>NW_026942506.1:261001-570427 GCF_024139115.2 Armigeres subalbatus
TGTCATTGCTGTTGAGCTCCTCTCCTCACCTGCCTGATGCAGTGTGACTGCGAAGCATTTTAAAAACAAGCAAGCTCACACATTCACATTCACGATTCCGCAACGCATGGAAAGTTTCCATCCTTGGTTGCCTCCCCGTCCCTCAGTGGCCCCATTCCACACATAAGAGCCGTACGCTTGGAACCGTTTTGTGCAGTCGATCGCCTTGGCACTTGTTTTCCATCCCGTCGTCCGTTCGCGTATATCAAATGCATCCCTCGCTTATGCTTTTCCGGTGGGATCATCGTTGTGGTGAGGAAAAGGACTTCTGGAAGGCAAATGGAAAAAATACGAATGTAAAATAAAACACCACACGTCCGACTCTAGACGATGGAAGTTGTCTCTGAGGAGTAACGTAGGTGAGCGGAAGGATGTTGAAAGAAGATAAAGTACTTTCAGATTTTACTTCCATACACCACTTTTATGGTTCTTGCTAATTTAGATGAAAAATACAACTGGCTGTTAATTTATTTATTTTGCACATGGATAACTTTGTTTTCAATCGGACAGGTATAGTGAACTATTGATTCTGCTTCTGTCTTCTTCTGTCTTATAGAGCAGAACGACGTGGATTCAACCCCAGAGTCGTCATTTTTCAATGTTCTATGTGACGCCGTAACACTAGATTGACACACTACCGTGATAGTGAACAGTAGGGCATATTGAACAACTACACAAATTAGGGCCGCAATAATTTCGTAAAGCATTACTCTGGTTTTCCCAACCTCCCTTTTCAACCTTCTTTAACAACGGATAATAAATTTATTTTAAGGTAATCACATTACCAATACACACTTTGAACAATTCATAACTAATGAGTTACCCGTTGGTTCACTATGGTGGTTGGTATACCATTTTCGACAAATACCGGTATTCGGTATTTGGTGAGTCAGTACCGATAATACTGGTAAAATAACGAAATTTGTGTAAATTTCAGAAATAAAAAACTTTAACTTGGACTGTTGAATGAAAAACAATATATACTGATAACTTCAAATGTTTAAATAAAGATGGTATCGATCATTTAGTATATGTTCGTTCATTTAGTAGTTTGTCAATAGCTCATTCGCTGAATTTCGAAATGTGTTGTATGGTGGGCTTTAGTGCGATGGTTTTCTACAACTCTGCCTAATGGTTCGTTGTTTAAATCACTAGTAACGGAGTTATAGTCAGTTTCAGTAACTTAGACTAAATGATCACAAAATACCAATCATTTAGTTTAGCTACTGCACAGCGCTATAACTCTGTGTTGAATTTACCACCGAACCATTAGGTCGAGTTGTGAAAACCTTCGCACTAGAAGTTACCATACAATACATTTCGAAATTCATCGGAATGAGTTATTGATAAACTACTAAATGATCGAACGCGAATTACTAAATGATCGATAACATCCTTGTTTAAATCATTGCTTTTGAGCTGGGACATAACATACTGAGCGATTCATCTTCCAATTCGTATCGGATTTTGTTGACAATGTTGCCAGCTGCTGAGAATGTCCTCGATGGTTTAGCCGAAGTTGGACGAATGGTTCCAAGAGCATCAAAAGCCAGTGTCAAGTGCTTGCCATTAATCCCTTCAGATTCATAGTAGGAGAATCCTTTACAGATTTCTTGCAGGGATCCACATCATCATTCTTACCACCAGCAACGTAAGTATCTTGCTCTATGCAGTCTTTAAACGAGTTGTTCTTTAACCGAGAATAAACCAGAAAAATCATCCATAGATACGTTTTTTCGTCAAGTGTGTTCGTTGTCTTAACTTCAACGATCACATCAGGAATTATCAGACGCTTCAAATCTCGTCCGCTTGCTTAACCTTCCTAATGCATTAGAAATCATTGGGGTCCAGGACCCAAGATTTCATATCGATCACAAAACTCAAATTTCAACCGATTTTCGATTTTCAGGCACCAAACGAAAGCTGCAGGTTCCAATAACAAGCCCACGGGGTGATTCATCCAAATTGACCACTCTAGTCCCCGGGAACATGTGCTAAAGAGGTACTGTTTGAGCTTCTCATTTGGAAAATTTCTCAAATATTCGAGTTTCGTGTTATGAAACATAAAATTACTTGCAAATATGTGCTCTGATGATCCCAACCGTATTTGCAATATTGCACATCCATTTCGCAAATTTATCCCTCGAGCGGTCATCGAAAGCCCTCCGAAAGATCCGGAACTTCCAAAAGTGGCCAATTCTAAAAGTTCATCCCAGAGCCCCGATTTTTTGTAACCATTTATTCTGGCAAATGTGTGCAATCAATAGTAAATGTCTTCTGTCACCCCATATATTCCAGAAACGGTCCTCCGGAAGATCCAACATCCGTAAAAGTGGTCAATTCTCAAGGTTAATCCCAGAGCTTCGCGATATTTTTAACAATTCATTCTGGCAAATTGTGGTGCAATCAATTGGTAAAGCCTTCTGTGACCTACAATGTCCCAGAAACGGTCCTCTGGAAGATCCGGAACATCCGTAAAAGTGGCCATTCTAAAACTTAATCCCAGAGCTCCGCGATTTTTTTTCGTAACTATTCATTCTGGCAAACATCCAGAGACCAATTCAAGTTAATCCCAGAGCTCCAAATGCCCCAGAAATGGTTCTAGGAAGATCTGGGCATCCGTAAAATGGCCAATTCTAAAAGTTCATCCCAGAGTTTCCGATTTTGCGTCAACCATTCATTCGGGAAAATTAAGGTGCAACAAACATTAAAGTCTTCAGACCCCAAAATGTCCCAGAAACGGTCCTCCGGAAGATCTGGAACATCCGTAAAAGTGGCCAATTCTAAAAGTTAATCCCAGAGCTTTAAGATTTTTCGGAACATTCCTGAAGGTGGTCAATCCAAAAGGTAATCCTAGAGATTCGATTACTTCATAATCATCCATCCTGACGAATAATGGATGCAATCAGTAGTGAAAGTCTTCAGTGATCCAAAAAAGTGGCCAATTTCAAAAGTTCATTCCAAAGCAAATTTTAAAATTTTTATATCATCGAATGGATTATGCAATCATTCGTGAAAGTCTATTGTGCCCGAAATGACCACAATAGGACCTCAGAAACCGAAACATCCGTAAAAGGTTAATCTCAAAATTTGATCCCAGACCTGAGCATTTTTGTTAGCATTCACGTAGTAACGGTGAATTATATGTGAGTAAATAGTAAAAGTAGGGGAGGAGGTTGTGGGCACCCTTTGTGTTTGGTGATAACTTTGGCCCTGATCTTATGTCGACATTTGCATAGCAATCGAAAGCTAAACTTATAACCTTACTACTAGCAAAGGAATTAATATGATTTACTGATTTAGAAAACAATTGACAATTTAGAAAATTTGACATTTTGGAAATTTTCATTTCGTGGTTCGGTTGTGGGCACCTTGAAAACTTAGCTAAAAATAAAGAAGCATGAATAAAACCACCCAGATTTAAAGACAAGGAATAGTTTATTCATTCTAAAAGCCAGGAGACACTAAAACTCAAATCAATCCACCTAGCAGTGATGATGCCTCCTCCGGTGCAGGATGTTGAAAAAATCACATAAGAAAGGTCTTAAATAGCACTTTAGGTAAATGGGTTTCAATTATTCATTGATTTAAGTTTTATAGATATGCATCACAGTCAAAAAATCTCGATTATTCACCCTAGCAGTAATAGTGCCTTTCTCGTTCATTTCAAAAATAATATCTTGGCCATAAATTTTGATCCCATAGTCCGATCTGACCAATTTTCATAGGAAACAATGGGAAAGATTCGTCGAATACAACTTGTTGGAAGCAAATCGGTCAACGCTTTGTTCCAAAAGTATGTGTATGTACATGCCCAAAGAACAAAAATATTAAATAAACTCATTATTTCGAACAATTATGTCAAACTAATTATAAAAACTGCCTTAAACGTTATTAAAAATAAGTTAAGGGACAAGTAAAACGATATTGAATGATTTATTAATAAAATGAGGGTGCCCATAACCGAACCAATAAAGGTGCCCACAACTGAATTCTTGCAGCCTTTTGGAACGAGAAGAAAAAAATCAAAATAGATTAAATTTACTGTGTAAATACGCATTAGAACTCACTTTTGAATTAAATCTTTAATTTATGACACTTGGAAAAAGGCAAAAAAAACTTCGTGTTGTTTTTCTTGTACGAAAAATTTATTTTTCTAGTTCAAAGTAGAGATGCCCATCTGGTTGATATTAACAAAACATCATGCTATCATAGCAAACAAATGACGGTTGTAGAATGACAGCATCTCTTATCTGTCAAAGATACATAAGTCATAACGAAGGTGCCCACAACGAACCTCCTCCCTACTCTGTGACCTACCAAAAGCTAATCACATTCGATTTTAGACATTAAATTAACATTGTTAACGGCTTCGGTTCACCGGGAAAAATCCGCTAAAATTATGAATTAGAATTTTGTCTCACAGCTCCACATGTTATTTCGAAAACTTCCATAGCGGAGAAGTGATTGGGCAATCAATAAGGTGGGGAGACTTGATTACCCCTGTTTTATCGAGAACAGAGTTTTTTTCTAGTATTTTGAAGTACAGATCCTCTAGAAATGACCTTTATGTGGTGAGTTGTTTTCTGGATTGGCAAACCTTATTCATTCTGCAGGCCGGTTATACCAAGACATTGCTAAGTCAATAGTTTCGCAGTGTTGATTGTCTTGTACAGCCATTCCAGAGGCGTAATTTGTTCGGCAGTGGTTGGTTAAAAAATACTATGTCGAAGTAGCCGAGAAGGTTTGAATTAAATTTTGATAATTCTTAGAGAGTCTGTGTGGATATCGCGTATGTTTATTTATTTTTTGTGATACATCGGAAATCAGACAAAGGATCGAGTCAACCCAGTTTTCCCTATTTGGAATTTTCTAGGACGTCTGAAGTGCACAAAACCGTCCTCCGGGAGATCAGGAATATCAGTGAAAATGGTCAATTCAAAAGTTCATCCACATGTTTGCTAATTTTCGCTTTCATTCATAAGGGTGAATTATGTACGCAATCAATAGCGAATATCCTCCGTGATATGCTAATGACAATATAAAAGTCGAATCAGACGAGACACTGAAGGCGGCCTTACTGTTAAGGTCAAAATACGTATCTGCAAATAACATGGTGGAATCAATTGATTGGAATCAAATGGAATTTACAAACTCGTCTGATGACAAGTAATGACATTCCATGATAGCTCAAAATAATTTTCTTATCAATAATAAAATTCCTTCGTAAAATCCGGAACATCCGTAAAGAGGCCAAATCCAACAGTTAGCGTAACAGATCATCATTATCCAGCAAAGGCGGCGTGGCGGGTTCCTCCTGAATGCCTCCGAAGCTTCTCCAGGAGCTCCTCTGAAGTTATTCAAGAACTTCCTCCGGGAGTTCGTTCAGAAGTTCCTCCATAATCCCTTCGGAAGGTCATCAAGTAATACCGGAAAGTTCCTGCAGACATTTCTCTAGAAGTTCTTCCGAAAATTTTGAGAGTTCCTCCGCAAATCTTCCAGAAGTTCATCATCCTCGGGAGCTGCTCGGAGCTCCACCGAATCTTCCGGAAGTTCCTCTAGAAATTTCAACGAAGTATGAACTGGATGTTCCTCCGTGAATACTTTTCGAATTGGCCACATTCACGGATGTTCCGGATCTTCCGAGTACCATTACCGTACAGTACCGAAAACTTTTATTACTGATTGCAAACACAATTCGCCAGTACAGGCGGTTACGAAAAATTGCAAAGCTCTGAGATATTCTTTGGATTTGAGCACTTTTACGAATGAACTGCATCTTCCGGAGGACGTTTTCAAGCACTTGGAGGGTACAGAAGACTTTCCCTATTAATTTGCCAGAATGAAAGGTTACGCAAGAAATCACTGTGCTGAAGTTTTGGAATTGTCCACTTACGGATATTTCAGATCTTCCGAAGGATTGTTTCAGCGACATTTGAGACCACAGAAGACTTTCTATTGATTGCACCCAAATTCATCAGAATGGATTGACAAAATTGCTATGCTCTGGGGTGAACTTTTGAATGGCACATTTACGGATTTATCTTCGGAGGACCGTTTTGTGGCATTTTGGAGGTCACAGAAGATTTTCATTATTGATTGCATCCATATGCCAGAATATATTATTATGAAAAAATACAAAGCTAAAGGTTCGTCCCAGACCTTTAATTGGCCATTTAAGATGTTCCAGATCACCGAAGGACGTTTCTGGAACATTTGGGGTAACTGAAGAATTTCACTATTTATACAATTTGTCAGAATGAATGGAATTGGCCACTTTACGGATGTTCCGAATCTTCCGGAAGATCGTTTCTGGATATTTATAGGTCGCAGAAGGTTTTACCTATTGATTGCACCACAATTTGCCAGAATGAATGGTTACGAAAAATCGCAGAGCTCTGGGATTAAATTTTAGAATTGACCACTTTTACGGATATTCCGGATCTTCCGGAGGACCGTTTCTGGGACATTTGGGGTACAGAAGACTTTAACTGTTTGTTGCACAAATTTGCAGAATGAATGGTTATCCAAAATCGCGAAGCTCAGGGATGAACTTTTGGAATTGGCCGCTTTCACGGATGTTTGGATCTTCCGAGGACCGTTTCTGGGACATTTGTAGGTCACAGAAGGCTTTAATATTGATTGCACCCACAATTTGCCAGAATGAATGATTACGAAAAATCGGAGCTCTGGGATGAACTTTTAGAATTGGCCACTTTTACGGATGTTCCGGATCTTCCGGGACCGTTTCTAGGATATTTGGGGTGACAGAAGACATTTACTATGGATTGGACCCACAATTTGCCAGAATGAATAGTTACGAAAAAATGCGGAGCTCTGATTAACTTTAAGAATTGGCACTTTACAGATGTTCCGGATCTTCCGGAGGACCGTTTCTGGGACATTTGTAGGTCACAGAAGGCACAATTTGCCAGAAAGAATGGTTACGAAAAAACGCGGAGCTCTGGGATTAACTTTTAGAATTGGCCATTTTACGGATGTTCGGATCTTCCGGAGGACCGTTTCTGGACATTTGGGTCACAGAAGTTTACCAATTAATTGTCCCAATTTGCAGAATGAATGGTTACGAAAAATCGCGAAGCTCAGGGATGAACTTTTAGAAATGGCCAATTTAGAAGTTCCGGATCTTCCAGAGGGCTTTCCGATGACCGCTTGAGAGATAATTTTGCCTAGAAATGAATGTGCAATATTGCAAATACGGTTGGGATCATCGAGCATATTTGCAAGCAATTTTATGTTTCATAAAGCTATAATTATCAGATTGTGACACCGCAAGCGAGCGTGAAAATGAATAGAACACAGATTGAGGCATATGAGAACAGACATGAAATCGCGTTATTCTGCCTAACGTCCACCCAGGAACGGCTTGATAGTGACGTGGTGACTACTGTACCAAGACAGGCAAAATAACAGCGATTTCAACTCTAAAGTGCTGTTCGGCAAGCGTAAACAGTTCTAGATTCGTGGCATATTTTCAGAGATTCATACAAGAGCGCGCTAAATCTCTTCACGCATAACTCTCGCAAGCATATAGGAATAACAGCGATTTCAACAATGATTGTTCTCGCATATGGCCCTCTGCTAATCTTCAGTTTCTATTCATTTCACACTTGCGCTCGCTTGGGTGTCAATCGAATCTGTATCTTCATTATTTCATCTACTCCTTTCGCTTTGAGTAGTATAATTATCACCGAAAAAGCCAATAAATTAATTTCGATAAAGTCACGCGGTGATCAAAGCTTTCCTAATTATAACACGAAACTCGAAAATTTGGCCAAATTGAGAAGCTCAAGCAGACCTCTTAGCACATCCCCTGGGGACTAGAGTGGTCAATTTGATGAATCACCCCGTGGGCTTGTTATTGGAACCTACAGCTTTCGTTTGCGCTCAAAGATCGAAAATCGGTTGAAATTTGAGTTTTGTGATCGTGATGAAACCTTGGTCCAAATGGACCCCAATGCACAATGTGTCACTTTTTTGTGGCGCTCTCCTAGATGTCGCTGGAAGTGATTTTCTCAGGGAATCTTAGTTTCCAAAAGTTAGGAAAAGTCAGAATTTTTCAGATTTTTATCTCGTTGCGTTACAAAGTTCAGGTGTTTTTGGTGTGCTTGGGTCGAAATACCCCAATGCACCAGGAAGATCAAAATAGCTCTGAAGTATATGCTGGTGTCATAGCCTGGGTGAAAAGCGTGTTGATGGCAGCCAAACCTTCTGTCGGCTTTCAGTTTCCCCTGAGTTGCGATTGACCATCCTCTTGACGGCTTTGGATGCACACGAGGTCAGGGAGATTGGCCTGAACGTGGATGGATGCATCGAGGCTTGTCATACTGCTCTTCGGATAGGCACAACGAAATATTTACTCCGCTCGTCCGGGAACGCGGTTTTCCCAAATGTCGTGACAAACTCCCTCTGGAATTCGGCTGGGTACTGGGAGACTACTACAAGGGAAAAAGTAGTCACCGAGAGCATTGGCAACTTGTGCAGGGTCATAAATTGTGCGGTTGCTCCGCACCTCGATTTTCCACTAATTGCATTTACCCGCCTTAAAGTTCGGCGGAGGTCTGGAACGGTTGATCTGTCGATGAAATCCTCCCATTGCTTGGACTTCGCCTCCTGATGATATCTGATGCCAATGCTTCTCCTTATAAGACTCAGGGTCAGGTCTAAGGGGTCTAAGGGTCGCTGTTGATCTTAGCACGTAAGGCCTTGCGTTTATCAGCGTGCCGAGTTTCCTCGGTCCACCACCTGCGTTTGACGGGCGACGGCCGAATTGGGGGATAGCTTGTTGGCGGCGAGAATCGTGCCGATGGACGCCAGGAGGAGCCAGTGGAAGAAGGAGGATTTGGGCAGACTCTTCTTGCCTCGTCCACCGGATGCTGAGGTCTGGTCTACCGACGCCCCAACGATTCAGGGCTCCACACTGAGTTTCATCGTCCTCGGTGTAACCAGGTGCCGGGTCGGTCCAAAAGTTTCGGTGGATGTAGCTTCCGGTCTAATGGCGTGGCTATGTTTCTATTACAGCAGCCAGAATAAGTGTACCAAATCTGGTTGAATTTATCCTGGAGTTACACTGAATTGCTCATTTTTAAAAGACAAACCCTTCCCCCATAACTTTCCTTTTCCAAATGACCTCCCAACTTCTTTGTTATCTTCTCCTTAGAATAGAAAATGTGTGACCAAATTTGGCTGAAATTGGTCCTGGGAGTTGGTGTTACACTGAATTGCTCTTTTTCTAAAGACAACCCTTCCCCTTACCCTCCCTTTTCCCAATGATCATCCCACCTTTGTTATTTTCTCCTTAGGATAGAGAATGTGTACCAAATTTGGATGAAAGCGGTCCAGGAGTTCAAAAGAAACACTGAATTGCCTGTTTTCTGAACAATACCCTCCCCAGACCCTCCCTCTTTCCAAATTACACTTCCATGTGATCGACTTCTCTAGTGAATATGTGTACAATATTTGGTTGATAGTGGTACTGGAGTTGGGAGTAACACTGAATTGCTCGTTTTATAAAGACAACCCTCCCCATAATCTCCTCTTTTTACAATGACCCCCACCCCATTTGTTATCTTTTCTTTAGGTAGAGAATGTATCAAAACTCATCATCCAACTGGCAGGGAATTCGCACCGTCACCCAGCACTCCATGCTCCACAATTCTCACCCCGTACATCCAGGATATCTTCAGGATAAAAACCTGGAGAAAAATGACGTTGAACATACACGCGCGAAAGTGAATGATGCCGGTGAAATTGGTTGCTCCGCTAGCTAGTGATTTCTTTTTCTGTTGCTGATTTACTAACTCTGCTCTGGTGGTGCCGACAGCCAGATGCTGATGCCGGGAACGCCGTGAGGTCCGTGCCTTGGGGAGCAGTCTTCCAAGACAAAACCAGACGAAGGGAAGCGAAATAAAATCATTCGTATAAATGAGATGGATGTGTGTTTGCTTGTGGCTATGATGCGCGATTGGTGAAGGGTAGGTATCGAGGAACTTGGAGTCATCAGCAGCTAAGTGATCGAAGATGTGAAGGAGTAGCTTTACAGGGGGGAAAGTAGTGCGTTGCATTGACTGTTAAGACTGTTAGTGTTGAGTGTATGATACTTACTGTGTATCAGCATTACAAACAATAGAATTCCTGCCGATGAAATGTAACATTTACTAGAAAACCCAGAATAATCAACATAGCGGTGATTATATTTAAAACAAGAAAATCACATGAGGGGTCGTTCAAAAATGATGTCACAGGTTTCGGAGGGGAAGGGGTCTAGGATCTTGTTACAGTACCTATACTAGGTATACAAAAAAGCGCTACAGAGGGGAGAGTAAGAAATCTCAAAAAGTAATGGACGTCATAATTGAATCGTCTCTAAGGGAGATCAAAATACACTTTGAGGGGATAGATTCAGTCATTTCCATCAATTCAGATTTATTTGCGTTCATTTGAATGCATTGCAGCAGTTTTTGGATTTTTTTCGGGTTTGAATTTTTTTTCCAAGGCGGGACATTTGAGAAAAATGGGGAAAAAATCAATGTTTTTTTCTAATAACTCCGGAACGCAATGGCCGATTGGACCAATTTCCAATACCGAAAAATAAGGAAGGATTCCGCGTCGAATGGAACTTGTTGCAAGCAAATCGGATAAATATGAGTAGTGTCTCACATTTTTTTTGTACACACACATACATACATACACACATACAGACATCACCTCAATTTGTCGAGCTTTTTTTTTTTTTCTTTTTTTTTTTTTTTTTTTTTTTATAGAGAGATGAAGGCAAATCTGCATACAGACACCTGAAATTATCACTCAGGGAGTGGGGTTGACGCGGTTGGCAGAAGGCCAGACCGCCGGACCCACTAAACCCACCCAAGCAACAGAAGGTTACTTGAGTTACCCTCTCTTCTAATGCACAATTCCCCCCGGGACTACCTTTCAGTATTACTTCTGTGGGGGAAAGCAGTACTAAAAGTACTCCTCCCAAAACAACACCTTTCACAGTGCCTCTCTTCGATGTTTTGTCATACGTCTGAGCCCTTTGGCTCCCTTATTGGTGCCAGCAAGCACACAAAAGCGTGGGCCCTTAAGCCCTTTACTTTTTTTTTCCTTGTGCCATTCAGCAACGCATCTACTTTCCTTTTTTATTTTTAGAGCCATTTAGCTCTCAACGTGCTCGCAAGCTACTCAGATAGTCCCCGGCGGCGGATCTACCCTACTCCGACGGGGAGTCCCCGGCGGCGGAAGCTCCCCGATACCGACGACCCGCATTCGTGGATGGCTGTTACATTACCAACACTACACATTCACCTGGTATGCATGTTCATAGATCCGCTCAAGTCCTACGCACATTCTCACTTCAACGGGTGACCGGACGAGTGCCGACGTCAGGCCAAAGATTCCGGGTGGAGATAGCTTCCGGTTCAGTGGTGCCCCGACGACCCGAAGCAGGTCATTCACGCGGCACGATCTACTCAACTGGTCCCCGGCGGTGGACCTAGCCTACTCCGGTTAACCGATTTCCCATGAACTGCGCCTTTCAGCTTCTTGCTTAACCGATGAGCCATTCAGCTCTCACTCTGGTCGCGGACTACTCGGATAGTCCCCGGCGGTGGATCAATCCTACTCCGACAGGGAGTTCCCCGACGTCGGAAGCTCCCCCGTAACCGACGACCCGTCTCAACGGGTGACCGGCCGAGTGCCGAGGTCAATCCAAAGATTCCGGGTGCAGATAATTTCCGGTTCAATGGTGCCCCGACGACCCGGAGCCGGTGCATTCGCACGCCTCGATCTACTCAGCTGGTCCCCGGCGGTGGGCCTAGCCTACTCCGATAACCGAGTTTCAGTTGCCTTGAGCCATTCAGCTCTCACCTTATTCGTTGAGCCATTTAGCTCCCGCCTCGGTCGCGATCGCGAACGACTCGGATAGTCCTCGAGGGCGGATCTAACCTACTCCGACGAGGAGTTTCCCGAAAGCGGGAGCTTCTCCGAAACCGGCCGTTTCGCCACGTTCTGCGGCTACGCGCTCGCCGCAAGCTGAATACAGTTGCGACGCTGTCGTTCCCATCCATTATCGACATATATATTCACGACTTCCACGACTCATGGTCCGCTATCCGTAACGGCTGCCTGCTGCTGCTCTATGCGCCAACTTCGTTGCAGGATGTCGGCTATCCTGGACGTCGCTCTTGCAACCGCTCTCCACTGTTCTGGGTTCTGGCACATTTTATGACGATGTTATCGGTGTTGGTGTCTGTTCCGCATGCCCCAACATCGCACTCCTCTCCGTTTCGAACCGAGGACATGTGAACAGGATGTGTTCAGCCGTTTCTGTCACGTCTGGGCATTGCGGACAGGTGGGAGAAGCCGCGTGACCAAACCTGTGTAGGTACCACTTGAAGCATCCATGGCCTGTTAAGAACTGGGTCAAGCCAAAGTTTAGCTCCCCATGAGGTCTGCTAATCCATGCCGACACACTTGGGACTAAGCGATGGGTCCACCTTCCCTTAGGCGAGTTGTCCCACTCTCTGCCATTTGGCTACCGTTGCTGCCTTTATATTCCTTCGAGCGTTATCGGTGCCCCTGAGGCGTAGCACTCCTCGTCTTCCTCTACCACCAGTTTGATAGGCATCATGCCCGCGAGTACACATGCCGCTTCGCGAGATACGGTGCGATATGCGCTGATAACTCTCAGGCACATTAGCCTATGAGTACTCTCCAGCTTTCGCACGTTGCAGTTTACGCTCAACGCTGACACCCAAGCTGGTCCTCCGTATCGTAGTATTGAAACCGCCACGCTTGCCAGCAGCTTGCGCTTGCTGGAGCACACCCTAGAGTTGTTCGCCATCATCCTCGATAGTGCCGCTATCGCCGTCGACGCGCGCTGGCAGGCGTAGTCGACATGACTTTTAAAGCTCAACTTATCGTCGAGCATCACCCCAATTGTTTCAGAGATCTCTTGGAGGTGATGTCGCAGCCGCCGACTCTAATTGTCGCCTCCTGAACCGATTTCCGATTGTTAACGACTATCATCTCCGTTTTATGATGCGCCAACTGTAGCTTCTTGCTGCGCAACCATTCCTCCACTAGGCTGATCGAATAGGCTGCAGTCAATTCGACCTCTTCGACGGATTCTCCGTACACGGTCATGGTTACGTCATCGGCGAATCCCACTAACTTGACTCCTGGCGGGAGCTTCAACCGCAGCACGCCATCGTACATCACGTTCCACAGCAATGGACCCAAAATTGATCCCTGTGGGACACCTGCCGTGATGGGGGCGGTAGCCAAGCCTTCGTCTGTCTCGTAGATCAATAATCGATTCTGAAAGTAGCTTCCCAGAATCTTATACAGCCCTACCGGTACTCCCAGCCGAAGCAACGAGATCACGATTTCCATCCAGCACCCACTGTTGAATGCATTCCGCAGGTCGAGGGTTATTACTGCGCAGTAACGTATACCGCGTCGCTAGCATTCGATGGCGACCTCTGCAGTGTCAACCACCAATTTAATGGCATCTAGAGTAGACCGTCCTCTCCGAAAGTTGAATTGCTCGCTCGATATTGCTTCTGCCTCCTCCACGTACGGCGACAGTCTGTTCAGGATCAACTTCTCCAGTAGCTTCCCTACCGTGTCTATAAGACAGATTGGTCTGTACGCTGAGGGGTCTAATTTGTCGAGCTGAGTCGATTGGTATGTAATACTATGGGTCTCCGAGCTTTCTATCAAAAGTTCGGTTTTGGAGAGATCCTATAGCCTTTACGTTATACTTTGTATACGAGAAAGGCAAAAAATGTTAATAAAAAATTTTAAAGGGTTTTCTAAAAACAATCCGAGAGGAATTTCAACAGGATTTCCCAAAACAATTCCTGGAGGAATGCTTGGATAATATCTTGCAGGGTAATCACAAAAGGAGTTGATAGAGAAACTCTTCAAAAACTTCCCTCTTCAAAAACTTACCAATCAATGAATCCATTTTCGAAATAATTTCAAGAAGAATTCACAAAAAAATTCCTGGATAAATTGTTGAGAGAATTTCTGAAGCAGTTCCTAGAGTAATGCGGAGGAATTCACGAAGTAGTTCTTGGAAAAAAAATCCTTAAGGAATTCCTGAAAAGGGGCCATCCACAAAGTACGTCACGCTCCTAGGGGGGAGGGGGGGTTCCGAGCAGCGTGACGACTCATACAAAAATTTTAGAGCTTTAATACAAAAAGTGTGACGAAGGGGGGAGGGGGGGTCGAAAATCGCCAATTTTTGCGTGACGTACTTTATGGATCTTCCCAAACAATACATGAAAAAATTTATTAAAATAAAAATATTCGCAAGAAAAACTACTACCGAAAGTTCCGTGCCGAGTAAGTTACGAAAAAAAATTTGGAGGAATTCGTGAAAAATTTCTTGGAGAACATCTCAAACAAATTCATGGGGGTATTGCAAAAAGAATTTTTGGAGGAATTCTTGAAGGGATTCCTGGAAGAATTAAAAAAAATCCAGAAGAAATTCAAAAAAGGAATTCCTGAAGAAACTCTCCAAGAATTGCCCAAAGAAATTCGAGACGCAATTTTCAATACCAAAGAACTCTGAAAGATTTCTTGCAGAAATTTCCGGAGGAATTTCTGGAGAAATACTCAAAGGTCATTTAGATACTCATTCAATAATTTCTCCTGAAATTTCTTCGGGAATTCGCACAGGCTTGCAAAGGGCCGACTTGAATGATCTCCATCCTGAGCGATGTCCAGCTATCGCTTAAGCCTGTTGCCGGATTAGATTTCGGTCGACTTCTATTATTTCTTTAATTGAGGCTCCGCTGCCAGGAGTCTCTGGTCCTGCCTCTGCTGCGATGTCCGCTGGGTTCCAGTCTAATGCTTGTTTGCCTACAGATTTCATTTCCGCCCCAACGTAGAGTGTGGCCGAGCGAGCCCCACTCCCGATCCCGAATTTCTGTTGCAATTTTTGGCGACAACGACGATAGAGCTCGTTTTTTGAGATCCAGTTGTGAGGCCACAGGCCCGAATTATATACCGCAGGGATCTGTTGATGAACACCTGCAGCCGTTGAGTGTTCTCCACTGATACACACCATGTTTCGCAGGCGTATAACAGTACAGATTTCACGTTAGAGTTGAAAAATCGTATTTTGGTGCGTTCACTTATCTGCCTGTTTTTCCAGATATTTCTTGAGCTCGCAAAGGCAGCCCTTGCTTTCTTGATCCGTGCGCCTATATCGTTTATTGACGTTGATGACTAAACCTGCCGAAGAGGAGCGCTTGGCAAGGTCGTTGAGCTTACTCTGCATATCAGAGCGCCGTTGAGCGAGGAGTGCAACGTCATTAGTTAATTCAAAGTCGTTTAGGTGCTCCATGGTTATAGGCTGCCATAGCATCCCGTGGTTAGGTTCATGGTCATTCGCACTTACCAGAATATCTTCGATAATGATGAGGGACGGTAACGGTACCTAACACCAGCTACGACCCAGATAGGGTCGGACAAGACTCCATTGTGCAGCACTCTACACGAGAAGGCCTCGTACTGTGCCTCAATAAGGCCGATTGTTTTCTTAGGTATCCCTTGCGTCTTAGGGTTCTCCACATATATTCGTCTTTTTTTTTTTTTATTAGCTTTATTAAGGAGACTTGCAGCCCCAAGCTGGCTCGCCTCCGGAAACATATATTCGTTATTGAGGCGGTCGAAAGCATTATCGTATTCAATGAATACCAAGTAAAGGGACTTCTGGAATTGGTTGACATGGTCTAGAATAACAATATGGTCCAAACAGGATCTTGTGGCACGGAATCAGGCCTGTAGCCACTGGAAAGTCACATCGATCTTCTCCTTAATCCGGGCTGAGATAATTTTGCATAGAGCTTTGACAACGGTACACAGCAACATAAAGTCTCGCCAGCTATCGTATATACAGTCAGGTCATCCTGTTTGGACACCTTCACTAAGATACCTTGCATCCAGTCGACCGGAGAAGTTACGGTGTTCCAGATATTACGAAATAAACGATGCAGTAGTTGAGCGGATGTCATGGGGTCAGCTTTGAGCATCTCGGCTGATATGCGATCGACCCCTGGGGCTTTATTCGATTTCATGCTTTGGATGACTGTTTGAATCTCTAGCAGTGATGGAGCTTCGGTATTGACGCGTGTTATACGTCAGACCCTAGGCAGATCATGCCGAGGTGGTGGTGGCCTGGCTGGCACTTGTAAAAGTTGTTTAAAATGCTCGAACCAGCATTTCAGCTGGTAATTTGGGTCGGTCAATAACTGACCATTCGCGTCTTTCACAGGCATCGTTGCATTCATCTTTTCCCCACTTAGGCTTCGTGAGATATCGTAGGGCAGGTGTTGATCAAACGCGATATCGGCACTACGTTTATTCCGTATATAAAGAAGGTTTCGTTTCCATTTTCGGCTGATGCAGATGTGGTCGTTTTGATTTTCTGTAAAGCCGTCACAGGAGACTCACGTGACCTTGTGAACCGATCGATTATGGAAGAGCGATTACCCGAACACCATGTCGTTATTACAACAGAATTCTACGAACAGCTTGTTCATTTCTCAGAGACCATGGATCTTCGCATTTAAGTCGCCCATAGAGATCTTGACATCTACCTTCGGAATACTATCTACGACGGCATTGAGTTGGCTGTAGAAGTGTTCGTTGTCTTGCAGATCGGCAGCATCGGTTGGCGCATAACACTAGATACTAGTAAGGTTTCGGACCCGTTTTCTGAATCTGGGAATATCCTTTCACTTATAGGTCCCCACTTCATAGGCGCAGAGTGTGCCTGGGCACTTAATAGCAGGGATTGAACTTATCATTTCATTATCATTTAGTATTCAGCCAATAACTCATTCCAGAGGCAGAATTCCGATAAATGTTGTATGGCGGACTTCTAGCGCTGATTCCCCTTTTGAACTTTGTCTAAGGGTACATTGGTCTATGTCTAATATTCACCGCGGGAAACGCTAGTATCATTTAATATACTAAATGATAATAACACTTATTATCATTTAGTATATTGAGCGATCCTAGCGTTTCACGCTGTGAATATCAGACATAGAGCAATATACCCTTAGACAAAGTTGTAGAGGGGAATCAGCGCTAGAAGTCCGCCATACAACATTCTCCGGAATTCCGCCTCTGGAATGAGCTATTGGCTGAATACTAAATGATAATGAAATGATAAGTTCAATCCCTGCTTAATAGGAAGCCAACTCCACGATGCCGGAGAGTGTGTTCACCTCATAAACCAGAGTATAGCAGAATTTTTTCCGACGGCAAAGGCGTTTGACGGTTTGGCCAACGTTCCGTGTTCTCCAAAGATTTCCAAGGTTTTCTATCCACCGGGATGGGGCTGCCATCTTAGGCATAGCTTCCGGGGAATAGCATTTCATACACAGCCGCTGGATGCCAGAACAGACGTTGTTGGAGCCGCACCTCCTTGGTGAACAGACGCTCGTAATAGGCTAGTGCGCCTTGAGCAGCACATGATCCTAGGCAGTGCCCACACATCATCTATTCATCGACTTCAAAGCCGCATATGATGCAATCGATCGGGACCAGCTATGGCAGCTAATGCACGAACACCGATTTCCGGATAAACTGATACGGTTGATCAAGGCGACGATGGAGCGGGTGATGTGCGTAGTTCGAGTTTCAGGGGCATTCTCGAGTCCCTTCGAAATGTGTCTAGGGTTACGGAAAGGTGATGGTCTTTCGTGTCTGCTATTCAACATCGCTTTGGAAGGGGTAATACGAAGAGCAGGGATTAACACGAGTGGTACAATTTTCAATAAGTCCGTCCAGCTATTTGGCTTTGCCGGCGACATTGATATTATGGCACGTAACTTTGAGAAAGGAAGCCTGCATCAGACTGAAGAGGGAAGCTAAGCGGATCGGACTAGTCATCAACACGTCGAAGACGAAGTACATGATATGAAGAGGTTCAAGAAAAGACAATGTGAGCCACCCACCTCGAGTTTGCATCGTTGGTGAAGAAATCGAGGTGGTAGAAGAATTTGTGTTCTTGGACTCACTGGTGACTGCCAAAAATGATACCAACAGAGAAATTCGGAGACGCATAGTGGCTAGAAAGCGTACGTACTTTGGACTCAGCAAGACACTCCGATCGAATAGAGTTCGCCGCCGTACCAAACTGACAATCTACAAAACGCTCATTCCACCGGTACTCCTCTACGGACACGAGACCTGGACGATGCTCGTGGAGGACCAACGCGCACTTGGAGTTTTCAAAAAGAAAGTGCTGCGTACCATCTATGACGGGGTGCAGATGGCGGACGGTACGTGGAGGAGGCGAATGAACCACGAGTTGCATGAGCTGCTAGGAGAACCATCCATCGTTCACATCGTGAAAATTGGACCACTGCGGTGGGCCAGGCACGTAACCAGAATGTCGGGCAGGAGCCTGGTGGAAATGGTTCTCGACCACGATCCGACGGGCACAAGAAGGCGAGGTGCGCAGCGGGCAAGGTGGATCGATCAGGTGGAAGATGACTTGCGGACCCTCCGTAGACTGCGTGGTTGGAGATGTGTAGCCATGGACCGAGCGGAATGGAGAAGCCTCTTATATATTGCACAGGCCACTTCGGCTTTAGTCTGAATAAATAATAATAATAACGATCCTAGGCAGACCCCACTGGACGCACCATCTCACTCTAGCTGATGTCAGAAGGACGGGAGTATTGGAACTTGTGAGGACCAGAGTTATGTTAGGCGCTCCTTCCCGGATCTCAACTCACCTTTTCGTAGCCCATGCCACAGGATTTCTTTAGAATTTTCTCCAAAAGTTCAATGGCTTCAGGAATTTTACCGGAAAATCTTTCAAGAGTTTCTTCTGACCTTTATTTACCTTTATTTTTTTGGAAATCCCTTCAGGACATTTTCCGGATATTCCTTCATAGAAGAATAAAAAAAAAACACCAAAAAGTTCGAAAAGTCATATGAAAAAATCAAATCTTCCAAATCAAATGAAGAAGGAAGGAGGAAGAATAAAAAATAAAGGAAAAAAAGAAGAAAGAAGGGGAAGAAGAAAGAAGAAAAAGGGAAGAAGGAGAAAAAGAAGAAGAAAAAAGGTAGATGGAAAGAATAAGTAAGAAGGAACAGAAAAATGGAAAACATGTGAGTTATAAAATGGCGCAAACGTCACTTTTTCAGATTACGGCAGTATTAGACTGGCCCAGCTTAGTATGGGGAGACAAAAATGTTGTCGAATTCCACGGGGCAGAATTGTGTCAGAATTGCGAAAAGTACAATTTCGCAGAACGTTGTACGATGATTAAATGAACTTTTACTTAACTTTCGACTGATTTATTGGGAGCTGTGTATTTTTGGATTTATTGATCGAATCGTATAAGCCGAAAACTATATAAAAGTTCACTTAATCATCATACAATATTCTGTGAAATTATTCTGTAGCATACCATCTACCATCAGAACCAATTTCCAGATCGAATGAGTGACGGAGGTGTATTTATCTATATATTTTGGCTGCAATCCCCATACAAACATCAAATCAATTGCGCCAGCTTATGCAACAAGCGATTGAGCTGACATTTTGAGAGATTGATTTTCTCACCCAAAGACACAATCCTGCCCCGTGGAATTTGACTACTTTTTGTATCCTGGGCCAGTCTATTCAGTAAGTTACCTCACTCGCATCGACGTAGATGTTCAGCTGAAGAGAACGGATGTATTGCACTGAATGATGCGAGAAGGAATTCTAATCTGGTCTAATAAGCGAATAAGTATGTCCACTTCTCAGTCTGCATTTGCCATCTATGGATCCAGGAAAACTATATTCCCATGAATACACAATGGTCGTGTATACACAATGATTCGTCAAATTTCACGACATAAATCGATAACTCGAAAACCATCAGTGCTAGAGTTTTGACGTCTTCAGAAGAAATGATCTACAAGAAGAGATCTATTTTTGGTGTCATTAGAGTGGCCCTTCGGTGAAAATTTTTTGGAAATGAATTTTTTTACGCTTTCGAGTTAGGAGTTCATATAATTCTACAAAGTTGTAGAAAATTTAATTCTGAGCATTTTTGCTTAATAAACATTTATTTTATCTCATATAGGTGATGTTTTATGACAAAATTACTAAATTTAGATAGGGTGGTCCCGAAAAAAAATAGTTTTTAGCTTCCACTTTCATCAATTCAGAATATTTTCAAAAACTGTCTTAGCATCGCTTCACGGTCTTTGGATGGCGCATCTTTTGGTTACATAAGATGGTTGATAGCTTCATTTTCAAGCATATTATAAGCGTTTTTTCATGAAAAAGTGATATTTTTCTGAGCATTCTACTGCAGCAAATATTAGCAAAAATGTCAATCGTAATCTGAAAGTATACACGCAAGCCCATGAAATCCGTGGTATTTCATTTGTCCATCTTTGTCCACTTTTGTTTGACGATAGTAATATTTTTGTACGAAAATGGAATGTTCCTTCAAGATTTTATTAGAAGATCCGGGAGATGGACCAGGATATTTTTTAAAAGTGCTTCTAAGATTTTCTCAAAAAGTTTCAATTCTTGAAGAAACCTCCGGAAGCAATTGCACGAATTCCATCTCTTTCAGGAGTTCTTCGGGACGTTCCTACAAGAATTCCTTCGAAATTTTGTATTGAAATACATCCTGGAGATCGACCAGGATTTTTTTCGGAAGCTCTTTCCGAATTTTTTTGGAAAGTTCCTCTAGGAATTCCTTCAGAAGTTCCTGCAGGTGTTCCTTTAGTTATTCGTCCAGCAATTTCTTGGTATTTTCTCCAAAAAAAACCCTCGGAAAGTTTCTTCAGGAATGTCACCAAAAGTTACTCTAGGAATTTCACTGAAAGCTCCTCTAGAAATTCTTCCGGAAGATGTTTTAGGAATTTGTCCACCAGAAATTACTCGGAAAGTTCCTCAAAGAGTTTTTTGGGAAGTTCCTTCAGAAATTCCTAGAGAAACTCCTTCACGAAATCCTCCGGAAGTTTCTTGAGGGTTCCTCCAGGAGACAGACCAGGAATTCTTCCTGAAGTTTTTTCTGGAGTTCCTGGGAAAATTCCCTCAGGAATTTATCCGAAAGTTCTTGCAGGAATTCTTCCAGAAGTTTTTCCAAGAATTTATCGGAAGGTTCCTCCAGGAGTTTATCCAGAAGTCGCTCCAGAAATTCTTCCGAAATATGTTCCAGGAATTCTTCAAAAAGTAACTCTAAGATTTGCTCGGAAAGTGTCTCCAAGAGTTCTTTGGAAAGCTCCTTCAAGAATTGCTCCGGAAGTTCCTTCAGGAGTCCTTCTCGAAGTTCATTCAGGGAATACCCCGGAAGTTCCTTCAGGGATTCCTCCAAGGATTCCTCGGAAGATCCTTCAAGGATTCTTCGGGAAGATTGAACAATAGTGTTGATGTAATGCCTTGCTAGCCAGAATTTAAAAGTCAATCAACGAATAATCAATGAGAGAATAAGAACCGAAACAACCACAGAAAACCACAGCGACCATTAGGGATTAGTGACTCGAAGCCCGGTTCGTGGAACTGCAAATCGCCCAACTTCATTAAGTGGTGAGCAAATTTGAAGGAATGCGGATTCGACGTCGAACCACTGCAGGAAGAGTTCAGTGGAGCGAATGTGTGAAGGTAATTATACCATACACCAGAACTGCGATAACACACACAAGCTGGGCTGGAAACAGAGATTCATCTACTGTACACCGCGGAAACACTGATTATTATAATTCATTGAACACGCAAATCAAACGTGAATACGACAGCTCAAGCTACGCCATCAAAATCTGCAGAGGATCTTCGAAATAGGGTTAACCAGTAGCAGTTTGAACCAACGATCGGAGAGTTCAGCGCTCTTTGCTTGGCGAAAGAGAACGGCCCAACTGACTTCATCGTTTCCAATAAAGCAATTGCAGAATAATGCATCAGTCCATTATTTCGCAAGGAAAGATATCGGTTTGCGTTTTCTTCACTGCAATACGCCTCTTCTTCTTCTTCTTATTGGCATTACATCCCCAAACTGGGACAGAGCCGCCTCGCAGCTTAGTGTTCATTAAGCACTTCCACAGTTATTAACTGCGAGGTTTCTAAGCCAGGTTACCATTTTTTCATTCGTATATCATGAGGCTAGCACGATGATACTTTTATGCCCAGGGAAGTCGAGACAATTTCCAATCCGAAAACTGCATAGACCGGGAATCGAACCCAGCCACCCTCAGCATGGTCTTGCTTTGTAGCCGCGCGTCTTACCGCACGGCTAAGGAGGGCAATACGCCTGCTATTTCGAAATTATTAATTTTCCTTGCCAGGAAAGTCAGCAGAAGAATCATTCCTTAACTGCTACTTGTCCAATCTATTTGTACAGTACTTTAGAACTCCATACCATGCTTTAGCGAAAAATGTGTAGCATTCCGTCATATGAATTTGTTTCCAAGGATGCGAGTTGCTAACCAAAGTCAGGGCTCTTGAATAGTGAGCTGTGGTCAGAATGGTTGTGAACACGTGAAGCGTACCTCTACCGACGGGGCGACGGTCCTCGTCTGCTGGCCGCGCGGCGGCACTGGATATTCGAATTACAGTTAAAACTCACTCCGGTTCGGTGCTTCCAATCAGACTCACAACTCTCTCATTATTGAACTTTTAACCTAATTTATAACTTACATCAATTTTGCCTATTATCAATTTTGTCCGCTACAAAATCGATAACTGTTTTTCGAAACTCTCGAAAGTCACTTAAATCCATATTAGCCATTATTATCACTAAGTGTTCACTGCAAAGCAGAATTTTTTCGGTGTACCGGCGCTTCCCACCGCTGTCACCACAATGAAGCGTTCCTCTACCGATGGGGCGACGGGCGAACATACGTTCTCGCGTTAGAAAATGCATCTCTGGGTCAAACTTTTACAACCAGAATACCTGGGGTGGCATTGTGAATCTCTACTCGAAACGAGCAAACCATGCAAACTCTCGAAAGAAGATGCTCAATGAGGCCCCTGGTGTTGGTCCTCGTAAAGAGAAAGCGGAACAGAACAGAACTTTACGGAACTACACGAGGGGTCATATTGCGGGACCACTGCGCAATGGACTCAGCGCCGCCGTGTCAGTTATCGGTGTAAGGTACACTATCGCCCGAATCGTAAACATAACCGGACAGGCTGAATAGACGCCAGTTCAAAAAATTCAAATAATTTAAGTTGCACTTACTGAATTACGATTATATAATCGTTAACCTTCCGGGACTCGGATGGTCCTGGATCACTCATGCTGCCCGCCTCTCTTGTGAACGACAAGCGAGTTTTTTTTTCCAACGTTTTGTTTTTTTTACAACGGTGCGAGTCCCGGAAGGTTAATATGGTGTAAAATTTAACAATTTTTCGCAGAAAGTTTAGGAGAACACTGGTACAATCAAATTCTGATCGATATGGGTCCACACATAAATAAAATGATTGTTTATTCTAGATGACACATAAAGTTCATATGGATAAAAATTCTGTTTGTACATTAGTAGAATCTTTATATTTAAAATTAAAAAAAAACCTTGTACTTTAAAAAGGGGAAGGGTCATTTAGCAGAAACCCATTCGGCCGAAAGCTATTTGGCCGAATGCCAATAGGCCGAAAGTTGTTTGGCCGAATATACCATTTGGCCGAACAGACCATTAGGCCGAAAGTCATTTGGCCGAATGGGTCATTTGGCCGAAAGGGTCATTTGGCCGAAAGGGTCATTAGGCCGAAAGTCATTTGGCCGAATGGGTCGTTTGGCCGAATGGGTCAATTGGCCGAAAGAGTAATTTGGCCGAATGGGTCATTTAGCCGAATGGGTCATTTGGCCGAATGGGTCGTTTAACCGAATGGGTCATTTGGCCGAAAGGGTCGTTTGGCCGAAAGGGTCGTTTGGCCGAATAGGTCATTTGGCCGAAAGGGTCATTTGGCCGAAAGGGTCGTTTGACCGAATGGGTCGTCTGGCCGAAAGGGTCGTTTGGCCGCAAAGGGTCATTTGGCCGAATTTTTCTCTTCACACCGTAAAAAGCGAGAAGCGCGAAATGAGTAGTGGGACGTCTCACTACCAACTTCGCAGACGTCTCACTTCTCACTCATTATTTATCACTTCTCGCTGTCAAAAGTGAGAAACGCATAGTGAGTAGTGAAACGTTTCACTACTCACGTCGCGCTTTTCACTTTATACAGTGAGAAGAGAAAAATGAAGAAAGAAAAGACGTCTCACTTCTCACTTCTCATTTCTCACTTTTCAAATGAACTAAGCTAAATGTCCTATTCGGCCAAATGACCATTTCGGCCAAACGACCCTTTCGGCCAAATGATCCTTTCGGCCAAATGATTCTTCCGGCTAAATGATCCTTTCGGCCAAACGACCCTTTTGGCCAAACGACCCTTTCGGCCAAATGACCCTTTCGGCCTAATGACCCATTCGGCCAAACGACCCTTTCGGCCAAATGACCCATTCGGCTAAACGACCCATTCGGCCAAACGACCATTTCAGCCAAATGACCCTTTCGGCCAAACGACCCTTTCAGCCAAATGACTCTTTCGGCCAAATGACCCATTCGGCCAAACGCCCCTCTTGGCCAAACGACCCATTCGGCCAAACGTTCATTCCGGTCAAACGACCCTTTCGGCCAAATGACCCTTTCGGCCAAATGACCCTTTCGGCCAAACGACCCTTTCGGCCAAATGACTTTCGGCCAGATGGGTTTCGGCCTAATGGTCTGTTCGGCCTAGTGGCATTCGGCCAAATGGCTTTCGGCCGAATGGGTTTCGGCCAAATGACCCTTCCCCTTTAAAAAAGTGATAATTGCGATTGTCCATCCTTAAACTCGGTTTCTTGTGGCAATATAAAATAAACCAACGTGTAACTAATTAGTTAATTGTTTAAAGTGGAGGGGTTAAAAATCCAGATAAATGCCTTACGAAATAAGTGTGCAGCTCCTTACTAAAATTTGTGAATAGTTCCATTTGCCCTACTATCACGGCAGTGTGTCAAGTATTGAAGAAAATGTTGCCACTGGGGTTGAACTCTTATCGTTCTGTTTTATAAGACAGAAACAGAAGCCAATAGTTCACTATACCTGTCCGATTGAATACAAAGTTATGTGCAAAAATAAATAAATTAACAGCCAGTTGTATTTTTCATCTAAATTACCAAGAACCATAAAAGTGGTGTATGGAAGTAAAATCTGAAAGTACTTTATCTTCTTTCAACATCCTTCCGCTCACCTACGTTACTCCTCAGAGACACAACTTCCATCGTCTAGAGTCGGACGTGTGGGTGTTTTATTTTTACATTCGTATTTTTTTCCATTTGCCTTCCAGAAGTCCTTTTTCCTCACCAACAACGATGATCCCACCGGAAAAGCATAAGCGAGGGATGCATTTGATATACGCGAAGACGGAATACGTACGGGATGGAAAACAAGTGCCAAGGCGATCGACTGCACAAAACGGTTCCAAGCATACGGGGCTCTTATGTGTGGAATGGGGCCACTGAGGGACGGGGAGGCAACCAAGGATGGAAACTTTCCATGCGGTTGCGGAATCGTGAATGTGAAATGTGTGTGAGCTTGCTTGTTTTTAAAATGCTTCACAGCAGTCACACTGCATCGGAGGCGAATTGAGGAGAGGCTCCAACGGCAATGACGGTGATGATGCAAGACGTTTTACAGTTTTGTCGGGAAGAGTTCAGGAGGGAAAAAAGTAAAACAAGAATAGGATAAATATTGCGAGCTGCCGAGGCGGAACATATGGTTACAGCACCAGCGAGGAAAAAGACTTTTGCACTCAGCGCACTGTGCAATGTGCACACGGTGACGGAAGCTTTTCATCGAAAGGATGCAAATGTGGTTGCAAGAATAAACAACAAGTGTGGGAGGAAATTGAAGAGGAGATTGCAGCCGGTTGTGGCACGTGAGACGAGTGTAGTTTATTAAAACTGAATAAAACATTTCTAATTGAGTTTATTTTTTACAACTTGAATTAAGTAGCAAAGTTTTCTTGAGTGGGTTGTTTTATTTCAGTGCGTTTTTGTAGCTCAGTTCAAATATGTAGTCACATACTTTTGACTTTTATATGTGATACGTAATTGCATTGCTTAAACTTGTCAAGCGAGTTCTGAAGCCTCGTGAATTCACTGCATAATCAAAACATCATTCGTGATACTTCCATATTTGTTATGGATGTCGAAATGAATAGTGGTGGAACATTTTGAATATTTATTCTCATCTGACTATGTTCATGAATCGTTCAAATACTGGCTATCATGTCTAATCATCAATAATATTTGTTAATTTTTAATTGTTTAAATAACTGCTAGTAACTGGAAAGATCACTTGAAATGCCAAGTTTTTGCAGATACTTGAAAATTGAATTGTCTACAACAATTTCTTTCATGTCGCGTGAACCAAAATTATTTCATCTCGCACTTGACGAAACATCAAAGAGCCATGTTTTCGCTAGAGTTCCTTTATTCGTTCAAGCACATTCATTACTGTCTATCACAAATTAATTTCACCCAAAACACATACACACTCCTCAAATTTCCATTTCTCATGAATATGCAGTCCCCATCCATTACGAGCGCCAACCAACAATGCTCACTCTGGTGAACGCTACAAAAAACAATCATCGATGAAATATATTCATATCGACGATACACGCTCGCAAGGACCGACACACTACCAGAACATATATCTCTTCGTCTGCCCTCCCATTCGTCCCTGGCAGATCCTGGCAGGACTCCGTCACAACGCCACACTGCGACCCATAAGAAAGCGAGGTGCTTGAAACGAACGAAAAAGCAAAAAATCAATTCTGTCGCTATAGTTCAAGGACCATAGAGCCGGCTGCCGCGTGTCTCCGAGCGCCGAAATACCTTCGAAAGTGAAACAAAATTTGCATTAATTTCCTCCCGGCATAAGTCGGCCAGACTGCCAGCAACCGACAACCCTTGCCCAAAAACGTATGAAAATGCTCGCACGCACTCGTAAAAATTACGCAACTAATGTGACTAGAACTCGTTCGCATTCGTGCTTCAGCAAGGTAACGAAAAAATCAAGAATGTGAATAATGAACAAGTTTATTAATGTGAGCTCTTGATGCATTTCGGGTTTCCATTTCCGTGGCTTCGGGTGGGACGGGCAGCAGGAATGTATTTCCCATAAAAATAGATGTTCCACATGGATATGTTGGTTTCTTAGGAGCAGGGCGACGAATGTGGCGAAGGTTGCGACAGACGAAACTCGCAAAGCTAAAAAAAAACGAAAGGGTGCCCGCACCTGGTTCACGATTTCGGGGAATGGATTTGTAGCGCGTTCCTACCCGAAGGAAGTTTTCGCTTTTTTATGAGATCTTGATACGACTGCAGAATGTATTGTGCCACCAATGGAATGGAAGAGTTTAGTTTGCCTATATGTAGATTTGACATGCGATCCACTCACCCAAACGTATCGCGTTTTCTCGAGCCTGAGCTTGAATCGAATGTCATTGACTCGAATTACAGAACCCACTGGATGGTTGGGGTTAATGGAAATTTTATAGATGTTTTTGGGAAGTTATCGCTACCTTAGCACTCCATCAATCTTCATAAGTTATTTTCTGATTAGTTCTATTAAAACCTAACAAGACACAACTTTAATATATGCACTACTAGTTACCAATAGTTCGGCTCAGCTTAGATTTTTCTGCAATCGGAGAGAATCTGCAATAAAAAAAACTGGATTAGGCCATCAAGGTTTGAGCAACGACCCTTAAAACTCACTCTGACGAAGACTTTTCGACTCCTTGTACCATCTACACAGCAAATAATTTTGAAAATTCAACGACGTGTAAAATTGCAGCTGATGCTAACAAACGAATAAACATTCGATATTCAATTGAATTTGATTGAATTTTACAAGCGAGCACAGTTTAAATTCATTTTGATTTGGAAGAACACTAATATCGATTGAATTTTGCATTTATTTGCAAATATATGCATTGAAATACATTTAAAGTCACAACAAATTTTTATCTGTGTAATTCTTAAATACATCCAAATGCTGTAGCTTGAACTCCTAAGATTTTTTTTTTGTAGATTATGTCCTTAACTATCATTTTTTATTCTGCAATCTATCCAAAAAAAATAAACATTTTCATTGTCTCAGTCTATTATTTAACTTAATTAAAGTCAACTTTCCCAAAAAAAACATATGTTTTGACGCCTTTTACTATTACAAAAATCGAAAACAAAAAATCAGAAAAAGTGCTGCAGTATGAACCGGCCCGAACAATGAGATTGATGCTCTCCCGAAATCTGACAAATATTGGTGCAAAATTAGATTTCAACGCTTTTCTTATTTTTTTGATTTGGTTTTTTACTATAGCGACAAAACAGAAAGTTTTTTTGAAAGTTTACCTGTATTAGTCGGATATTCGAAAATGTTAACGATGGTGTTATAAACCAATACAAAATGTTGACGCGAAAGGCCAAATCAACATTTTATGCTCCGTAATGATCAATTTTGGAGGCTTCCGAAGCTCGTGTTTTCATTCCAGACCAGTATCTTTCGATCGGCCGCAAGGCACAACATTGGATTACCAACATCTTTTTTATAAGATGGTGAATATGAGGATGAATGCGCAAGATTTATTTGCACACTTCCTTGTCCTTCGGCTGTATTTTCGAAACTACTGGAAATTTCGGAACTCAAGCAGTGTGAATATTGAGCATTTAGACCATAACTGTTTATGTGACGCTGATGAACTGGCAGCAAGGTCCACTTCCGACGAGATTCACATGGAAATATAAAATAAATATGCAGCACTGCACGGTGTTACCTGTCGGTGTATCGAGCTTGTTTTGTCGCTGACAACGTCGCTGGCACCAAATTGAAGTTCGGAAGTCGATTTCCACATTTCCGAACGCTCTTTCGACAATGTGTTGGTACCAAATTCAAATTTTGTTCTGACGTCCATGATGTCGGAAGTAAGCTCGGAAGTAAAACATCGGAAGTCGGAATACAAATTAGTGCTGGCGACACAATAGCACATGCTGAAGCCGTCTTCCACAAAATTTCGTTAAAATCAACACAGGAGGCGAATTGCTATCGACTTTTGAAAGTGATGCAATTTGATTTTGCACACCCTTTAGAAGGCACTAGGGTGGTCTAACCGGTAATACCGAAAACGGTAATACCGGCTTTACCGACCAATTTTGAGTACCGAAAATACCGGTTTTAGGCTCGATGCCCACGTAGCGTCAATTCAACGCAGAGTGCACGCAGCGTTAAAATAGCGCTGGTGTGCATCAGCGTGGTGACGCTGCGTTACCGCCTTTTCCCGGTGCACACCTGCGTCTTTTTGACGCCACGTGCACTCTGCGTTGAAATGACGCTACGTGGGCATCGAGCCTTAGAGACGGAAAATACCGGTACTTTCGGTATTTCAAATTTTGTTGTTGGTATAAAAAATCTTGAATAGTTTTTAGTTAAGCTAAAGATTCACCGTTCCACAAACACTTACAACAATTGAATGCACTCGTGAATGAACGTTTGCACGAGTGAGCATCATTTCTCTTTCGAAGATCACATGTGAAAAATGATTTGGTGCAAAAATATGTACTATGTTCGGGATTTGGAAAAAAAACTTGTATTGGTGGCCACGCTAGAATAGCAGGTTATCTATGCTCGAACGGTTCTACGAGTTTTAGTTAGTTAGTTAGCCGTACAAAAAACTTTGATCGATTTGACGCTGCAATCCAAACTTATCTTCTGTGGTTATGATTTTTGTTTTGTTTGCTTTTCTGAATTAAAATTGATAAATAATTGATTGACATGATTTGGGCATTTTCTTCTAGACATCCATCTTTGTTTGAGCAAGTAGACGAGATCGTGAAGCATCTAATCATTCGTGCATCAGAGCAAAATGCAAAGGCAACCACCACACCTGACGACCGGTGCATAGAAGATACCTCTATGGACGATTCTTTCTGGTTTATCGGTAAACTAAACAAGCAATGGTTTTTACACTTGCAGTTTATCAATAAACTAGCTTTATGTACCCGGCCTTGCTCGGAATTGCCAGTTTGATTCGCAGTTTTTTTTCACAATCGGAAAATGAATAAACCAATTGGTCAACAGGATAATTGCGTTTTCTTATCGATACTTCATCATTTGATCAGAAGAAGGCAGATTTCATTTGAAAACATTGACTGGTTTTGAAGAAGGGAGCAAACCCATAATCGCCATATTCCGGGCAAACGTTTATTTCTAAAGAAGGAAAAACATCCACCGATGCCTTATTCCGGGCAAACGTCTATTTTTAAAGAAGGGATCACATTCACCATCCAGAAGGAAACACATTAATCATTGCTTTTTACGTTGGGCAAACCATGATTTCGATAAATGGTTGAATTGATCGATAACTAAACAATACAATAATGGGTTCAGAAGTTAGGCTGGAGCACACACACAAACATACAAACATTGAGTTTTATATATCTCGGCAACTTATTCAAAACGACGTATGTGATTTTGTAAACAAAGATGCATACGTCGATTTGTCAAATATGATGACACTCCCACGCAAACCAATACAACGAACATGTAGCCGAAACCTCCCCTACCTGTATGTGGCGATAGTTTGCGTGGGAGTGCTATCAGATTGCAGAAATCAACGTTTAAATTTTTGTTTACAAAATCACATACGTCACATACGTTGAATAAGTATCCGAGATATATAGATAGCTAATAGCTATATGTATCCGGCTTTGCTAGGGACTGAAAAGTAAATTATAGAATTAAAATGTCCAATGCTGTAGCACGAAACCCACAGAGGTAGATCTACCGCTCATAGAATTGAACCTTTGTATCAATATATTTTATATCTTTGTTTGGCCCTACCTTTTCAATAAACATCTTCCAAAAATAGAGAATAAGTGTACCAAATCTGGTTGGAATTTATCCTGGGAGTTACACTGAATTGCTCATTTTTTAAAGACAACCCCTTCCCCCCATAACTTTCCCTTTTCCAAAATGACCCTCCCACCTTCTTTGTTATCTTCTCCTTAGAATAGAAAATGTGTGCACCAAATTTGGCTGAAATTGGTCCTGGGAGTTGGGTGTTACACTGAATTGCTCTTTTTCTAAAGACAACCCTTCCCCCTTACCCTCCCCTTTCCCAATGATCATCCCACCCTTTGTTATTTTCTCCTTAGGATAGAGAATGTGTGTACCAAATTTGGATGAAAGCGGTCCAGGAGTTCAAAAGAAACACTGAATTGCCTGTTTTCTGAACAATACCTCCCCCAGACCCCTCCCTCTTTCCCAAATTACACTTCCATGTGATCGACTTCTCTTAGTGAATATGTGTACAATATTTGGTTGATATGGGTACTGGAAGTTGGGAGTAACACTGAATTGCTCGTTTTATAAAGACAACCCTCCCCCATACCCTCCCTCTTTTTACAATGACCGCCCCACCCCATTTGTTATCTTTTCTTTAGGGTAGAGAATGTGTGTATCAAATTTGGTTGAAATCAGTGCAGGGGTTCAGAATTTACTCTAAATTACCCGTTTTCTGAACAATACCCCTCCCTCCAGACCCCTCCCCCTTTCCCAAAATCTCTCATATGATTGTTTCCTTATAGTGAATATGTGTACAAAATTTGGTTGAAATCGGTCCTGGGAGTTGAAAGTTACACTGAATTGTTCGTTTTTCGAACAAAACCCCTCCCCCTTTTTTGAATGACCATCCCACCTCTTTGTTATTTTACCCTTAGGATAGAGAATGTGTGTACCAAATTTGGTTGAAATCGGCCAAGTGGTTCAGAAGTAGTTAGCGAACATACATACATAGATTGGTTTTTATATATATAGAAGAAAAGAAGATAGAAGAAGAAGATAGAAGAAGATATTGTTTTTCGCCCAAGGGTTCAAACCAAAGGTTTTTTTTATTTCTGAAATTTTCACAAATACCGGTTTTTACCGGTATTACCGGTATTGATTCCACCAAATACCGAATACCGGTATTTGTCAAAAATTGTCAATACCGATCATCCTAGAAGGCACGCAATTTGCTTGAAAAGATGCAGCAAATCTGAGTGGTAGCCGAAACCGCATTTACTCCGGAAACGTGTTTTGACCGCAAACGTCAAGTATTGTGTACCTTTCAACAGTGAACTAAAGCATGTAAAGAGTACGTGATCAGTGGTTTCCGCCAACTTGTATACTACAACTTGTGTAGGTACTGCCTGAAGCAGCCATGGCATAACAGGAGGTCTACCGTATAAGCATAAGAGTTCACCTGTACTTTGAAGAGTTGTCCCATTGCCGTGGGCCGTAGTCATTTGGCAGCTGCAGCTACTTTGAGGTTTTACGGACTGGTTCCGCGCATGACGAATCATTTCTTGTTTTCCCGGATGGCAAGCCCTACGGTCATCGCAGGCTGCGGCTCATAATATCGAGCAGTAGGTGAATATAAGGGGCCCTCCTTTGCCGTGCGGTAAGATGCGCGGCTATAAAGCAAGACCATGCTGAGGGTGGCTGGGTTCGATTCCCGGTGCCGGTCTAGGCAATTTTCGGATTGGAAATTGTCTCGACTCCCTGGGCATAAAAGTATCATCGTGCTAGCCTCATGATATACGAATGCAAAAATGATAACCTGGTTTAGAAACCTCGCAGTTAATAACTGTGGAAGTGCTTAATTCTAGATCAACATTTGAAAAGGGCGTAACAGCAAAAATTTATTCCTTCTGATTCTTCGTCTATATAGCTATATATGTGGGCGAAGAATCAGAAGGAATACATTTTGGCTGTTACGCCCTTTTTAAATGTTGGTCTAGAATTAACACTAAGCTGCGAGGCTGGTCTGTCCCAGTGTGGGGATGTAATGCCAATAAGAAGAAGAAGAAGAAGATGGTGGATATCACTCAGAGACACATCAAGGGGTGGCGTGCTTTCCAGGCGTGACGTTACAGTTGACTCGATAGATATATCCAATCTTGCCAGTAGCCCACGTCGACCGGAGCATCTATACCTGGATACCTGGTCAACTACAGCGCCGCGCTCCATAATCGTCGGTCTTGGGCGATGTTCCTCCAGTTTCCCCGTACGTCCGATTCCACTGCGTGCATCCAGCGTGTTCGTGTCCTTCCACGAAGTCGACAGCCTCGATCTGGTTCTCTGTTGAATATTGCTTTCGCTATTCTTTCTACCGACATTTGCACAAAGTGACCAGCCCACTGAAGTCTGCCTCACCATTTTCTAGTTTCCCTCAGAGTTTGGTACGCAGCTTTTTTCGCTGGAAAACCCCGAAAGCTCTCCGATCCGCCTCTTTTAACGTTCATGCTTCTTGTCCATGAAGGGTAACTGTTAGAATCAGAGTTATATAGAGCAAATTTCGTTTCCATCTGCATGTTGCGGAACCTAAGCTGGCTACGTAATCCGTAGAAGACACTTCCCATCGAGCACTACCTCGGCACCAACACCACTAGCCACACAGTCTGGGGATGGTCCGCAATTCGTATTTTACGCTCGTCTTTGAGACGCATTTTCACCGGATTGTGGGCTTCGTGCGGATAGCGAGGTCAATCGTCTAGAGGTATGTGCTATGGAGTGTGGATTCGATTTCCGCCCCACTAAGGAAGAAACTTTTCCGCGACCAAAAAAAATCTCCACCGGTCCACTGGGTGTTATGTGTCCTGTCTGTTAAGTCTCTCATGCTAGCTGTTAAGTGTTCGTACGACCTCTAATCGAAGACAGTGTTCCTTTGTTTTTTTTATTGTTGTCCTAAACTTTGGCTACGTGTCCGGCCCACCGTGGTCCTCCGATTTTTGCGGTGTGATGGTTTTCTGCCGTAATCTTAAAAAGTGACTTATTTATCATTTTCAAAAATGGTGGTATCAAGTAGTACCCATGGAGCTCTTTAATAGAAAAATTGAAAACATGTGTATTGTTGGGTCTCCAGTTAGCCTTGCGAGCAAAGGTGTAGGATTGCCAATCCAGAGATAGCGCGTTCAATTCTCGATCTGGTCCAGGATGTTTTCGGGTGGGATACATTCTTGACTTCCTGTGCATAGTACATCTGTTGCAGCGGTTCTCAACCTTTTTGTTGAGTGGTAACCCTCAAGGCATTCGCATTTTTTTAGGTACCCCCTAAGTACTTGAAAACACTTCTTCTTCTTTTTCTTCTTCTTCTTATTTACATTACATCCCCCACTGGGACCTTGCCGCCTCCATGCTTTGTGTTCATTCAGCACTTCCACAGTTATTAACCACCAGGTTACCACTTTTGCATTCGTATATCATGAGGCTAACACGATGATACTTTTATGCCCAGCGAAGTCGAGACAATTTCCAAACCGAAAATTGCCTAGACCGGCATAATGGGAATCGAACCCAGACACCATTTATAGCCCTTTACAGCTTTATAGCCGCGCATCTTACCGCTAGGCTAAGGAAGGCCTCTAAGTGTTGTCAGAAATGTTGATTTTTTATTGAAATCATTGAATTTTATTTTCATTAAACCATATGTAAATAGAGTGGCTTCAATACACATTAAATGGCTTTATTAAATTGTCAATTAAATTGTGTACCGAGTTTTGTACTTAACCATGATTTGTGAAAAGACGGAATTTAATCTAAGAAAATATATTTTTTTCAAATTAAAACACTTCGACATTTTGAAACTAATCATTAAACAAGAAAATTTGGATTTCTCTCCGTTTAAGATGGTGTACAATTTGTAACGAACTATTTGTAATTTGGTATTTAACAAGTCACTTAAAAATTAGGCTTCGTAGAGTAAGATCTCGATGCGCCATAAATTCCAAAGATTTTTAATCATTCCATTTGCAATTTGGAACATTCTTGCAAGTTTTTACAATTATAATGGCTCTACTCAAAAGAAGTTGAAGAGTGGAACAATATTTGAACTTTTGTAAATAATTTTGCCCCAAGTTTTGACCGTCCAGAAGCTGAAATCATTCTTGACAATACTGCCGGTATCAGAAATAGCTTCCCTTCCGAGCTTCGGTAAACAAACGGGTACGTACGCAGTAGTCAAAATCAACCTATCAGCAACTGATTCAAAAATGGTTCAAATTCGAGATACGAGAAGGCACATCTCATCTCAGGTCATAAGCACGAATACGTCTAAAAACAGAATTTTGTGTATATTGTGACAGGGTGGATGGTCTTGTCCCAACAAACATTGGAGGTGGTAAAGCGCCTATTTGACCAATAGTTTTCTCCAGCTAAAAAACAAGCTTATTTAGCTAAAATTGTCTGTTTGGGTGTAACGTCCATCTAGAAAAAAAAAAGTTTAACTTCCATTTTAGCAACAATTTTGTTGTAAGTAAGAAAGTTGAGTAAGAAAAAATAATGACACTTGTACGTAGGGGGGGGGTGGGGTTAGTGATTTCTGATAGTTTGTGCCAGGAAGTGGAGGGCGGTCTTGAAAATGCCAAAAAAATGTTGAATGTAATTTTTAAACAATCCCTTTGGGAGAAGGGCTAAGGAGGGACTCATTGAATCCGGGTTACATTTTCCAATTCACCCAAAATATTTCAAGAGTTTTTTTTTATTAAATGCATTCCGTAAGGGTAATTTGGCCGAAAAGGTAATTTAGCCGAAAGGGTCATTTGGCTTAGAGGGTCGTTTGGCTGAAAGGGTCATTTGGCTGAAAGGGTCATTTGGCCGAAAAGGGTATTTGACCGAAAGGATCGTTTGGCCAGAAAGTTTATGTGGCCGAATAGGACATTTGGCCGAATATATGATTTGGCCGGATATTTCATTTGAAAAGTGAGAAATTAGGAATCGTCTCACTTCTCACTATTCATTTTTCTCTTCTCACTGTAAAAAGTGAGAAGCGCGAATTGAGTTGTGAGACATCTCACTACCCACTTCGCACTACTCACTTTTCACAACGAGAAGTGAGAAATGAGGAAAGAGGAGTGAGACATCTTACTTCTCACCCCTCATTTCTCACCTCTCGCTGTCAAAAGTGAGAAGCGTGAAGTGAATAGTGTGACGTCTCATTACTCACTTCGCGCTTCTCACATTTTACAGTGAGAAGAGAAAAATGAAGAGTGAGAAGTGAGACGTCTCAATTCTCACTTTTCTCTCCTCATTTATCACTTCTCGCTGTAAAAAGTGAGAAGCGTAAAGTGAGTAGTGAGACGTCTCTCTACTCACTTCACGTTCCTCTTTTTTTACAGTGAGAAGTGAGAAATGAGGAGCGCGAAGTTAGTAGTGAGATGTCTCACAACCCTTTCGGCCAAATGACCCATTCGGCCAAACGACCCTTTTGGCCAAATGACTTTCGGTCGAATGCGTTTCGGCCAAATGACCCTTCCACCCTCGACGAGACAGAAAGTTTGCGTAGGCCCGATAAGCCGACTGTAAAACCAATAATTACGGCCGAAAGGGTTATTTGGCCGAGAGAGTCATTTGACCAAAAGGGTAGTTTAGCCGAATAGCTCATTTGAAAAGTGAGAAATTAGGAATTAGAAAAGAGACGTCTCACTTTTCACTATTCATTTTTCTTTTCGCACTGTGAAAAGTGAGGCGCGAATTGCGTAGTGGAACGTCTCTATACCCTCTTCGCACTACTCACTTTTCACAGTGGGAAGTGAGAAATGAGGAGTGAGAAGTGAGACGTCTCACTTTTCACCCTTCATTTCTCACTTTTTGCTGCAAAAAGTGAATAGTGAGACGTCTGACTACCCACTTCGCACTAGTCACTTTTTACAGTGAGAAGTGGGAAATGAGGAAAGAGGAGTTAGACGTCTCACTTCTCGCTCCTCATTTCTTACTTCTCGCTGTCAAAAGTGAGAGGAGAAAAATGAAGAGTGAGAAGTGAGACGTCTCACTTCTCACTCCTCATTTATCACTTCTCACTGAAAAAAGTGAGAAGCGCGAAGTGAATAGTAGCACATCTCTCAACTCACTTCGCGCTCCTCATTTTTGACGACGAGAAGTGAGAAATAAGTAGTGAGAAGTGAGACGTCTCACTTCTCTTTCCTCATTTCTCACTGCTCGCTGTGAAACGTGAGTAGTGCGAAGTGGGTAGTGAGACGTCTCACTACTTTCATCTCACTACTCATTTCGGGCTTCTTACTTTTTACAGTGAGAAGAGAAAAATAAAGAGTGAGAAGTGGGATGTTTTTCTACTCATTCCTAATTTCTCATTTTTCAAATGAACTATTTGGCTAAACGATCCTTTTGGCCAAATAACCCTTTCGACCAAATAACTCTTCCTCTCCGACGAGACAGAAAGTTTGCGCAGGTCCAATAAGCCGCCTGTAAAACCAATAATTACGAACGACGTAAGAGATACTACTCGATACTACTCGATACAATCGACAACGACCTATGCGACGAATGAAGGAACACGATTGGAAGCTTGGAACATGAAAATGCAAGTCTCTAGGTTTCGTGCTGCAGAAAATCTGCCAGACAGGACAGAAAGTGGAAAGGGAGGCTGGGCATAAAAGTATCATCGTGTTAGCCTCATAATGCATACAAATGCAAAAATGGTACCTTGGCTTAGAAACCTCGCAGTTAATAACTGTGGAAGTGCTGAATAAACACTAAGCTGTGAGGCGTCAATGTCCCTGTAGGGGATGTAATGCCAGTAAGAAGAGTCAATGTTATTATTTATTCAGACTAAGGTCGAAGTGGCCTGTGCGGTATATAAGAGTCTTCTCCATTCGGCTCGGTCTATGGCTATACGTCGCCAACCACGCAGTATACGGAGGGTCCGCAAGTCATCCTTCACCTGATCGATGTACCTTTCCCGCTGCGCACCTCGCCTTCTTGTGCCCGTCTGATCGTTGTCGAGAACCATTCTAACCGGGTTACTGTCTAAAATTTTGGCTACGTGCCCGGCCACCGCAGTCGTTCGATTTTCGCGGTGTGAACGATGGATAGTTCTTCAAACAGCTCATGCAACTCGTGATTCATTCGCCTCCTCCACGTACCGTCCGCCATCTGCACCCCACCATAGATGAAACGCAGCACTTTCCTTTCGAAAACTCCAAGTGCGCGTTGGTCCTCAACGAGCCTTCGTCCGGGTCTCGTGTCCGTGGAGGACTACCGGTCTAATGAGCGTTTTGTAGATCGTCAGATATCTATGCCATCAGCGAATCCAAAAAGCTGGATGGACTTATTGAAAATTCTACCATTCGTGTTAATCCCTGCTCTTCGTAGCAGACACAAAAGACCATCACCTTACCGTAACCCTCTGCGCATTTCAAAGCGACTCGAGAATGCCCCTGAAACTTGAACTACACACATCACCCGATCCATTGTCGCTTTGATTAACTGTGCCAGTTTATCCAGAAATCCGTGTTCGTGCATTAACTGCCATAGTTGGTCCCGATCAATTGCGGCTTTGAAGTCATATGCGGCTTTGAAGTCGATGAATAGATGATGCGTGGGCACGTTGTATTCGCGGCATTTCTGAAATACCTGACGTACGGCGAGCACCTTCTTACATACAAGCTTACTAAAATAGCTTGAAAGAAAAGCACAATCGTCGTTCCAAAAATCATGGTCAGAATCCATTACGCCCATTTGAAAAAAGTTCCTAGAATTTTTTCAAAGATACAAAATGCTAGTTCGTTCCCCAAGTATCGGTTCTGTCAGTTCTAATTGCTATAAACGGGGTCTTGGACCTTTTACTCGTAAACGTTTTTACTTGTTCGTCTACGCCGAAGATATTTTTCTCGTCGTCGTCAAAAGGTCTCCCGGACGAACCGTTGGGATTAATTCGTCCGCAGGCACATCTGTCGCGGTCGGCACCAACTTGCAGCGCGTCCATTAAACTCGGCCTTGAACCCATCCCAAACCGGAAAATTATTCGAGTTCTCGACACATTGTTCGACGGCTCACCTTCATACCACATTTCCGAGCGGTGTAGGTTGCTGGCAAATTCCGGATCAACCAGGTAAAAATCCTGGCGAAGAAATACCGCATCAACAGCAGAAGCACCCGGTTAAAGGAAGACCAAATGACGATATACAGTGGTCTACTCTACGGTCTTGAGCTAACCTGCACAGCATACTTACTTATGTCCGTTTAGCTTCTGGCCTTCTTCCATCCATCCCTGCAGAAGCAGCCTGCGTAGACGCCGGGATCACTCCCTTCCGGCACAGGGTCCTCACGGCTGCGTACTGCAAAGCTGCTTCATTTGCAGCTGGTACATCAGGATAACACAAGATCCCTCTCCTCGATGAAGCTGCGGGTCCGCCGGCACCGAACCCCTGTTTCACCTGGATCCCCGGTCATTGTGGCATTAGGCTGAAATCTCTTGCCGACGCCTTCGCCAATGTTGGGCACGAGAGTGAACGCTATTCTCGTTCCGACCCGCTGGCTGACCAAGACTGGATTCGGCTTGGAACAACAGAATTTGAACTACAATGGCTTCATCAGTTCTTGGACTCCTTCCCGTAGCAGCACACATATTCCATATAGGCTACTGCAACTCAACTGTAACTGCAACTGCAACTTACTGTGACCAGATTTAGTCGCAATTAAGTTGTTGCAACCAGATTTGCTGGACATGTGCTGCTCGGGTTGGAGCGATTCTATTGCCCGGCTCCGGACTGATCACAAAAGGGACTGTCACAACTTCGGCGAAGCCTTTTCCGATTAACTGCGATCTTTGTGGAATACAGAATAGTGTTGAGCTGTAAAAAGCTGTGTTGAGCTGTGTAAAACACACTTTTTGATATTTTGCATTATTCGATTTGCACGAAAATCACGTTTGATGCTAAAAGCTGACCCGATCAGCCGTTGCGTTCTTAACAGATGATTGTTTTTTTTTTCATTTTTTGCTGTTTCAATTTTAACTTTGCATTTAACTATTTTTGTCTATTATGTTTTCTTCTTTTGTTTTTGTTTGTTATGTCATAGTTTGTTTTCCCTGAAGTTCTTTTTTTCTACTAAGAAATGAAAGCTTTTCTCCATTCTGCTCAATTCCAAAAATGAAAAAAGGCGTAGACCCTAAATACCTTTTTCTGAAAGTTCACCAGGTGAAGAAGTGTTAATTCTGCCTTTCGAATCTCCATTGAGAATCCACTTCCGAAAAACAAGACGAGCAAATAAATTACCTCTCTGTTGTAAATCGTGGCGGCGATGTCAATTAGACCATGATAGCGACATTTTTCATCCATTGCCACTCAAATCAGCATAACTACGACGACAAAAATCTTTTCACTGTCAAACCGAATATTCACCTCATACACTCGACAGCTGAGCTAATTCGCTAATGAGCATTCTTCCATTTTTTTCCGACCAGTTGTTCTAACGGGGCACCACCGTCACGACTCCTAAGAATGGGCATGACATGGATGGGTGGTGGTCGAAAGGGGTCGCCGGGATGCATTTCCCATCATCGCACTGCTGCACTTGAGAAAACAGTGAAGCGAACATCGACCAACCGACCAAACCAACCGAACCACATTCAACTAACCAACAACAGTAAGATCGAGATGCATAAAAAAACTCTTGTTGTATTAAGGACATAATGCGGAAAAGCAGCTGCAAATCTCGTTCTTTTTCCAAACATTCTTACGGCAATTTCCATCCCGTTCCGAATGTCTGTGCAAATCTCTCCAGTTCTTCTGCATGGCCGGATTCGGTGACTTGGGTGTCCTTGCCAGGCATGCGATAGGTTCTTGAATGGCATCGTGACAGTTAGTAGTCGGTACGGCGCGGCGGAGTCTCTTCAGCCGAGGCAGCCAAGAGTCCTTCACGATTGCTACTTTCGGCCGGGACCATGTGACACAAAGCCTGTTGATAGGACATTGGCGGGCTTATGGGACAACCGTGTGGAAGGCAGGTGGACTGAAACGTCTATGGCAATGCGACGACTACGACGACGACGACAAGCTATGCATGCACGAATGGTCCATTGAGCTGTAACTGGATCTTCCCGAGAAGGGTTGAATGGGGTGAAAAATAAGCAAAGCTACAACAACGGAACAATTTTGCCAAAAAAAATGTACGATGAACGGGATTGCCAAACCGATGGAGCTAATTATTTCGTTGTTTCCCGGCACTCAGATGGGACGAAAGGAGCCGTTGCAAGTAGATGAATGCATGTTTCACTGACTGGATGCCATCTGCAGGGATGCATGTTTCGACATTTTTTTGAAGGTCTAATCGTATAAGTGGTATTTGAAAATTAATCATTAAACGCATTGGCGATCTTACGCCTTGGCTTACAAACCCAAATGGTGACCCCACAAGATCCTGAAATTAGTATCACACCACAGTTACTTGAGCAGTTACTCCAAATATGGCACATATTTACCAGCTCCACATTACTGGCATGCGGTTTATCGGATTCAAATATTCTAAAATAAAGACACGCAAGTTAGATTGTTGGCAATTGTATTCAATTATTTGTTTCGAATTAAATCGAAACCTATCCCCTTCTACGGAATTAGACGTTGATGTAAATTCAACAAGTGTCGTTCTGTAGAATCCACGATTTTTAAATCAGTGCGACGATGGTGATGTCTACCTTCTACTTATTCCAGAAATTAATAAAAAAAAATCAAACGCTCATAAGGGGTCGTTCAACAATGATGTCACAGGTTTTAGGGGGAGAGGGGGTCTAAGATTTTGTGACAGCGCATAAACTAGGTATACCAAAAAGCGTGACAGAGGGGGGAGGGGGGGGTCTAGAAATCTCAAAAAGTAGTGGACGTCATACTTGAATCATCCCTAAAGATGAAACAATTTCTCACAATTCGACTCAGTACGGTATATACCTAAATATGTTACATAAGTGTACCATAACCGGCACCAAACAACTTCGATGCGAAATTTGAAAGCCGAATCGCACCGAAGAGTTTCCAAATCACCTTTAGCAACGCTGCCAATTTTCAACATTTTGGCTGGAGGGTTTCGGTCAGTCAGTCGACGACGGCTGTGTCTACTGATAATAATGAAAAAAAATATCAGAAAGAAGAAAAAACAGCCCCCCGTCAAGGTCGACATCGACAAAGAAAAATAAAACCTTAACAATAGAAGGACTTGCGGGGGATTTTCCAGCAACTTTTTTCTACTCGAACTTTAGTCGCCTTCGTCTCGCGCTTCGTCAAGAAGATGGTCAGTTTCACACCAAGTTTTCAGTTTTTACGGCTACCGCAGCTTGCAGTCGCAGGGCTGGTCTGGTAGTGATATTATTTTTATCCCGTAAATCAAATAACACATTGTTGACAAGACGAAATTTGATTATTTTTTTGCCATTTTACCATTAATGTTTTGATTTTAATAAATAATTTCAATAAAATCGCTAATCCCATTCTGTTCGGAGATTATAATATTTGTAAAAGATGCATACAATGCATTTAATTTGCAAATTATGATCTTTACAAGTAGACATCGGAACTTCCTGTGTGTTTTGAATACATAAGACTGAAAAAGCCAAAACAAAATCCAGATTTAAGCCGGAATTTTATTATGAAATCTTTGCTACTATCAAATGATTTTGTCACAATTTCGGTAACTCTATCCCTCTAACAAACTTACTTACTATCTTCTATTCACATCATTAAGCAGACCCCAGACGAGAGATACCGTGGATAATCAAAATTCGGACACACTCAAACTTCGGACGCTTCAATTCGTATGGGAAATTTTCTGAAATATTTCACCGAAATGTTTCGTGAAGCTGGATCGGAAAGACTAATAGTTTTCGCTTGTTTTAGTATAGTTACATTTTAATAAGACATGTTAAAACAATGCGATGAAATGATTAAAAGACTGTCAGAACTGTGCAGTGAAAATTGTTTTCAATTATTCTTCCCGGTACGGTGTAATCAGGTGTCCGAAGTTTGAATCTTTGTGTCCGAAATATGAATACAACCCCGCCGGTGCCCGAAGTTTGAATCAAACAGAAGCCGGGCATTTTCATAAATTGCAAACATTCTTCGCAATATCTTGCACATATTAAATACGTAGTTTAAAGATGAATACTGTACTTAGTGATAGCAATGGTGATTTAAACGGTGTGATTTAAAATGTGAGTTAACTGGATGATTGTACATCAGAAAGTGCTTAAGCGTCCGAAGTTTGAGTTTGCACGGTATATTGACAATACTTTTCTCATAAAACTTTTCTTCAATATTTTCACTGAATAGCCGGCATGGACATAGCTGAAGAAAAATGCTAATTTTTCTTGAACTAATACGAATCAAATAGCGGAATAACCCGACAAACACGCACACACTCAACCGTCATCGACTCCTGTGGGCAAACTGCGGGGAGAAACGAGGGGAAATATTGAGAAGAATATCAAACTTTTCTGATTTCCCTCAATATTTACTTTAATATTTTGGGTTCGCACTCACACCGTCAAGAAGACTTCAATATTGATGAGTTTGTCAAATTTCTTCCGTCGTCTGGGGTCTGCTTTAGACATCAGTTGGCAAGGTAGCCAAATGCGGGAATAAGTCAAGGACAACGATTTTTTTTTCATGTGAAATTAAGGTAGTAGGGAAAAACGACGTATCATGGAGGGGCTTAATTTTTTTCGTTTATGGTGGGAACACTGCGAAATCGTTTTTCGTTAACCCTAGGCTGACCATACGTACCGTATTTAACGGGACAGTCCCGTTTTTTAGACCTTATTGTGATGTCCCGTCGTAATCTAAAAAATTCTCAATTTGTCCCGTTTTTTTATTGATTCTCCCAAAGAGTTCCAAAATATTGTTCAAATAAATTCAATGTTTTAGTAGGGAATTTAAAACCAAATACAAAGAAAGTGGACGAAACCCATAAAAAAAGTGTGAGATGTTTTATTATTAATGTTGCTTTTAAAATAATGCTATTTATGCTATTATGTATTTTGCATGGATCTACTTTCCTTAAGGTTTTTAACATTTAACGACAACGAAGGCATTACAATTTGACCAATTTCATCTGTGGATTGAATGGAACTGGTAACTTGGTAGGCAAGTATATCCTGTAAATCAGGTCACGCCTTACCCTAGCAGCACACCTATGGCTGATTTGGTTGCAGCAACTTCTATGTGACTCGATTTGGTCGCACATTTTTTTTCTTGCGAAGTAGGTAGTTCCATTTTTTGAAATCTGCTTTACCAAATATTTTTCAATCGATTGATTCTGTTCGAAACATTAAGAATCATTCGAAGTTTTTCTGAATGATTCTGAATATTTCAAAACCATCCACTGTAAAAAAACGATGACTTAAAAAATATTTATAAATCAGCTGAACAAAATCGAGTTTTAGGCAGTTTCAAACCGAGAAATCACGTACTTTAAGACTAGTTTACAGATCAGGAGCTTGTCTGCACATTTCGCTTTCATATGTGTGAGCAGAATTAATATTTCGGCCCGATTACAAACCGGCAGCAATCTCCGAGGGTCAGAACTGTAAATCAGCCTATAGTTTAGCCAGGATTTGTTTTACTTTTCGCGATAAACCCAGTAAACACAAGATCTTATATGATGTCACATAAGATGCTAAAGTGGAGGCCAAATACGTACTTACCCATACAAAATGTACGTATATCGCCTCCACTTTAGCATCTTATATGGCATCATATACGATTTTGCGTTGACTGGGAAATTGCATTAGTCCTGCCTCTGGAAGCTCATGGGAACAAAATCAATGGACAAGATTCCCGAGATGTGAGACTACTTTTAGCGTCATTGAAATCAATTTCGATTAAAAGGACTGTGAATTGATTAGATTTGACATTTCTTCTCTCACCACCATATTCATAGAAATAATTTCAACTACATTTTATTAATTTTCTTTACTTGTACATTTTCTTATATTCATGAAAAAAGGTTTTAGCACGAGAAAATCAATAATCCCACCCTACTGCTTTTCGCATTTGTCTTTTGACTTTTTTTTTCGCGAAATTATGTTTTTCTTATCTCTCTAGTGCCCAGATTTTTGTTATTTTCAATTGTTGAATTGTTGAATTGGAAAAGTTTTGATATTGGTCAGTAATAAAAATTAAGAGTAGATTAAATAAAATTTCAAAATTCCACAATATTTGTAGTTTATTACTTTTCCACAACTTAATACAATAGAAGGTTATGGTGGTGAATGATTCACTCTAAAAATTTTCTCTTAAATTACAGGGGAAATGAAAATTCAGCTCAAACATTTTGAAATTTTCACAGCTCTTGAATTTCGTCACAATGTTTTTTGACATGTCCCGTTTTGCAAGTCTGTTTGTCCTGTTTTCCATCGAAATGTTCTGGTCAGCCTAGTTAACCTGTTCCCCAGCAGGAGCGACGACCTCCATAACAGAAATTGGTACCTATGAACTAGCTTTGCATAAGAGGTAAAATACCAAAATTAATATAAAATGCTTAGGGAGCACCCATAAATTACGTAACACTTAGAGGAGGGATTTTTGAATGATTAACTCAAAAAGTGTGACATAGGGGGGACCAATCGCCTCAGTTCGACAAATTGAGATGATGTCTGTGTGTATGTGTGTGTATGTGCCCTAAAAGTCTCGCCAATTATTTAGACAATCGTCCTGAACCGATTTACTCTCAACGAAATTCATTCGACGGGGAATCCTGTTCCATTGTTTTCAATTGAACAAGTTATTGAAATACAAGTTATGGTCAAAATACATTTTTTACGCGTAATATAAATCTCGCCAATTCTTCACATACTTATTTTTATTAGACACGAAATTCTATCCCATTGTTCCCTATTGATAATTGGACATTTATGGCCAAAATGCTATGATCATGCCCTGTACAGGAAAAATTTCTTTTTTTTTAGCATTTATCCTTATCCGATTTGCACTTTCTTTTAAATTCAATAATAATTCTTGCCTTTTCAAATCTACTGGTAATTCATTGAAAATTAATATTCTTCTATAGTACATTGACTTATGATTCGTCGTCGTCGTGAATGGTACAACACGTAAATCGTCAATTTGCCTAGTTTAATGTTGGTGTAAATTTCGTCCTCTAACAGTAATTTTTGTTAAATATTATGACATGAGATTGTTCGTTAGCTTAAATATTAGCACAAGCACATCAAATGTAATTCGTTGTGTGACTGTTTGTCATTGTAGTGTATTTACCATTACAAGAAGAGAAATTGTTTCGAATGCTCGATTGAGATCCAAAAACAATACAATAATTACAATGATATGGAAATGCTAATATCATCTTCCAAACTTAGACGTACATGTTCATGATAGAATTAGAGGCGAAAGTATAGAATTGATAGTTCCGTTAGGATACGGCAGGCATGAAGAATGTTTTTATAGAAGTCGATTTGAAAGCGAGCGGAGGGGCAATATTTGTGATGGCACATATCACACGACCTTCCTTCTGCCAAGCTCCCGTATGAAGGGGGAGGGAAGAATATCAGTGTGGAAGCTGATATATCTCCACTGGCAAAAGGAAGGTGGTTTGACTTGCTCATATGCCATCGCGTGCGGAAGGATTTTCTATCGACGAGTACTGCTTCAAATTTCTAATATGACATCAGCATTTAGTCGAATAGGATTTTTATTGCACTGCACTATGGTCCAGGATACAGATTTACTCATATCAACTCATGAAAAAAATGTAATTTTGACAGAAAAACGATTATTACTTTTGATAGGAAAAAGATATTGAGCGTATTTACCCATCAAAAGTTGCATTTTTTTGAGCTCTAAAAGTCACCTGAAGACGACTTTTCGAGAAATGTAAAACAAAAAAGAAGATAAAAAATACTGTTTTTGTGAGGTACACCTAATCTAATTAGGTAAAATTGCTCTAAATCAGCCAACTTAAGAGCTACAGAAAAACTTTTTTTAGCAAAATTGAATAGAATAGGCTGCGCTACAACTTTGTAGAACATAACATGTCAATATTCTGAGAAATAAAAAAAATATTTGCTAATTTTTTTTATATGATGGGCCACCCTTTTTTTTGGTAGAACCATAATGATGGCCTTACTATTTCGAACAATTTTGTAGAACAACAGTTTTTTCTAAAAAATATAGTTTTGGCGTAAAATTCATCTTTCCGCGTAAATCTGTATCCTGGACCATAGTGCACTGTTCTGTTTTTTCAATACAATAATTTTTTTGACGTAGGATGACGTCTTTCCGGAACATACGGGGGTCGTTCTGCAGTTTCAAATCTGAGACCGTCACGAAAAAAGTTAAGGAAGTATGGGCTAATAACTCAGCCGTCTTTCAACCGATTTTAAAAATTTTGGTGTTAATCGATCGACGAACTCTTTAAGATTTTGCTCAACTATCGAAAAAAGGCATTCAAAGTTTTAAACTATTGAAAAATTGAATTTTACTAGGCACTGAAAAATCGGCAAACCAACCAATCGCAAGCACAGACATCAAAATCGTGCAACTTACGGGCTCGACTCCAATCCTCAGTTTAATTAAATTTTCTCGGAGAGCAGCAGTCTCAGCAGAAAGCGGAACATTGAGAGGCCATCGCCAAAAGCAACAATTTTCGGACTATCGTTTAGTTACTGTTAGTGGCGCATTTTGGAAAGAAAATCGGTTCTTCTCAGGACCAAAATTTTATAAGAATAAAGAGTTGATTGCAAAAATGGCATCGATTACGGTCCCCGGATATCAGTGGTGCCACTGAAAATGTTTTCTTAATTGTGGCTGTTTTGCAGAAAAGTGAAATTTTTACGCAAGGTACGGACTATCGTTTGTTTGCTATAGACCTATGCAGAAGTTCATCAAATTCACTCACCTGATGGATTTTGACATTTGAGCGGGTCGTCCACTCGAACAAAAGTTCATTTTGCGTTCATTATGCGACCCGCTCAAACGTCATAATTGCTTGGGGAAGTTCATTTTGCGTTAGTCTATGAATGATTAGAAAGGAAAGATATTTTAGTTACTAGATAACGATTGTCGCTGTCGTCGCTGTCCGGAACATCTTTTGCTGGCGAGGATAGGGGAGCTAAATGTCAAAGAAGGAAAATCCATACTATTTGACAGCTTGGTACCCAACATGTTCCGGACAGCAGAACAAAGGGAACCGAAGCGACAATCTTTATCTAGTAACTAAAATATCTTTTTTAGAAAGGCGCATTGTGGATCAAAATCGATTCTTGTCAAATCTACCATTGTACACAAGAGAAGGTAGAGCCGAAATATTTCCTTGTTGCACATCATAACCGCTTGGTGACGGTAGAAAGTTGGAATAGATAGCAATAAAAGTGCGGGAAGTAAACAATGATGACGTCTCACATCATTGAGTTGCGTTAGCAGTCAAACGAGATTTTCCCAAGATTCTGATTTCGGTACATTTGCTGTTTATTATTGGAAAGGCGCGTCATTGGAGACAAAATCATCTTTTTACACGAGAGAAGGTTGAGCCGAGACAAAATTTATAAAAAATGCAAATCATAATCACTTGACGACGGGCGAAATTTTATTGTCGGTAGCAGCCCATGCGCTCCTTGCAGGGAGACGTTGCAAAACAATGTATTAGAATGGATGACGTCTATCGTGTTCCAGCGGCAAATCATAAATTGGCTGACAGTGGCATCGGTAGGGGAAATTCATTTCAAAATTTTGATTTCCGGCGTGGGCGGTACGAAAGTTGCTCTCCTCCTCGAGTGGGACTGTGGCCCTGAAAAGGGCCGTTTTAAGTGAAGCTACTTCCTCGTTCATTCACAAGGAGCTGACTCTGACTGGTGACGACTTTGGAACCCTCCGAAACGGCGGGCTTGGCCAGCTCGACACGCACGAATGAATTTCCTCTGGAAATTCAGATGAACTTCCCCTGGAAATTCGGATGAATTTCCCCTGGAAATTCGGATGAATTTCCCCTGGAAATTCGGATGAATTTCCCCTGGAAATTCGGATGAATTTCCCCAGGAAATTCGGATGAATTTCCCCAGGAAATTCGGATGAATTTCCCCAGGAAATTCGGATGAATTTCCCCAGGAAATAAGGATGAATTTCCCCAGGAAATTCGGATGAATTTCCCAGGAAATTCGGATGAATTTCCCAGGAAATTCGGATGAATTTCCCCAGGAAATCGGATGAATTTCCCTGGAAATTCGGATGATTTTCCTGGAAATTCGGATGATTTTCCCTGGAAATTGGATGAATTTCCTCTGGAAATTGAATGAATTTCCTCTGGAAATTCAAATGAATTTCCTCTGGAAATTCAAATGAATTTCCTCTGGAAATTCGAATGAATTTCCTCTGGAAATTGAATGAATTTCCTCTGAAATTGAATGAATTTCCTCTGGAAATTGAATGAATTTCCTCTGGAAATTCGAATGAATTTCCTCTGGAAGTTCGAATGAATTTCCTCTGAAGTTCGAATGAATTTCCTCTGGAAATTCGAATGAATTTCCTCTGGAAATTCGAATGAATTTCCTCTGGAAATTGAATGAATTTCCTCTGGAAATTCGAATGAATTTCCTCTGGAAATTGAATGAATTTCCTCTGGAAATTCGAATGAATTTCCTCTGGAAATTCGAATGAATTTCCTCTGGAAATTGAATGAATTTCCTCTGAATTCAAATGAATTTCCTCTGAAATTCAAATGAATTTCCTCTGGAAATTGAATGAATTTCCTCTGAATTCGAATGAATTTCCTCTGGAAATCGAATGAATTTCCTCTGGAAATTCGAATGAATTTCCTCTGGAAATTCGAATGAATTTCCTCTGAAATTCGAATGAATTTCCTCTGAAATTCGAATGAATTTCCTCTGAAATTGAATGAATTTCCTCTGGAAATCGAATGAATTTCCTCTGAATTCGAATGAATTTCCTCTGAAATCGAATGAATTTCCTCTGGAATTCGAATGAATTTCCTCTGGAATTCGAATGAATTTCCTCTGGAAATTCGAATGAATTTCCTCTGAATTGAATGAATTTCCTCTGGAATTCGAATGAATTTCCTCTGAAATTGAATGAATTTCCTCTGAATTCGAATGAATTTCCTCTGGAAATTCGAATGAATTTCCTCTGGAAATTCGAATGAATTTCCTCTGGAAATTCGAATGAATTTCCTCTGAAAAAACGAATGAATTTCCTCTAGAAATTCGGATGAATTTCTTTGGAAATTTGGATGAATTTTCTCTGGAAATTCGGATGAATTTTCTCTGGAAATTCGGATGAATTTCCTCTGGAAATTCGGATGATATTCCTTTGGAGATTCGGATGAATTTCCTTTGGTAATTCGGATGAATGAATTTCCTCTGGAAATTCGAATGAATTTCCTTTCCTCTGAAAATTCGGATGATTTTCTTCTGGAAATTCGGATGAATTTCCTCTGGAAATTCGGATGAATTTCCTCTGGAAATTCGGATGAATTTCCTCTGGAAATTCGGATGAATTTCCTCTGGAAATTGGATGAATTTCCTCTGGAATTCGGATGAATTTCCTCTGGAATTCGGATGAATTTCCTCTGGAAATTCGGATGAATTTCCTCTGAATTGGATGAATTTCCTCTGGAAATCGGATGAATTTCCTCTGGAAATCGGATGAATTTCCTCTGGAAATCGGATGAATTTCCTCTGGAATTCGGATGAATTTCCTCTGGAAATCGGATGAATTTCCTCTGAAATTCGGATGAATTTCCTCTGAAATCGGATGAATTTCCTCTGGAATTCGGATGAATTTCCTCTGGAAATCGAATGAATTTCCTCTGGAAATCGGATGAATTTCCTCTGGAAATCGGATGAATTTCCTCTGGAAATCGGATGAATTTCCTCTGGAAATCGGATGAATTTCCTCTGAAATCGGATGAATTTCCTCTGGAATTCGGATGAATTTCCTCTGGAAATTCGGATGAATTTCCTCTGAATTCGGATGAATTTCCTCTGGAATTCGGATGAATTTCCTCTGGAAATCGGATGAATTTCCTCTGGAAATCGGATGAATTTCCTCTGGAAATCGGATGAATTTCCTCTGAAATCGGATGAATTTCCTCTGAAATCGGATGAATTTCCTCTGGAAATCGGATGAATTTCCTCTGGAAATCGGATGAATTTCCTCTGAATTGGATGAATTTCCTCTGGAAATCGGATGAATTTCCTCTGAAGTCGGATGAATTTCCTCTGAATTCGGATGAATTTCCTCTGGAAATTCGGATGAATTTCCTCTGGAAATCGGATGAATTTCCTCTGAATCGGATGAATTTCCTCTGAATCGGATGAATTTCCTCTGAAATTCGGATGAATTTCCTCTGAAATCGGATGAATTTCCTCTGGAAATCGGATGAATTTCCTCTGGAATTCGGATGAATTTCCTCTGGAAATCGGATGAATTTCCTCTGGAATTCGGATGAATTTCCTCTGGAAATCGGATGAATTTCCTCTGAAATCGGATGAATTTCTCTGAATTGGATGAATTTCCTCTGGAAATCGGATGAATTTCCTCTGGAAATCGGATGAATTTCCTCTGAAATCGGATGAATTTCCTCTGAATTCGGATGAATTTCCTCTGGAAATCGGATGAATTTCCTCTGGAATTCGGATGAATTTCCTCTGGAAATTCGGATGAATTTCCTCTGGAAATCGGATGAATTTCCTCTGGAAATTCGGATGAATTTCCTCTGGAAATTCGGATGAATTTCCTCTGGAAATCGGATGAATTTCCTCTGAAATCGGATGAATTTCCTCTGAATTCGGATGAATTTCCTCTGGAATTCGGATGAATTTCCTCTGAATTCGGATGAATTTCCTCTGAATTCGGATGAATTTCCTCTGGAAATCGGATGAATTTCCTCTGGAAATCGGATGAATTTCCTCTGGAAATTCGGATGAATTTCCTCTGGAAATCGGATGAATTTCCTCTGGAAGTCGGATGAATTTCCTCTGGAAATTCGGATGAATTTCCTCTGAAATTCGGATGAATTTCCTCTGGAAATTCGGATGAATTTCCTCTGGAATTCGGATGAATTTCCTGGAAATTCGGATGAATTTCCCTGGAAATTCGGATGAATTTCCTCTGGAAATCGGATGAATTTCCTCTGGAAATTCGGATGAATTTCCTGGAAATTCGGATGAATTTCCCTGAATCGGATGAATTTCCCTGAAATTCGGATGAATTTCCCTGGAAATCGGATGAATTTCCTCTGGAAATCGGATGAATTTCCTCTGGAAATTCGGATGAATTTCCTCTGAAATCGGATGAATTTCCCTGAAATTCAGATGAATTTCCCTGGAAATCGGATGAATTTCCCTGAAATCGGATGAATTTCCCTGGAATTCGGATGAATTTCCCTGAATTCGGATGAATTTCCTGAATTCGGATGAATTTCCCTGGAAATTCGGATGAATTTCCCTTGGAAATCGGATGAATTTCCTGAAATCGGATGAATTTCCCTGGAAATCGGATGAATTTCCTGAAATTCGGATGAATTTCCCTGAAATTCGGATGAATTTCCTGAATTCGGATGAATTTCCCTGAAATTCGGATGAATTTCCCTGAAATTCGGATGAATTTCCCTGAAATCGGATGAATTTCCTGGAATTCGGATGAATTTCCCTGGAAATTCGGATGAATTTCCTGAATTCGGATGAATTTCCCTGGAAATTCGGATGAATTTCCTGAAATCGGATGAATTTCCTGGAATTCGGATGAATTTCCTGAAATCGGATGAATTTCCCCTGGAAATCGGATGAATTTCCTCTGGAAATCGGATGAATTTCCTCTGGAAATCGGATGAATTTCCTCTGGAAATCGGATGAATTTCCTCTGGAAATCGGATGAATTTCCTCTGGAAATTCGGATGAATTTCCTCTGGAATTCGGATGAATTTCCTCTGGAATTCGGATGAATTTCCTCTGGAAATTCGGATGAATTTCCTCTGGAAATCGGATGAATTTCCTCTGGAAATCGGATGAATTTCCTCTGGAAATCGGATGAATTTCCTCTGGAAATCGGATGAATTTCCTCTGGAAATCGGATGAATTTCCTCTGGAAATTCGGATGAATTTCCTCTGGAAATCGGATGAATTTCCTCTGGAATTCGGATGAATTTCCTCTGAAATTCGGATGAATTTCCTCTGGAAATCGGATGAATTTCCTCTGGAAATCGGATGAATTTCCTCTGGAAATCGGATGAATTTCCTCTGAAATTCGGATGAATTTCCTCTGGAATTCGGATGAATTTCCTCTGAAAATTCGGATGAATTTCCTCTGGAAATTCGGATGAATTTCCTCTGGAAATTCGGATGAATTTCCTCTGGAAATTCGGATGAATTTCCTCTGGAAATTCGGATGAATTTCCTCTGGAAATTCGAATGAATTTCCTCTGGAAATTCGAATGAATTTCCTCTGGAAATTCGAATGAATTTCCTCTGGAAATTCGAATGAATTTCCTCTGGAAATTCGGATGAATTTCCTCTGGAAATTCGAATGAATTTCCTCTGGAAATTCGAATGAATTTCCTCTGGAAATTCGAATGAATTTCCTCTGGAAGTTCGAATGAATTTCCTCTGGAAGTTCGAATGAATTTCCTCTGGAAATTCGAATGAATTTCCTCTGGAAATTCGGATGAATTTCCTCTGGAAATTCGAATGAATTTCCTCTGGAAATTCGGATGAATTTCCTCTGGAAATTCGGATGAATTTCCTCTGGAAATTCGGATGAATTTCCTCTGGAAATTCGGATGAATTTCCTCTGGAAATTCGGATGAATTTCCTCTGGAAATTCGGATGAATTTCCTCTGGAAATTCGGATGAATTTCCTCTGGAAATCGGATGAATTTCCTCTGGAATTCGGATGAATTTCCTCTGAATTCGGATGAATTTCCTCTGGAAATCGGATGAATTTCCTCTGGAAATTCGGATGAATTTCCTCTGGAAATCGGATGAATTTCCTCTGGAAATCGGATGAATTTCCTCTGGAAATCGGATGAATTTCCTCTGAATTCGGATGAATTTCCTCTGGAAGTCGGATGAATTTCCTCTGGAAAATTCGGATGAATTTCCTCTGGAAATTCGGATGAATTTCCTCTGGAATTCGGATGAATTTCCTCTGAATTCGGATGAATTTCCTCTGGAAATTCGGATGAATTTCCCCTGGAATTCGGATGAATTTCCTCTGGAAATTCGGATGAATTTCCTCTGGAAATTCGGATGAATTTCCTCTGAAAATTCGGATGAATTTCTTCTGGAAATTCGGATGAATTTCCTCTGGAAATCGGATGAATTTCCTCTGGAAATTCGGATGAATTTCCTCTGGAAATCGGATGAATTTCCTCTGGAAATTCGGATGAATTTCCTCTGGAAATCGGATGAATTCCCTTCTGGAAATCGGATGAATTCCCTTCTGAAATTCGGATGAATTTCCTCTGGAAATCGGATGAATTTCCTCTGGAAATCGGATGAATTTCCTCTGGAAGTCGGATGAATTTCCTCTGGAAATCGGATGAATTTCCTCTGAAAGTCGGATGAATTTCCTCTGGAAATCGGATGAATTTCCTCTGGAAATCGGATGAATTTCCTCTGGAAATCGGATGAATTTCCTCTGGAAATCGGATGAATTTCCTCTGGAAATCGGATGAATTTCCTCTGGAAATCGGATGAATTTCCTCTGGAAATCGGATGAATTTCCTCTGGAAATCGGATGAATTTCCTCTGGAAATCGGATGAATTTCCTCTGGAAATCGGATGAATTTCCTCTGGAAATCGGATGAATTTCCTCTGGAAATTCGGATGAATTTCCTCTGAAATCGGATGAATTTCCTCTGGAAATCGGATGAATTTCCTCTGGAAATCGGATGAATTTCCTCTGGAAATCGGATGAATTTCCTCTGGAAATCGGATGAATTTCCTCTGGAAATCGGATGAATTTCCTCTGAAATTCGGATGAATTTCCTCTGAAGTCGGATGAATTTCCTCTGGAAATCGGATGAATTTCCTCTGGAAATCGGATGAATTTCCTCTGGAATTCGGATGAATTTCCTCTGGAAATCGGATGAATTTCCTCTGAATTCGGATGAATTTCCTCTGAAATCGGATGAATTTCCTCTGGAAATCGGATGAATTTCCTCTGGAAATTCGGATGAATTTCCTCTGGAAGTCGGATGAATTTCCTCTGGAAATCGGATGAATTTCCTCTGAATTCGGATGAATTTCCTCTGGAAATTCGGATGAATTTCCTCTGGAAATTCGGATGAATTTCCTCTGGAAATTCGGATGAATTTCCTCTGGAAATTCGGATGAATTTCCTCTGGAAATTCGGATGAATTTCCTCTGGAAATTCGGATGACTTTTCTTTGGAAATTCGGATGAATTTCCTTTTGAAAATTGGTTGCGTGTGTTTAAGCACGCAAACAAATCGTGAGTGCCAGCCCTGCAACCGGAATGAGTGGGTGCAGTGGCCGTGGGCTGCCCGGTAGAGGAGGATTGTCTTCTCAGCAACCACCAGCAGCGCGGCCGACCGGAGCAGATCGATATTCTTCGAGATTTCGCTTTTTGGTTCATTCATTGCTGCCCCAGACTATTTTTTTTCGCTTCTGCGGTTCTCCACACTTCCAGAAGTGATGTCACGAAAGGAAAACTTTCAATTTCTAAAATTTCCTTTTCTTCCTCCCGTCGGTAGCCGGTCGGTGTGGAGCAGTAAAAGAGCAACGAAGCGTAATAATTTATGGCGCTCCTCGGGCTCCTCGAGCAATCAATGCATTCGAAGGTGTTTGAGTGTGTGTGGGTGTGTATGTGCGTGTGAGGCGGCTAGGTCGGGATGGTTTTGTTCCTTCGGGCTACCAATCCGAGAGGGAAATCTATCTAACGAGATAAATTTTAATGGTGCTGTGGATTAAGTGAGTTTTAATTTAATTACAGAATGTGGCGAGGAGCGTTCACGTGCGCGCACATTAGAACATTGCTGAAGTGCAAGCCGCAGCGCTCCAATGTACGGAGGGGTACGACAAGGCGGTATTAAAACTAAGGCAAGATTAATTATTTTAGTAAATTTGCTTCCTTATTGGTGGAAAACCATCCGCGACGGCTTCTGTGGGTTCTGTGGCGATTATTGAAGAACGGGATTCTTGTCTCCTTCCTATGCTTTTAATCGACTTTAGTGGTCTACCTTTGCAGTTGATAGGGTTTTCGATTATGATAGTGGATTTGGCACTACTTTGTCCAGCTCAATTAGGCCAAAGGCAAACTTTGGAATAACAACCAAAAGTGTAAGATACGAGATCAGTGGGGAAGTGAGGGCTTGCATGAACCCTTGCTTAATGTGACTTTTTATATTGTATAACGGGAAGGTTCATCGATTGCCCTCAATACCAATATGAAATAAATAAGTAAAGATCGTAAAGAAGCAGGTAATAATGATGGAGGCTTTAAATCGGTATATGAAACAAACCATTAAGGATATTTACCGACTCAAATTGGAATAGAAACATCATAAATTTTTTAAACATACAGAAAACTTTACTTTTTGCTTTTTGATTGCTCGAACTCCAATATGGCAAAATTTTTTGAAAATATGTGGAACACCACTATGAAAGTAGAAGTGCTCAAAAAGTTCTGCTGTCAGTCGACATTCTATCATATGGAAAAAAAAGCAAATTAAAGTAAACCCTTTTGCAATGGCAGGTCAACACTGCGACCACCTATGCCCAATGTTTTCGACAGAAACGTTGTTGTGCATAAAAGTAGCACAGCATCATCGGCCCAGTAGTGATTAAGTTTCCCGAGCGCTTCAGGGTATCCTCCCTCACTTTCGTTCCGGTAATGAATCGCCAGCCAGAGTAATGAAGCTCCACATTGCACTCACTCATTCGCTCGTTTGCCCTGTTTTGCCGGATCGTCCCGCGAAAAGCCCATCAACTTGTATTCGATTTTCCTTTTTACTAGCGCCTTGCCGGATCCACCTCTTCCAATTACTTGTCTTCCGAGCAGCCAGCGTCGCTTGGTTGCCGTCAACACCGCGTCGTCCCAACAAATTAATGAGTTAAAAATTTAATTCTAATTTGCGCCAATCTCATCTTGCCGGCTGGGCCGGGCTCTATGGGTTGGGTTAGAAGGGAACTTCCAGAGCTGTGACCGGTTCAAGTTGACGTCGATATACTTTGTAGCGTCGAAGCCGCCGCCATCGTCGTCGTTGTCGGATGGTTTGTCGACAACATCAGTTGCCAAAGTTGTACCTTGCGATACCGCATGCACTTCACTTACCTACAAAACGTGGTTCAATTTATACGCCGAGACCGCAACTTTTTTGCTGCTGTCTCCATCTGCATCAGTCGCCAGACCTTTTTTTCTACTTCTATCCGGGTGATGCGTTTCCTTGGCAGCCAGCGAAAGGGGTTTCCAACGATCAGTGTTGGGTTGGCTGAAAAACTTGGATAATTAAGAAAAAGCCAGCCAAACCATCATCATCATCCTCTCATCAGGCGTCGCAGTTAAGTTCGAAATCCACTTTGGGGAGTCATTAATTCTTCTGTTTATGCTGGTTGTTCAGCACGTGACAAAATCCTGCACCTTATTGGCACTTATTTGTATGCACTTCAAAGTTTTGGAAATTGTTTATGCTTTGCGTGGAAATAATTTCTAATCAAAATCATTGGTACAACGATTCCGTTTGCGAATCCACATTACAATAAATGCTGGGAACTTAGTATCTCATCATACATATAAACAGTATCTCAAAGCTTTGCTGGGAAATAAAACAAAGTCCAGCAAAGCCTATTGTAAACCACCAGATGGTTTGATTTCCAAACAACACCGGGAACTGAAATGGAAAACCATAAATACGAATATTTCTAAATACAAAAATCTTGAGAGATTTCTGGTATGCTCCAGAGAAAATACTGAAAAGTTCTTAAATTTCTTTTAGTTGATCCGTCAATTAAAAATTATATTGTTCGTAATGTTGATCGTTTGACACAATGGTTGTATGCGAACGTTCTATAATTCGGAGGATCGATTAGCAAAGTTACACCAAGGTTCAACAGCATGAAGGCCATAAATCTAAATTCTCCAACAAATATTACTGAACTTCAACATAAGTATGAACAGTTAACCGATCCTGCATGCTACCTCGCGTAGACCACGCTCCCATTCACGTTCATCATCGTGGGTATCGTGGGTAGACTGTTTACCACCCATAGATCCCTCGAGGGCAATAATGCCGAACAATGGGCCAGACGAAACCGACAACGGCGACGGGCAATTGTTTTCTACGTCACTTTCTCTACATATAAAGATGGGTTCGATTGCAAACACGCCCTCCTTCCCCATATCCTTAAGGAAATCTGCTGGGGAAATAAGCGGACAAACATGCATCTACCTAGCTGACGATGATAGCATGCAGAAAGAGTTCAATGTTTGGAAAGGACACATGTTTACAATAGTAATTAAAGACGTACAGAGCGAGTGCAGTGTGCGAGAATTTTCCTCTTTGCATTTCACGACTGTTGTTTGGGGTCATAAAAGGCAGGGTCAGGAGGACGAAGGCAGCAGGTTAAAGCAAAAGCGATGAAACGGAATTGGAAGATTTGTTCTTTGTTGAGCTCTATCTGAACTTTACGAGCGAGTGGTTAGTTTTTATTGAGGCTCGAACAAGAATTGTGGCAAGCGATAAAAACATAAAAGAAAATGTGCTACCAAGCTCATGAAACACTAAAAGTAACTGCATGTGACATCTTATCTATGCAATTGTGAATTATACAAATGAAATTATACTCTTAAAGTCTCGATAGCTTCTAGAATTTTCAAAACGTATCCCAGGGAAAATATGTTGCATTAGCAAATGTGGCATAAGCGTAACTGACAAAGCTCAAACTGACATACATCCATCACTCTACGAAATATTTCGCACGTTTATGAGATATATCAAAAGTCCAGATTTTGTCGCGTACAAGCCTTATGTACAAAAGCCAAATCAAATATGTATTCGGTATTGAATAATACTTTGTGCCGTTCTCAAACAATATATTTACCTAATGCAAAAAATTGGGTGCGGATTTAAAATTATATTTCACGTCATCCTAATATTGCAGCTAGGTTCCGCAGCGCAGGTAAGGCGGCATACCGGAAAATCTCAAAAGTTCAGCCCAATCGGGTTGTACGCAAAGGTGACGTAGGACCACCGTATGTAAGATTCGCGCAAGGCTGTCCAGCATCAGCACACACTGGTACTGGGGCAGCCCTAGTTCAAACATGGAATAAACCTCTCAGTCATTGAAATGATGAAATTGACCATAGGTGCCTTCAGAGAAGTATCCGCTATCGCACTGCACCCAATATTTTTTGCACGGTCTTTCACAGCTTTTTAAATACCATCGGAATTTTCTTTGATTTTTTGTGATTTTTTTCGTGGGGTTGACTCATATTTTCATTGAGGCTAAAGGTCTTAATCGAATAAAACAAACCCGTGTAAAAAAAGAACTGGGTGTATAGGGGAACGGTTTGGCTTTTTCTGTATTTCTTTGTTTTGCGATGAGATGAATATATGATCAGTGAGATGGAAAACGGAACAGTTCCCCTACGTAGTTCTACGTTTAATTTGAGGTCGTATCTTTGATACAGCCCTTTACTTTTTTAAAGGGTGATTTCTTCAGAGAAGTTGCTTATCACTTAATTTCGATGAGCCTTGCAACAAATTTCAAAATTCCAGAGCCTACTGTGATGATTTATTTGCTTATTTTGAAAATAAAAACCAAAAAATAAAATTTGATCAGCAATTGTACTTTTTTAACACTTTTACTATTTGATATTATTCAAAATCATGGATAATGGTAAAATACACGATTCGTGGCGATGATACATAAAAAAAATTACTGACGATTAATCGCGAAAAGGCAAATTTATGGTATTTTTCCAAAATGTCGTTTATGCGAAAGGGCAGAATCGGGCAGGTGTTTTAATCGGCAATGGGCAGACAAATTCATGCCCTTTCATACAAACACTTTTCCAACGAATTATCTTTCGATTTTTTTTTTCAAATTGAATTTTACTGAATGCCAGTATCAATGCTAATAAAAAATACCTCCTAATGATTTATTAGTTGACGGGGGGGGGGTTTACGAGGGTGCGTTAATAACAACATGGTACTATGAATTAAGTTAAAATTCGCATCGCATTTGTTAACGCTAACAAAAGCGTTCAATTGATATTACCTTTATTGTGCAATTTAGCGTTAATTTAATGCGCTTCTTTGGAGGCCTCTAGTTGTCCAGCTTAATGATCAATCCTCCTAATTGTGAGATTTTTTATTATTTTGCAATCTACACGGTTTGTAACTTTACAAAAGATGTATCAAAGGATCTCCTAAAAACTTTGTAGAAGATGTCAAGTTCGTAGTTTCATTATTTTTTGTAGATTTGCTACGTTTTATGGCGACACACTCTAATTTTTTTTTTTGTCATACAGGGTTACTACTCCTGGATTTCATCTCATAGCTTCGATGTTCATCCCATAAAAACAAAGCAATGAAAAGAAATTTGATTTGTTTCTTATTTTTGTGATTGTTTTAGCAGTGGCACGCATGATAGCATGATTATTTCTTTGTTTCACAATTAGATGAATAGTTACTCTACTTGTACAGGTCAGCCTCGTTATAACGAACTTCGTTATAAGGCAGCTTTTAATTCCATATAACGTAGATTAAAAAAAATGAATTTTTTTTTTATTATTGTATGTAATTGTTTAATTTCACATTATCAACTATAATTTGAATATGTGAAATTGAAAATAACATTGGATAGGGGTACTCAAACTGAAATTATCCACGTCCCACAGCTTCTCGTATGTTTTTTTTTGTATTTCGGCGAACACTACTAATCAATATCGAATAAGGTACAACCCCGTACACGAGTACGTGAGACGTCTTCCTGCGGAATCCCCGGGTCAAACGAAAAACCCCTGAAGAAGCGCCTGATTCAAAGTACAAGCCGTAGCGTCCCTCCAGCTCTGCCACCTTTGCTGTTCCAGCAAATGCCCATCAAAAATGCACAGGGATAGCATATTGGACGTCGTGTAGCCGTGCTCTTACGTAAGCTACCTCATTCTCACTCTATTTCTGCGAGTGTACCATCTATGGTCCCCAACGAACACCCCACCTGCTGTTTCCTTATTTCCAAAGCATGGTTGTGTGAGTTCAACTCTAGTAAATAGACGCCGACCCTGAGATAGGTGTCCGTGGGGCTGGCCGCTATTAACAAATTTCATCAAAAAATAAAAAAAAGAACTCTTGGCTATTTCCTTATTTTCGAGAATTTCCACTTTGTGATGTACATTAGGTGTTTTCTTCTGATAAACACCTTTATGAAAATACTTCTTCTCGTAACACCCGCAAAGATACAGACGGTCGTCGGTCTCTATAACAACAGATGTTACATTTACATTCTTTCCCGGATGACCGTAAGGACGTGGCCGGTGCCATTAAGTTGTGATCCTGTAGAAGTTGAGCTTATGAGACATGTACATTGAAAGTGGTATGCTAATTACACGTCCCATCCGTTGGTTCACTGTGCAATTCCGCTAGTTAAGGTCAATCACGAAGTGGCAACTACAAATTGTGCAGTCATCTCATGCTCCTACTATTTAAGAATACTAATCCATAAATATGGCTGTGTCTAGTTTCCTAAATGTAGGTATTTAATTTGAGAAACTGTTTCGATCTCAATTTTTCCCCACGAGAGTTGCAGTGATTCGCGCATTATAGTTTGGGAAACACTATATTTACCACTATAATATAATACCACATCACTGATATGAGAATGATTGATTTCAAAATGGATGCACTATTTGAAGCAATTTTTTCTTCATAATTCTATACATATAACGTAACTTCTATATAAAGCAACGAAACGAAAAAAAGTTGACTTATAACGAGGCTCACCGGTATTTATAAATTTCTAGATAATAATGTAATACGTCATTTGATGATTATTGCAACTTTAAAACTAGAACAATAAAAAAAGTTATGATATTTTTGTGGTTTTTATAGTTATACTGTAACTTGACAAAGGGAGAAAGGCTTATAATCTCATAACATAGTTCCATGTGGGACAGATACCTGTACAGCACTGAAATCCGTCCACGCCGTGAGTTTCCAATAAATTAAAAGGAGTTTAAGAGAAAAAATTCGAATTCATAAATCATCTTATCATTTGCCAGTAAGCTTTCCGGCTATCGAATTGTAAAGACACCCAGCAAACGCGAAGTGCCAGGTGCTATTTGTTCTCGTGGTGGACATAACTGTACTGAAAGGGGCTGCAAGTGAAATTGCTATTTGCAGTGGTAGTCTGGTCATTCGGTTTGCTTTAAATTAAGTATTTAGCTAGAAAATAGCTGTAAAGATCATGATCTCGTGCTTCGAAATCCTTATGATCTTGTGGCCTCGTGCACCTGTATCAATGACTCTATTTGCATTGGGTTTGTATTTTCTTGAGACTTTTCCATATACTGAAGTGCTTCGGTATACGGATTTCGATACACCACGGTACAATTAATTGACTTTAATTCAATACTTGAAATGTCGTAAGCGAATGTAAGACAGGTGTGTTTATTGTCTATCCGGAACAAAGTTAGTACGCTTTTTATACCGAAGTTGGATTTTTCTCCAGATACAGGCAACTTACCCAAGTGCGGAAGTAATGCGCTGGATCCGCCTAAAGATGCGCTTAACAACGCATCAATTAGTTTGACACTTAAAACTTCGGAAGAAAGTTCGGTTTGGAAGTCCTGACTTCCGAATTTTAATTTGGTGCTACGCCGACAATACTTAACCTTCCAGGACTTGCTTGGTCCTGGACCGCTCACGCAGTTCCGCTTCTGTTGCGAATAAGAAGCGTGCTTTTTTCGAAGGTGTTGTACTTTTTACAACGGCGCGAGCCCCCGAAGGTTAAGTATTGCTTACTTCGCAAAGCAAAAACCAATCTTCTGTATTTTTTCAATACTCCTGAGACACTTTAAGTAGGCCTTCCCCTCAGGTCACATGGTTTTTGACCGTATGTTTAAGCAAATGGCTCCACTTATATGCAAATATTATAAATCTTTAATTATTGCAAAAACCCAGATTAATCCACCTAGCGGCGATGATGCCTTTCTCGTGAAAAAATCACATAGGAAAGGTCAAAAAAGCACTTTAGGGGATAGATCGCATATTTTCTATCATTTTGCATGTTTTTGCATTAATTACTATGCATTTCCACCATTCTTGAAAAAAAAATTTTTTTTCGATTTTGAAATTTTTTTTCCAAGGGGGGACCCTTGGGAAAAAACAATGATTTTTCAATAATTCCGATATGCAATGTCCGATTAGGTCAATTTTCAATAGCAAACAATGGGACCGCATTCCCCGTCGAATGCAACTTGTTGCGAGTAAATCGGGTAATGCTAAGTTCCAAAAAGTGTGTCTACAAAATTTGTACACATACACACATACACACACACACACATACATACACACAAACAGACATCACCTCAATTCGTCGAGCTGAGTCGATTGGTATATAACACTATGGGTCTCCGAGCCTTTTATCAAAAGTTTGGTTTTGGAGTGAAATTATAGCCTTTACGTATACTTAGTATACGAGAAAGGCAAAAAGGTTAGCTCTTGGGTTAGATACATAAAAAATGATACACCAATGCACCATGCGTCTCCATGAACATTTTAAAAGTTTGTTGACTTAAAACGTAAGGGGCCCCACAGACAGTCCAACTTTACTCCGACCGAACCAAATTTCCTGGGGGTGGAGCCAAAGTTGTACAACATGTCGGAGCATGTATGTGGCCCCTAAGAATTTTTCAAATGTCGGTAAAACTAATCTGCATGGTCCTCGATGATCTCAAACTTAGTCCATTCAAAGATTGTGTATGGGTTGAATTGGTAATCTTTTTTGGGAATTTTAAAAAAAATTGGATCATGGTGGGGTAAAACGGACACGTTCTTGCGTGGGCAGGGATTGAATCCTAAAGAGAAAGAGCAAGTCTCTCACTTATCATCTCTGTATACATATACGATATGTAGCATACCGCGAGAAACTTTTTTCGCAAGCTGTCATGATAGAGAACTGATTCGGGATGCTATACCCCATGACAAATGTCTTCTAGAAAGCTCCAAATGCGGGGAGCACTGCCTCTGATGATGCATTTCAACTTGTTCAACACATCTGTGCAGTAACCAATACGAAAGGAACGAAAACAAAGCGAGAATCACCATTTTTCTGTGGGGGCTGCCTATCCGTGGGCTCTCCTTAGCCGTGCGGTAAGACGCGCGGCTACAAAGCAAGACCATGCTGAGGGTTGCTGGGTTCGAATCCCGGTGCCGGTCAAGGCAATTTTCGAATTGGAATTCCCTGGGCATAAAAGTATCGTCGTGCTAGCCTCATGGTATACGAATGCAAAAATGGTAACCTGGCTTAGAAATCTCGCAGTTAATAACTGTGGAAGTGCTCAATGAACACTAAGCTGCGAGGCGGCTCTGTCCCAGTGTGGGGATGTAATGCCTATAAGAAGAAGAAGAAGCTGCCTATCCGATTCTGTTTTTTCGCACTTGTATACAAGTTTGATAAATTTGTTATCATGGCTTGTTATGATTCGGAATAGTTTTTGCTTCTCTTTTATCGTTGTTCGTTATCTATTGAGAGCGATTTCAGCAAACCCTGGGTGTGGGTAATATGGACCGAATTAAGTACATACAGGGGTTGGCCAGAATGATCGGGACAGGCAAAATTTTATTAAAATTCAAATGACCATAACTCAGTGAAATATGAATCGATTTCTTTTACTAAATTAATGATTTTGTGTGTGTTACTTCTACGTGAAGTTAAACGATTTACAATGATATGGAAATGCTAATATCATCTTCCAAACTTAGACGCACATGTTCATGATAGAATTAGAGGCGAAAGTATAGAATTGATAGTTCCGTTAGGATACGGCAGGCATGAAGAATGTTTTTAGAAGTCGATTTGAAAGCGAGCGGAGGGCAGAAGGAAGGTCGATATGTGCCATCACAAATATTAGCATTTCTATATTATTGCGATTTCTTTTGTTCTGGCAGCGTTCGACGGGAAAATAAATCAAATTTTTGAAAACTAGTTCAAATCCATGATCAGATCGCTAGATACCAGAGATAATCTGGATTAGTTGAGGGCATGTCGAAAGTACTATTTTTGAGCGCTTGTATTTTTCACTTGGTTGAATTATTGACCCTTTTTATATTTTTTACTAAAACTATAGCTCTATAGAGCTTTTCCTGAGTTGATTGATATGTTGACGTAACATATCGGACAACAAACACCTGAGATCAGTGTTGGTAAAACCATTCATAAAACTCAATCATTGAGCGCTCCCACGCGAACTAACTCGTTTGCGGTTTAAAAGGAATGCATCACGTCTGAGTTTTTCATGCAAAAACGAATAATTTCACTCATTTCCCAAAAAATCATTTCGCTCCAAAAAGTGTTTAAAAACAATTTGGGTGCAATTTATTGTTTAGACACGCAATGGTATCTATTGTTCTATGTGATGAACGTTAATTTACTGTTAATTTACGAAGGAGAACAAAAGAAAACCTACGATGATTCAAATGGATGATTTAACTCAGCCATGATTTTTTAGGTGCTGAGTTGGGTGCGTTTCAACTGACGTGCGATTTGAATCGTTCGTGAGTTTGAGATTTTGAGTTTTTCCCAACATATGGCCGATTGCGTGAAATCCGTGAAACTGTCGTATTCCTCCAATTGTCGTATGCACGCTACTGTTCTCGTAGACAACGTTCTTGCATCAAGTGGTACCTCATGGAATAACGGCTGGCGCAGTGTTTCTGAGCAAATATTTGAATCACAATTGTTCCATAGGTGTTCTTCGGTCCGAAAATCGTTGTTGGCGACAGCGGTCAAATCTTCTAAATTTAGTAAGGAAAATCGTATGAATTTCTTGGGAATTATCTTCTGAGTATGCTTATATTGCGCGGACAATTGGTTCAATTTTCTACAATAAAACGGAAAAAGAGTTTAGCTGAGTCTGCATTTCCTCGAAAAAACATTTTCAATTTTTTTTTCAATTTGGGAGGAAACTTGAAATTTAAAAAAAAAATCCTTTTTTCCCTAATTTTCACGGGTTTTTTCCACTTGATCCTAACATATTTTCCAAAAAAAAATTGTCTTAATTAACACTAGGATTCATTCGTTCAGAAAATCGTTGTAACTAAATTTTCCAATGACAATATCTCAGTGGTTTTTCAACCGATTTTCTCAATCTTTTCACCAACCTCTTAGAAACCTCTTCTAGTTTCTGGACATTACAAAATATTGTATCTAGGGAAGTTCATTTATTTACTAAAGATTTGCGAGTAAAGCAACGGATTTAGAAAAATGCAATTTTGTAGATGTACTCATATTTCACTACCAAAAATGATATCAATTCATATAGTGATGATGAATATATTAAAATAGCACACGAAAAACATCACCTGAAACATAAGAACATATTATGAGCATCCCTACTATGCATACGATGATGATTCGGAGCCTGATGGAACCACTTTATACTACAGGATGTATGAAGCTTCAGAAAATGTGTTCAAGCATGTTGTCTTCTGAGAACTTGTTAAAATAAATGTAAACTATACACGAAACATGTATGACAATAAATTATAATGTTCTAGGATCTCCGAACTGTCCAGGAGTTTGAGTAAAATGGTCTATCGAATCAACCATGATGTCCCCAGCCACGTTATCAACCCAGTTTCATTCATTTATTTCATTTATTTAGTCTACATCTAAACAGATAACACTGAATCAACAATTTGACGCCACAATGCACGGTTCAAGGCCACATCTCTCCATCCTCGAATACGCCCCAAGTCGTTCTGCACCTGGTCTGCCCATCTCGCTCGCTGCGCTCCACGTCGTCTCGTACCTGCCGGATCGGAAGCGAACGGTGTCAGGCCATTTAGCCGAACGCCGTTTGGCCGAATGCCGTTTGGCCGAACGCCATTTGGCCGAATGCCGTTTGGCCGAACGGGTCGTTTGGCCGAATGCCGTTTGGCCGAAAAGTTAAAAAAAAATTGACCTCAATTTACGAGTGGTCCTACTTCCTACTTCCTACTTCTTTCTGCCTTCTTCCTTCACCCTTCTTCTTTCTTCATTCTTCATTCTTCCTTCTTTCTTCTTCCTTCTTCCTTCTTCCTTCTTCCTTCTTCCTCCTCCCTTCTTCCTTCTTCCTTCTTCCTTTTTCCTTCTTTATTCTTCCTTCTTCCTTCTTACTTCTTTTTTCTTCTTTCTTATTTCTTCCTTCTCCCTTCTTTCTTCCTTCTTCCTTCTTTCTTCTTTCTTCTTCCTTCTTCCTTCTTCTTTCTTCGTTCTTCGTTCTTCGATCTTCCTTCTTTCTTCTTCCTTCTTCCTTCTTCCTTCTTCCTTCTTCTTTCTTCTTTCTTCCTTATTCCTTCTTCCTACTTCCTTCTTGCTTCTTCCTTCTTCATTCTTCCTTCTTCCTTCTTCCTTCTTCCATCTTCCTTCTTGCTTCTTCTTTCTTCCTTCTTCCTTTTTCCTTCTTCCTTCTTCCTTCTTCCTTCTTCCTTCTTCCTTCTTCCTTCTTCCTTCTTCCTTCTTCTTTCTTCCTTCTTCCTTCTTCCTTCTTCCTTCCTCCTTCCTTTTTCTTTCTGCCATCTGCTTTCTTCTTTCTTTCTTCTTCCTTATCCCTTCTTCCTTCTTACTTTTTCCTTCTTCTTTCTTCCTTTTTCTTTCTTCTTTCTTTCTTCTTCCTTCTTCCTTTTTCCTTCTTCCTTTTTCCTTTTTCCTTCTTCCTTCTTCCTTCTTTATTCTTCCTTTTTCCTTCTTCCTTCAACCTTTTTCCTTCTTCCTTCTTTACTCTTCCTTCTTCCTTCTTTCTTCTCACTACTCACTTGGTAAGGAAACGTATTTCAACAATTCGGCCAAACGGCAAATGACCCTTTCGGCCAAATGGCATTCGGCCAAACGGAATTCGACCAAATGACCCACCAAGCGAACACAATATTTGCAGGGTTGCTGTCCGGCATTCTTGCAACATGCCCTGCCCATCGTACCCTTCCGGCTTTAGCTACCTTCTGGATACTGGGTTCGCCGTAGAGCTGGGCGAGCTCATGGTTAATTCTTCGCCGCCACACACCGTCTTCTTCCACAGCGCAAAAGATGGTCCTAAGCACCCGTTTCTCGAATACTCCGAGTGCTTGCAAGTCCTTCTCCAGCATTGTCTATGTTTCATGTCCGTATTAGCGTCTTGTACATGACACATTTGGTCCGATGGCGAATCTTTTTTGACCGCAGTTTCTTCTGGATCCCGTATTAGGCCCGACTTCCACAGATGATGCGCCTTCGTGTTTCACGACTGACATTGTTATCAACCATTAGCAAGGATGCGAGGTAGACGAATACCTCGACCACCTCGAAGGTATCCCCGTCTATCGTAACACTGCTTCCCAGGCGGTCCCTGTCGCGCTCGGTTCCGCCCACAAGCATGTACTTTGTCTTTGACGCATTCACCACCAATTCAACTTTTGTTGCTTCACGTTTCAGGCGGGTGTACAGTTCTGCCACCTTTGCAAATGTTCGGCCGACAATGTCCATGTCATCTGCAAAACAAATAAATTGACTGGATCTGCTGAAAATCGTACCCCGGCTGTTACACCCGGCTCTCCGCAAGACACCTTCTAGCGCAATGTTGAACAACAGGCACGAAAGTCCATCACCTTGTCTTAGTCCCCGGCGCGATTCGAACGAACTGGAGTGTTCACCCGAAATCTTCACACAGTTTTGCACACCATCCACCGTTGCTTTGATCAGTCATAATCAGAAGCTGTTCTCGTCCATAATTTTCCATAGCTCTACGCGGTCTATACTGTCGTATGCCGCCTTGAAATCAACGAACAGGTGATGCGTTGGGACCTGGTATTCACGGCATTTTTGAAGGATTTGCCGTACAGTAAAGATCTGATCCGCTGTCAAGCGACCGTCAACGAAGCCGGCTTGATAACTTCCCAATAATCAAGTACGTTTTCGTTCAAATTGATGCAAATATGATCTATATGGATTGGTATGCAGAAAATAATAAACCTTCATTTTCTTAACAAAAAAATTTGTAACAAGTTGATAAAACAATATACCATGCGCCTCCATATACCTATATTAGGGAAGCTCAAATCTGTATGGAAAAAACTTATTTCAGTTTTGATGTGTCGCTCCGTTCTGATGCTCTGGACATAATTTCAGCCAAATCGGTCAAAGGAAAAATGTATGTAAAAGCGTCGAAAACAGTAACTTGGATTGAGATGACACCAATTACAATAAAGAGCTATACGATACTCATTTAGTACGTGAAGAATTAGATATAGAAGATTTGAATTTACCCGTCGAAGTTTTTAGCGTTTCTCTGAAGTGTGATTTGAACAAATTTCGATTCTTTCACACTAGAAAGGTAATAAATTCATCCATACAACACTTCAATAACATACTAATAGCATTGTCGGATAAACTCTAATCTTCTCGCGGCCGTCAGTATATTTTTAAAGCCTTATTATAGTGATTTTTTTTAATTCATGAGAAGTTCATCCTTTGGCTTTCAGCATAACATTCTGTATTTAATTATGCAAAAACTGCATGATTATCAGAGTTCCTTACCGGGGCGGGAATCGAACCAACACTCTATAGCACATGCGTCTTAGCGATTGGCACACTAACACCAACCACTAAGACTAACCGCAGTGAGTTGTCTCCATTCAGATTGATCCATAACTGCACGTCGCACACCACGCAGTCTACGGAGGGTTCGCAAATCGTCCTCCACCTAATCTATATCCATACACCTTGCTCGCCGCACACTTCGAATTCTTTTATCCGTCGAATCGTTATCGAGACTCATTTTCACCAACATTCTGGCTACGGCCCACCATGGTCATCTGATTTTAGATTTTTTTTCATCTGATATGATTTTGCGGTGTAAAATGATGGATAAAATGAACGGCTGATGAAAGTCATAGTTTATCCGCCTCCTCCATACACCGTCTTCCAGCTGCACGCCATCTTTTATAGCACGCAGCACATTCCCAAGTGCGAAAACTCCAAGTGCGCGTTGGTCTTCCGCGAGCATTGTCCAGGTGTCGTGTCCGTAAAGAATTGCAGGTCCAATGAGCGTTTTGCAGATAATAGTTTGCCTCGACAACGAATTATTTGATCGGAGCGTATTGCGGAGTCCAAAGTAGGAACGTTTTCCTGTTACGATCCGTCCGAATTTCTCTGCTTGAATCATTATTGAAGGTCACCAGTGAGCCCAAGTACATGAATTCTTCAACCACATCGATTTTGTCACCACTAAAACAAACTCGCGGTCCGTGGCTTATGTTATCTTGTCTTCTCTTAAACCTCTTCTTATCATGTACTTCATCTTCGACGTAATGACTAGTCCGAACAACTTAGCTTTCCTCTCCAGTGGACTGTAGGCTTCCTTTGAATTGACTCCCATTAATTTTATACAACAGCTTTTTTCATCACTTTCATCGAACTTTTCTGCCAGACTCAACCAAACAGACTTCCAGTTAAAATTGGAATATTTCTAGGATTCTTACGGAATTTAGGTGAGCAGGTTCTTTAACCATTGTGACGTTAGGTGCTTAAGAAAATTATTACCCTTTTTTAAAGCGACAACCTGAAATAGAGTACAACCATTGTTATCTAGAGCATCAAACTTGGACTAGTGACACAATACTACTGTTTGGGTAGCTGGTGGAACAGGTCATCAACAATCACCTGTGGGATGTATTCGGATAGGATTTTTCAAGCAGGGTTTGCTGCTCCTAAGACATAACATTATGTTCCTCATGTATAGTTATGAAATCTGGCAGATGAAAACAATACATGCTGAAACAGTTTTGCTCAAATTTTCAGAATTGTTACTTACATGGCAATAATACAGACATGTTTGTGTGCCCTTTTTAATACGCTTTATTCATAGCATTACAAACTCTTATGAGCTAGAGAAATGATTATTTCAGAGTTTGCAAGACATTACATTATGCCTTTATTATGATAGGAATTCCAGGTTGTACTAAAGCAAATTGCTGATTGTAATCCATTTTCGTTCGATATAGACAAAGATTTATGGCCGCATCACTTTAATTTCTCCATTTTGTTCCATAACCGATAACGCCACTTACTATTTGAACCCCCTCTACGAAGCAAAAAAAAAATGAGCAATGCAACTGTCCACGCCAGCAAATAGAGAGAAGCCAACTAGTAGACACATACAACGGAAATATCACGAACCTTCAAAGCAGCGAACAGTCGCAAAAAGGCAATAAACCAAACGATCCACTCCCACCGCCGCATCCGACGTCGACGGCGACGAAGACGACAGCAACGACCCACGACGCGCGTCACCACGTATCCGAGCGCCGATATTGGCTCAAATTCAGTTATGTTTCTCCCATGTGTGTGGGAACAAACACGCCTCGCATATGTGATGTGACCGAGGCCCCTCACCACATATGTGAACCGTCGAGGGGACTCGGAGAGCGAAAAAAGAAGGCCGACACTTGGACGACGACAATGATTTCGCATATCACATCACATACGATCCACCCTTTACCACCGCGCACCACCCTCTTCGAAACCTCGTTGAACTGCGTCGAATAGTTCACCAATTTTTGCCAATCTAACAGCACCTCGATTTGGTTCTCCCTCGCATCGAACGACTCGAATCGGATCCATTTACCCTTTATTTCGTCGTCCCATTTTAAGCGCTCGATTCCCGCACCCTCCACCCTCAAAGAGCCGATGTATGTACTCAGAGCTGTGTTGCTTAGGAATTAGAAGTTTAGGATTCGCCCTTGTATGTACCGCTGCCGTATCGCTGGCTGCGATTTAATTATGCGCATGTCCTTTGCTCGGATATCAAGTAGTGAAAGGATACAGTCGAATCGTTTCGCCACGGGGTGCTGCCATATGAATGTGGAAGCACTCTGGTGCGAGAAAACTTGCTGAGTGACGGCCAAAGCTGAGAGAGTTCACGCTGAGTGAGAATTATGTATTGAGGCGCTCAGGAGAGGACACGGGCGCTTGCTCACTGGAATGCGAGTTACTTTGCGAGCGAACGTCTCTGTGTGAACGAGTTAAGACAGCCGGAGCTTTTTCCACGGAGAGAGCTTGCCGAGTGCCTAGACTCGGCCACGGCCTTACAGCATGGGAAACGGGGTGATGTTTTTGTTTTTCTCCTTATGCTTGCTCGTTCGGTGGGTGTTATGTACGATGTTTTGGGTGACTGTGTGGGTGCACAGCAGCGAAGGGACAGTGCGGTGTGTGCGAAAGCTCATGTATCGCGAGAGCAGGCGGCGGTGCTTGGAAAGAGTGTGTGCGCGCGCGAGTGTGAGTGAGTGTGGGGTAAGGACTCACATGGATCTGGCCGACGTCGGTTGCGGTCCCCATGCGGGGGAGTGTGTGAGCATAAGAATAAATTGTAAGAATCAAAAATTCAACAACTCTTATTATTTTTCGATGCGGTGGGAGAGCTTGGTCGCCGCGAGAGAGCGTGAACGAGCGGTGCAGGTGGGAGCTAGGTTGATTTGCTTCTCGCTTGCTCGGCCTGGGGTACTCCGGCGCGCTCACTCACTCGTACATTTCGATCAGAGCCTGTTTGGCACGGCAGGCGGCTTGTGTATGATTTCCGAATGTGTTTTGCGATATATGTTTGAGAGACTCCGGCCGTCGCGCTACAACCTTTCAGTCGGTCTCAAGCAGTCACGGCGTAAAGCTCAAAATGTGCGGTTCGATTGTTAAAATTTGGTTTATTTAGAGTTTTTTGGACATCCAATACACATTGCACCACCAACCGAGAAAGAGTTGCAATTCGGACAGCTGTGGAAGGGAGTGATTCGTATGAACAGGTGTAGGAAAGTGGTTTGAATTCAGAGGCCAAATCTGTTGATCGGGTCAGATCGGATGTGGTTTATTCGAAGAAAAACGCGATCAAAACAGATATTGCTGCGAAGATTGGCATCGTAGTTGAATGCGACACCGAAAAAGAAAAAGAAGAAAAATTTTAAAACCTTTGGGCCGACGAAAAGAAGAATTTTATTTCATCGACAAGTGTTTCGGAATCTTGAAAATTGTGCAATTTTAGTTATGTTCTAAACTCAACCTTAAAAGGCAGTGATTGAAGCTTTCTCACGAAGCAAACAAACCAAGTGACAAAATCGCAGCATCATCACCCAGCAAGAAACAACAACCATTCCTTGGGAATTCCTGCCAAACAAAAGAACCCGGGAAAGGTCTGGATTTTACGGTTGGAAATTCCCTTCTGCCAACTCAAGGATCCCAGCTCGCTCTCATATGTGAACCGATGCATGATCTAATTTATTGCTTCACTCGAGAAGGGTCACACCGGAGTTCAAAGGACTCGAAAGGCAGCCTACCTGGAGTCATGCAAGCGAGTGGAACCGTCCTGAAATAACAAAGCCAGTCGCATTGTGTACCGTCATTGCTCGCTCGTAAAAAGGACGACGACAGCGGCGCAGCGACCTCAGGAAGGTCAATAAAATATGTCACCGCTCTATCAGGTGACGATGATCCAGGGTAGCTCGGTTCGGGAAGACATTTCTTCGCCGTTTGGCAACAGGGAGGAAGCCACACGGACGACGACGACGACAACAACGATTATCTGCTGAGCAGCCAAATTGCCCATGCTTGTCGGGGTGCAATCGTTCCTTTTTCGGACCGCTCAAAATTTCTGGACTTTTGTGGAACAAATTATCGAAAGGTAGTAGGAAGAAAAACCTAGTTTCGAAACGGATAAAAAGTGCTTATTGTGATTAAGTTTGAGGAAAAAAATATCAAAACAACTTTCGGGATTCTTGGTAGTGCGTAGAATAAATAATCGAGCTGACAACAAAAAATCGTCGTGAATTTAAGTTGGTGTCTGAAAGCAAGGTCAGCCACTTGTGGAAATTCCAATAAATTAAGGCCGAACAAAATTACAATTAACTCGATTTGTGTTTCGTGTTATCATCACTGAGTTGGAACAAATATTTTGGATATTTTGCTGTAGTGAACGATAGATACCCAGTGAATGTCGACGTGGTTTTCTGTGTTTAGTGTGTGAATGTTCGCCGTAAGCAACCACAAGCGAAGAAAGGAGACCAAAAGTTACGTAAAAGGATTTTAAAACATTTCTCCTCCGAGGAAGCGTTTCTAGTTGAAGGTATGTGAAAATTATACTTGCCTAAAAAATAAAAATTTGTGTACACAAATTATTATGCCACAGCATTTAACTACATTTTTGGTGAAAAGTGTATTATGTACTGGTAATTTTCTGGAGAACGCTTTTTCCAAAACAGTGCATATTATATTGATTTGTTTAAATGGAATGAAGCCACTGACAGTCAAAACGATAAAATTGAATAATGTTTACTGACGTTGTGTGCTAAATTTTGTGTCTTTCTTAGGGAAAACTTGATCTCCTTTTCACACTTTAAATATACCTCTAACTTAAATAAGTATTAAGCTAACTCCGTTTTCGCACAGGCTATCTGGAAAACATGTGATGTCAGTCTTAAGATGCGCAAAATGGTGTAGATTGTAGTTGACAGTCATAACGATTTCAAAATGTGAGTTTAATAATCTTCTGTGGAAATAATAGTCTCTTTAAGAGGTTGCTTAAAAACGTTTGCTTTCTGACATATTTCCCCTTAAGGTATGTTGATCCTCCGATTTGCTGTGCGTATTTAAAACTATGTTCGGAAGTGTCTTGAAATTCAGAAAGACTTGAATTCTTTGGATCAAAACACAAACCAACGCAACGCGAGTGAATTAAGTTTTGAATTCCGGGAGGTTTGTTTTTAAAACAGGGACACTTATAGAGTGAAACTTTCCGTCACAAATAAAAGATGTCCAAATCTTTTGACCTTTTTCACATAAATCCTTAAAAGATTGAAACAATATTCATTTTTTTTGTGATTTGACTAAAAACAAGCTTCAATTTGTTAGAACTACATAATTCAGTCATTTTTCATAGTCTGAAACACAGAGAAGAAATTATCCACATGCAACTGATTCTGATCTCGCGGTGGAATTGAGAATTGGGAATATGAAGCCAACACAATACTCCATTAGATTTGTTAATGGGAACCAACATTTAAATTTCCTTCTGCTACTACGTGATGTTCTAATAAATAGCAAAGTATTTTTCTTAATCTGTTAAATGGTATCTCTTTTCAAACTGTTAGCTGAAGCAAAGGCTGAAATTTTCAACATAAAACTGATTCTAGTTTTTTTTAAAGAATATAAACCATGCATGTTTTAAGATTGCTAATCTCTGATCAACATGAGACTATTAAATCATTCTTGGATTCGTCAGGTGGTTCTGACATTTATTGGCTTTGTGTTGCTGCTTCTCAATTTTTTTCAATTGCTCCATGAAATTTTCATAAAAAGGCTGTAAATTTCTCACAATTGTTACAAATTCAATGGAAGCTTGGTTCATTGATACGGAATTGGAGAGGCAACTTTCACGTCATGTCAACTGGAAGCGGCATTTCGTTTGCATACACCTTGTTTGATTATTTATGGGAAATTTTCAATTTCTCATAACATAACATTGAAGCAAATTCATCCGATGGTGAAATAAATGAACAAAGCACAAATTTTGTCTATTGCAACATGCATGCTCGATGCTGAAAAAAAAATCATAAAAATATGAAAATGACAATATGCCTATTGGCTTTTTCATTTTGATAGGATGAATAAGAAAGGCATAACATTTTAACCTATTTTAACAATCACGTTTTTTCATACAAATGATTTTCTCATTGATACAATATTATTGTTTTATATACAATTCATAAATGTAACGTAATGGAAAGAAAAGGCATGCGTTCTTTGTGACGAGACGGATGAGACGATCGAAAAATAAGTTTTGAAAAGTATTTTTTTAAGCAAAGAGGGTGAATGAAAGCTTCTCAATTGGCTTGGATAGGTTTTACTTTAACTATCAGTGAAGCCAAAACATATTACGTTTAGATTTGAACAGAAGGTTATTTGTAACCCGGAAAAAAATTGCGGTCGAATTTCAGTAAGTTTGATCTTAAAAATCTCTCCTGATAATAATTAGGGTAAAAGCTCCAATAGATGAGGAATTAAGTACCTTCCAACGCTATATGATCTCTTGCACTAAATCTATACTTAATTTATTTTGGTTACCTTGAAAGTGAGTTCGAAAGCCTTCATCTTTATTTTGCATAAAAAGTGTTGAATTGCTATATAATCCAGCCTTACTGACTAAAACCAATTCTCCAATTATATTTATCGAATTTTCATTTTAGAGTAACAGAAAAGACTTATTTAACGAAAGAGCTTTCACAATTTAAACAGCTCCGACCAATTCAACAGCCCTACAATAACCGTTGTTCCAATAATTTGGTCAGAATTTGACGTACAGATCATTACATAAGCTGAATGTTGAGGAAAATAGCTATATGAACCTAAACAGTTTTCTGTTCAATTTCCATTAGACATGGAGCCAAGGCGCTAGTTACACTAATTAATAATAAATGTCTGAAATACATATTGAGTGAAGCAAGCAACTTCTTGCCATAAATATTAGACTTCCAGCAATGTACTGTTAGTCGAAGTTGTATAAAAAATATCGCGTTAAAAGTCGATCATATAACACAGGGTGTCTACTACCTGGAAAAACCTGGAAAACCTGGAATTATCAGGGAATTTCTTCCCACCTGGAAAAAACCTGGAATTATCAGGGAATTTCTGACATAATCAGAAAAATTTCAATACCCGGAGATCATGATTGAAATTCTCTCAAAAGATGAAAAAATCCTTACAAATATTTGATTAAATATACCAATCAAATCTATTAAAAATGTAGTAATGTTCACGTGGGTCGTTGTTCCGCAAAAAAACGTTTTACCATTGAGACTTTCCGAAGCTATTCTTGGTGAAATCTAGGAATTTATTCGGGAAATCAATTAGGGATTGCTTTGTAAATCGAAATTCTTTGGGAATATATTAAAAAATACTAAATTAGTTAGGATTTTTCAAATCAATTCCTGGAGGAACTTCCGAAGGAATTTCTGGATCAGTTTTCCAAGGAATATCCGGAGGATTTTTCAAAGAAATCGCCTGAAGGGATTTGAAAAAAAAATGTAAGTGATTTGTGAAGAATTTTCGCTAAAGGAATTCTTGATAGAATAGCCGAAGAAATCCCGAATGGATTTAAAGGAGTTTCTAAAGGTATTCTCGACGAATTTCCAAAAAATTCTTAAAAGAAAAATATCCGGAAAAACTCTTTCAGGTATTTTCTAAAGTTTTCCTCAAGATAATTTTGCATGAGTTCCTAAAATATCCCAAGGAATTTCAAAAGAATACCCGAAGCATTTTCCGAAGGTTTTTACGGTAAAGCCATAAGTAATAGAATGCTAGTGGCGCTTTAACCATTAAAATTATTCTGCCAAAATATGTTTCAATAAGCTTAATAACCTACTCAGATTACGATTAGATTATTTATCGTAATAAATATCGTGTTAAAGTGGAGAAAGAGAATTGAGTGTATGGGGATGGCATCAGGTTGCTGTTTATCATGATATTTATGATAATAAATGGCGTTATCTTAATAGGTTATAAATTGATTGCTTGAAACTTATAGTACCGGTACCTTGGCTGCTAGATCTAAACAACCTATATGTTGGTCACAAACTAGAACAAACTAGATGTTGGTCACGCGAACAAGAACAACAATAGTAATCGCGGGTATACTCCGTGTCAGGTATAAGGCTTAAAGGATGCATAAAATGCCCAAAAAACAGCCCACGTCATAAAAAGGTAGTATTACGCCTAACGCCCTTATGCTTAACGTTATGGACCCAGCAATCTCATATTTTTGCATCAACACATTTCCTGAAGGAGTTTTCGCAAGAAGTTCTGAAGGAATTCTTGAGGAAATTCCCAAACATATTTCCGGAACAATTTCTTAAGATGATTTCTTAAGTTTCTTAAAAAATAGCTAAAATAAAAATTCAAAGAAATTTCCGAAAGAATTTTTAACCAAATTTCTAAAGAACGAATTGAAAAAAATATCGTAAAGGAATCGCCAAATGCATCTCTAAAGCGATTTCCGGAACCATTCATTGATGTTTTCTGAAGTTTTTGCAAAGACATTTTCAAATAAAATCCTAGAGGAAGTTCTAAGGGAAATTCTGAAGCAATTCTTAAAGTTCCCTTTTTGAAAGAATTTCTATAATAATTTCCAGGGGATTTTCCGATGGAATCTATGGAGAGATCTTCAAAGGAGGAATTTCCGATGCAATTCTTGAAGGAATTTTTGATTGAATGGCTGAAGTAATTTCTGGGTGAACTGGGTGAATTTCTGGAAGAATTCCTTAAGTAATTTACAACATTGTTTTTGTGAGGCAACCAAAAACATTTTTTTTAATTGTTTTTAGAAATATTTACTTGTTTGAATCGATTATTTTGCTGCTAAAATCTATATATCGCAAATTTGTCTTTACCTGGAAATTAATGTAAAACACCTGGAAAAAACCTGGAAAAATCAGGGAATTTTGTTTTTGCAGATGAGTAGACACCCTGTAACATATTTCGAAAATCAGCTGCTAGGACGAGTTCATTGGAGGAAAAACCAAACTATAACTAATCTATAAAAACCATTTCTTAACCTAAAACCAAAACCGAGTTACCAATCGGTTATCTTGATAACCTCGTGCTTATTTTCATCTTTTTTGATACACGCGAGTTCAGAAAACCATTATAGACTTGAGGGTGAAACAAATGATGATAATTCCCTTTTTTGGTGACCAATCAACTGCAGTTTTAGTGTAGCATAAATATTGTGAATTATGATGTACCAAAAAGGGAATGTTGAATTCAAATTCGCTGCAAGAATTGTATATTATTATTTAGGACTACATGCAAGGGCGTTAGATTAAATCGCATTAACAACTCGTTTCCTCCATCCTCGGTGGGGATCCATGCTCTCAAAGCTTCGCTGCGCAAAACTCGCTGTGCTCCATGATTTCTTATTTCAACCGGATTTGAAATGAATGCCTTTTTCGGAATGTTTTTATCCGCCATTCTTGCAACGTCTGCGGCCCATTGTGTCCTTCCACCTTGGAGCTGGATCAGCTTGTAAATTATGGTTCGTATTGATAAACTGTGCTCATCACTAGAAATGGTTACAAGTGCAAGATGTTCGAATAGTGCTATTGATTGAATGTGCTTCTCATGAAGGTTCAACGGGATTTTGAGTAGAGATTCAGAAAAAATATAAATAAATAGCTAAAAATAAAACTCTCCGCTTGCAGACGAACAGACGTACATCATGGAACAATTCTCGCGCTTAGTTTCGTGGGGGAGTAATTGTATAAATCGATTTCTCTTCGTAGATGTTTTCTTTTTAATATTGTACCGGATTGCGCAAGTTTTTCGATGATTTAATGGTTTGGTGTGATAAAGGATGATTGTATCGTGCATCAGAATCAATAATCACGGTTGTAGCTTGGTGCCAACGACATCTAATGTTTTCGCCAACTTAGGAATATTACAAACCAAATGTGTATGGTGATCAAACGTCTAACCGGAACAAAATAGATTCGCACGCTACGAGTGGTCGCTTCGCCTAATACGATTACTTCAATTGGCTAGTTAATCAGTACGTTTATTTTATATGCTAGAAACTCAAATTGAGCTTTCTGGCAAAAACATTATTGACTCAATAATATCTTTATTTTTTTGAAAGTCAACTTTTCCAAAGGATCCATATTTTTACGCCTCTAATTGTTTCCAAAATACCTAACAAAAAAAACTAAAGGATGCTGCAATCTAGTATTGGCATGACATTTGCCTGATTTTGGATTAACTTTAGACTAGTTAATGCTCCAGCATTGTATGAAATTATTGTTTTCAATCAGTTAGAGTCAATCTTTGAGAAACTATTAAAAGAATCGTCCTACACAATAAAATGAGATGTGATATTTAACAGGAGAGCTTAATTGGCGTTCAAGGCAGATATTTATGGAAAATTGAGTTTATGGCGGAAAAGCCTTTCTTTTCGGTAGCAAAAGACTTACATGTTCAGAACATTATACTGATGCTGATACTCTGTAAATATACCTCACTACCAAATTTCTTTTTGATCCTAAGACGTTTCACACCCTTCTACAACAAGGCGACTACCATCTCAAAAGCCTTAGGTCTGGGTTCTGCAAAACCGCACCAAGCAGCTTTTTCTTGGACTTGTGATATTGTGTTTGTAAAAGGAAAGCGGCAATCATTTCATAACAAGTCATACGTACATTTGTTGAAGGATATCCTCAGTAGTTGAGTAGAGGGATGTCTGATATGACTTGTGATCAACTGCATCTGTTATACGAAATCTTGGGCAGGAAAATGTGTTTTTTATTGTCTTGAAGTTGTTTTTCATCACAAAGGCCTCATCACCCCTAGCTTTGCGTCGTCCTGTCCCATTGTTTGCCTTGAAAACAAATCGGATCGGACTACGGGTTTGGAAAATATGGCCAAAATACATTTTTTTGAAACAAAATGTGCGTGTTACTCATTTTTGCGTTGCGTTGCGTTGTTTATGCTTATGGATTACTATTTGGGATTTAATAGCAACCCAATTGGGGGTCAAAATGATAAAGCATGAAAGCTACCATTGCCGGCCACGCCCATCTTCTCTGTTACTAAGGAAGGGAAGGAAATGATGATATGACATCTACTTAACGAGAGGCCAGCGACTCACCGACGCCCTCATAGATGTCAAGGAGTTGGATGGTTGGTAGGGAATATAGTTTAGGAATATCATCATAAGCAAATGATATAATGCGTTTAAACAGACGTTGGGAGTGACCATGCTAAGAAATTTTTGTCACTCCATTGTTAATTGTCCTGGGATGGGGCGAAGCTATTAAACTTGCCCTGGCTACCCAAGATTACCCACATAGATTACTGCAACGGATATGCGACTAGATTTGGTCACTATCAAGTTGCTGCAACCATTTTAGTCTGACTTGTGCTGCTCGGGTAATTAGCCTAGGTTTAAGCGCCATTGTTCGCTCTCTGAAACGAGAAAGAATATAAAATATATTAATTTTCCCTTCCCGTTATGCGATCCCAATTGAAATTATGTAGTCATATTAATATATGTCCTTAGTAATAAGAAAATGTGCGTGTAACTCATTTTTAGCCACTTATTCTCAACCGATCTGCTCGTAACATATTGCATTCGACTGAGACAATAGATCGAAATAAAAATTTTAATGGGAAAGGTGCATTGATCTTTTCCGTAAAAAATGTCATTGACTTAATTGATAATTTTGCTTATTTTTTCGCAAGCTTTCCCAAATAACTCTTCGATATAATGTTTGCCTGCTGTTCATCTGATTTTGGTTCAACATTAGGACGAATTTCCGACCCGGTTAACATTACAGTACTTTGTTATTTGATAATCCCGTCAAAAAGTGATCTCGTTTTATGGTTTCGGTCGATTATTTAGTTAAAAACAAGTTTTTAAAAATGTCAGAAAATCTTGCGTTGCGTTGTAACGAAGTTAGTATTTCGTAGATCGCATAGCTGTCATGTATCTTCTTTAACTTTCATACCCTTGGGTTTTAATGGTTGAGTGTCCGAAACGATAAAGCGTAAAAGCAAATATAGTATATTAACAATATAGTCCACTTCGTGTATGCCCGTACATTAGGCAAGAGACAGCACATTCACACCCTCTTGCGTCACAAAAGGTAACTGACGCCTGGAAACGATAGCCAAGGGGTGCGATAATTGCAAAACAACACTAATTTTACAATTTTTTTTTGGAAATTTGAATTACATTTTTCAAAATTTCATTTTTAAACTCAGATATCAAAATGGGGTCATGGAATGATTTCTAGCATATCATTTCGAGATGTTATACTACTATTGAATCATACGTTTAAGCACCCTCGGAATGTCTCTTCACTACATTGCTTGCCTTTTGTGACACCGCGGCGCTATTGCGTTGTCTCTTCAAATCATCCGGAGTGAACTATATTGGTAATAGAGTATGTTTGATAAAAGCAACCATTGCTGTTCATGCCCATCTTCTCCGTTACTAGGGAAGAGAGGGAAATGATGATATGACATCTACTTAATGAGAGGCCAGTAACTCACCAACGCCCTCTTAGATGTCAAGGAGTTGGATAGTTGGTAGGATATGTGTTTTGGGAGTATTCGCATGGACAAATGGTAGAAAATTTATGAAAAGGCGTTGGGAGTGATCTTATCCCTTTTTTAAGCTTTATTAAAGTGATTTTTTAATTGAATTCAAATCATAATATCATTTTGATCAATTGGAAATAATTTCGAAAGGTGCGCTGAAAGGTTTGCTGATGAAAATTAATTTTTACTTTCAAGCATTTGATTTGGATATTTTTGAAAGAAAATCATATGGAAGCTTGGAAAAAAACTAAAGAATTTCTCTTTTAGATTTAGAGGGAAGTTTGATTGAAATGTAGGAAAGACTTCCCGAAAAAAAATCGTAAGAATGCCCTTGGAATTATACCAAAATCCAGGCAAATATCAATGAACTTCTCGTGAAAAAGCAGGTTTATTGATCGTAATAATCCTTAAAAATTTGATTTGGAAACGCGATCGAATTTCGTTTAGAAATCCGGAAAAATTTCGCTTAGATTTCGGTACAATTTTTCCCTTGTTTCTTATTAAAATCCGGAAGAATTTCTAGTTCAAATTTGGAACAATATATTGTGGGAGCCGTAAGAACTAGCCGTGAATATTTTGAAGGGTTTTCCGAAGAAATTCGGAATTTGGAAATTTGGAAATACTACGCGTGAAATTTTGGACAATGGTGAAAAGTGACACATTGATTTTACAAACAATATGAAATTAATGAAGAAAAAATCTGGTTTTACAGTTAACCTTACAATAGGGAAACAGACGTCTCACTTAGAACAAAATGCAATCAAAAATATTGTCACGAAACTATTATCATACAATACTAAATTTCCTGTGTGTGCTCAATCAGCAACCAGACGACAATAGTATGCAAACGTCAAACACAAGCAAAATCGATGAAAGCGCCATCGGTGGCCGACAACCTACAAAAAAAATTGAATCCACCGTTAAAAAGGACGACGGAATATGTGTTGAGTGAGACGTCTGTTTCTCTGCGACCTTACCTTCACAATTCACATAACTGTTCAGATGTCAGGCTCGGAGACCCAGAGTGTTATATACCAATCGACTCAGCTCGACGAATTGAGGTGATGTCTGTTTGTGTGTATGTATGTATGTATGTGTGTGTGTATGTGTACAAAATTTGTAGACACACTTTTTGGAACTTAGCATTGGCCGAATTACTCGCAATCAATTCCATTCGACTGAGAATCATGTCCCATTATTGCTATTTAAAATTGGCCAGATTGAACTATGGGATCAGAAGTTATGGTCAAAATACTATTTTCGATGCGCAAAACACGCTAAAAAACACTCACTCATATTTTTCAGTATTTTTTGCACGAGAAAGGCACCAACACCGCTAGGTGGATTAATCAGGGTTTTTTTTTGTTAAAATGGCATTTTAGGGATCAATCCAATTAATTCATTGAAAAAAAAAAAAGAAAAACACATCGTCTCTTCTTCCGTCATTACAAACTCGAAAACCTTTTCCACTAAAAAATATTCATCCGGTTTTTTTTTTGGGCACAACTCCTTGTAAACCCACAACTGCTCCAGTTTCACTCGGCCAAACAAGGATATTTCAACTAATATAAATCTCACTTAACTTTTCAAAAGGACCTAAGTAACATTTTTTCATGAATTAATTTGAATAGCGCAATCAACAGAACAACATGAAAGCTATTAATTGCAGTATCCAAATTAATTCATGAAAAAAATGTTACTAAGGTCCTTTTCAAGAAAAGTTAAGCGAGAAATACACAATAGCACATCATACAAGAAATTCATTTTATTTTCTTCTACAACAAAAACAAAGCGCATCTTTTAAACAAAATTTGGGGAATTTCGGAAAAACTAAAAATCCGTGACAGGAAGTAAAAATGAAACCAACCGCGCCCGTCGATTGCTCCGAGCCTTCCATTAAATATCTACCTCAGAAAATCTTATCTAAGCAGTCATAATTTTACGAGAAGTTCATTTTGCGTTGGTCTATTTACTTCGAACTCCAACACAAAATGAACTCCTCTAGATACAATTTATATAAGTCTGAATCAATCTCAGCAAAATGTCTGTATTTATCTGTATGGAGTTTATGAGGTACAGGAACTAGATCATTATTCAAAAACCGTTCACTTCTGACAATCGAAAAGACGGTGTAAGATTTAGTCGAGTCAAGTACAAGATACCGATGACGGTCTTACTGTTGAGGTCGAAATACGTATTCTTGAAGTTATTGTAAAGTTACAATCAAGTGGCGGAATTAAATGGGATAATATTATCTTACCTTTTGACAAGTGAATATTTTATACTAAAAGCTCTAAATCATGTTTTTTATCAATGTGTATTTTCTTATGTTTAATAAAGTTAAAAAAAATCAAATAAAAAAATTCTTATGTTCACATAAATTGCGCTTTGGAACAAATCCTTTTAACTTCCGAACGGAATCTTTTTAGGCTTCGGATTAAAAGGATTAAAAGAATATAGATTTGGTATCCTTTGTACAGAAACAGAAAAAAAAATTCATTCAGAAGCACAGATTGAAGTAAATCCAAAATTATTTCGCACGGAAGCCTAACAAAGTTCTGTTCGGAATCCTAAAAGAATTCTGTTTTGGAAGCTCAAAAGTATTTCAGTCCTTTCAGAATCCCAAATAATTTATTTAGGAAACCTTGATTATAGTTTACGAATGGAGAATTTTTGGCTTTTGGGAAAAACTCTTTCTGGGTTTTGAAATCAATACCTTTTGCGCTTCCAAACAATTTTTTTAGGGTTTCGGTAGGATATTCTATGAGTATTCTTATCGGAAAACCTTGTCCAGAAGCATAAAAAGATTCCGTTCAGAGACCCAGAACGCTCCAATCGAAAGTCCAAAGGATTTCGTTCGTAATTCTAGTATGATTTTGTTCAAAATCCCAACATAATTCCGTTTGGAAGTCTAGAAGAATTTCTATGTGAAGCTCTGAGTGATTAATTTCGAAAACCCAAAAAGAATTTCGTTCAGAAGCTCGAAGGGACTCCGTTAGTGAACCCAGAAGGATTACATTCGGAAGTTCACATAAATCTGTGCGGAAATCCGTACGAATGGATATCTTTTGGACTTTCGAACGGAATCATTTTGGGCTTCCGAATGGATTTATTTTGGGCTTCTGAATGTAATATTTTTGGGCTTCCTAAAAGAATCGAAGAATCTTTCTAAAAGGATTCTGCTTGGAGCCCTAAAAATCCCGTTCAGAAGCCTGAAAGGCTCGGCTCTGAATTCCAAAATGATACCGTTCGGAAACCTTATCGAATGCCGTACGAAATCCCATAACGATTGCGTTTAAAAACTCAAAACGGTTCAATTGGAAAGCCCAACAGAATTCTGTATTTCTGTATGAAAGCTCAAAGTTTTCGAAAACAACAAAGTTCTGTAAAAGTCTGTAACTTCAATCAAAAGTCTGTATAATGTCTGTAGTCTAAATTATGTATGTATGCAAGACCAAATGTCTGTATGTCTGGAATCCCTGCCTCTAAGAAATTCTGACGTTTGAGCGGACGTAAACGCAGAAAAAACATTACCCTAAAGTCGGTTGTTTTCACTCAAAATCGTACTTTAAGCCAATAACCCAGATTTGAGTAAACTGACTTTTCTAGCACTAGGTCGCTTGCCTTTTTTTACATGCAAACAATTTACCCAAAGCTAAGTTTAATTTACCCAAAGTTGACTTAGATCAACTCGACATTAAGAATATTGAATATATTCAAATTTGGGTTAGTGGGCCGAACCACTACGGTGAGGTACTTGCATCTTGCTCTAGTTTTGATAACAATCAAGTGAAAGAAAGGGAAAATTCTCAAATTTTGAGAAAATTTTGTTGCGATATTCTTCTCAGCACATATTTTTAACTTGGAATGAAAAAAAAAAATAATAAACAATCATATAAATATAAGTACGATGTAGGTAATCAAAAATCTAACCTAGTGCTCCTAATTATTTTCAAATACATATCATTTTGAAATTTTTAAAAATATTTGGAGAATTGTATCCCATATCTTGCTGTGGAATTTTTTTCATGATTCTACTTTTTCTTTTTTGACTGTTCTCCTAGCGTATGCAACGGAACAGCAATGGTAAGGGGCTGTTTTCCGATTATGTAACGCGAAAATTGGCCATTTTGGAATCCCTCTCTCCTGCTCGTAGCGCTTTTTGTATGGATGATACAACATTTTTGTGTGAACTGTAACGCTTGAACCGACCCCATCCTTCCCCTAAAGCGTTGGGTAGAAGCTCTGACAAAATGATGTTTACGAAATAAATGTTCACGTTTCTACAAAAGTTTCTATAATAGCGAATAGCTGAAGAGTCTTTCTCAACGTATATGCAGAGCTGCCGAACGAGCATCCATCGCGAATATCATTGTCTGTTTATTGTTATAGTAACATTTTTTTTAGAAACGGATTTCGATAGACGCTTTTTCACAGCAATCCACTAAGTAATCCGGAGTTGCTTCTGTAGATATGGAACCGTTTTGACATAAATTTCGAGCACTCGCCGTTAAAAAGCCATTTTAACATTATTCGCGTAACTCTTTCCAATGTGGATATACAACAGTAAAGCATATGTGACGATTGGGCAAATCAAGCATCCGAAAGATATTCAGTTTTCGAAAAAGAGCTAATGCGTTGGAGGTTGGTACTCGGATTCTGATAACTTTTTCGAAAACGGGATTTTTAAGTGCTCTTGTTGAATAGGGGTTATCACGCCTATCTAGAGAGTATGAGGTTAAGGGTTCGAGTCCCTCCAAGACACGTGGATTCTTTTTCACAAATTTCATATCATTTTGTCCATTTTGAAACATGGGCTGTGCATAGGCACAGTCAATATATTTGACAAAAAAAATGATTTTCGTACGGTCGATCTTGCCGAATAATATGTAATTAATCATAATTATGAATTTACCTCACATGGAAAGCAAATCTTTTTCGATAATGACATCTCATCTGGAACAACGGATGTGGATGTCTGACACATCAACGAATCTGCTGTGTGGCCAAACTGCACCCTTAGCCATAACTCACTACGTTTCTGGAGCCTAGTTGGGTGTTCAACTTTTATTACATCTGATCAATTACTATCAAGGGGAAGCCCTCAATAGCTGATCTCATTTACTCAATATTTTTGAGGTCCAGTTCCGGACAGAATTGGCTTGCTGAAAAAGGTCCGTCCTGCACTACAGAATTTCTCGACAAGAACTGGTTCTTCCGTATCGCTTTTCAACGATGATATAAAATCCAATTCCATCTCACTTTCAGTGAGAACTCAACAAACATATATTTACTGAACTGCTCCTGGACTTCATCTCATGGCTCCGTATTTGTTTGTTTAGCGATGATCCATATGTTCAGTGAGATGGGGATCGGAACAGTCCCCCCTCGTCCATTTACACATATATAGTTAACTATTCCTGTATCGCTAGAACAGCATCTACCGCCAAGAAGCACCGTAATTTGGATTCATATAAAGCACATTTGTCTAATCCGAATTTCGGAGTGAAACAAAAGAATAAATTCCCACCCAAAAATATTACTCGTCTTTCACTTCGTTGAAACATTTTCTCAAACATAGAACACATGCCGGAGACAGCATCAAGTGGTATTTTCCCACCGGAATCATGTCACGGCATAAATTATGTTAATTAATTTGCCAACCCTTTCTCATCCCTGCTCCGTTCCGTCTTCCATAGCCGACCGAACATATGAACTACACCGTTCGGTCGGTAAGCAATCCCCGAAAAATAAAGCAGTCTCTTCCGATTCCACGCCGCCGTCTTCGGTGGCTTGATTCCTACGCTAACTAGAACAATCATATGTTCCCTCGGGTTTACCTTTTTCCCTCGGATATCATCTCCAGCCCGAAATCCGGTGTGAAAATGTAAACCCGGTCCGTTCCACTCCACATGCTGTGCTGCCGCACACCACTGCTGAATGCTCACTTTTCCCATCATCAACATCCATCGGTGGCCGGAGTCATAAATCAAAACTAGGCCTATCCCAGTTTAAAGAGCTTAACGCGGACCGGTACTTGCCGACTGGTCAGTTCTGATCGTTACCGTGCGGTAGTGAACGGACAGTTGAACGAGTGACACACCGCACCCGCCCGGTCACTCACTCAATAACGGAAGGGCGGCGAACTATGCACCCGAATAGGACTAAAAACCTCTATAATCACATTACCGCCACACTTGATATCAAGTGGAATCAATCTGCTGCTGACCGCTGGTCAAGCGGACCCCTTCCCAGTCGGGACTCGAAACCGTAATTTGAAGGGATGTTTGCGTGTGAATAGGCGATAACAATTAGTGGTACGTATCACACACTCGCTCGTGAGCGCAATCCCGATTTCGATAGTTAGGGACGGGATTTAATTGCGTTTTGACCCTTGCGACCCTTTTGGTGGTCATCGGGATAGGGACGAAAACTGTTTTATGATAGCAATTATGTGATTGTAATCCTGCGATTGGTACCGCACCAATTGTGGATCAGGTAGAAACTTCTGTTGAGATTCTAATCTACAGAAAAATCGAGTGCGAAGGTGCATGCAGCTCAACTAATTAGAATACACTTACTTACTAGAAATCAAATTGTATTTAATTAAAGCAGTTGCCTCGGCACTAATGCACGGACTCATATGCATAACTCAAGTTTGGAACCGAAGGTGAGAAAGTGGATGGATTTTGGTATTATGCAAAATTCGAAGCACCTTATATAGGAAACCATGGTGCTACTTCTTTGATATACAACTTCTTTGGAACTGCCTTTCAACTTTCAACTGGTTTTGATAACTGTACAATTGAACACTTTTGTTTGACCTCACCTAAAATAGCTGGAAAACCTACGCTTCTAAGTGAACTTACTGTGAAAAGGATCACAGAGCATATGCCAAGATTAACGATTCACACCATAAGACTAAGAATTTCTTTTATTCCACCCAAAGTAAAAGTTTCATGAATTGAAACTCCCTGGAAAAAACCGACACCCATTCGGTTGCTCTTGATCGTCAACCGTAAAGTCCCGAAAGCCCTAAGGCACAAATGCACACATTTCCACTACATGGGCGACCTTTCACAGCTGTTGCCTCCTGCGACTAATGGCAACGATGCGGCAGAAACAAGTGCACCCGGCAATGAAAAGACTCGAGGTTTCAAAGAGCACTTGCTTGCTTGCGTACCTATCCTTAGTTCTACATGTTCCAGGCATCACCGCCGCCGTATCCAACCAACATGGTGGTGGAATGTGAGTTCAAAATGCCAAGCCAGGGAGGACCGCTTCCGGTGCTGCCGCAGCAGCCAGCCCGGCCGAGCGACGTTTACTACTGGCTGCTCTTGGTGGAACAGAGCCGTACCCTCGCATAACATATTCCTTATGATGTGTTAATATGTGTCACCCCTCGTTATGGTTTCCGATCCACCAGCAGACTCCCAGCTTCCGACTGTCGCTGCTGGTGGCTGCTGCCTCTACACTCTAATATTCGTTTACTCATTGGCGGCAAGACTTTTTTTTCTTGTATGGAGGAACGCTTTTCATCTTTTGGAATGCCCTTCACTACTTTGTACTGGAAATTCGAATGAATTTCCCCTGGAAATTCGAATGAATTTCCCCTGGAAATTCGAATGAATTTCCCCTGGAAATTCGAATGAATTTCCCCTGGAAATTCGAATGAATTTCCCCTGGAAATTCGAATGAATTTCCTCTGGAAGTTCAAATGAATTTCCCCTGGAAATTCGAATGCATTTCCCCTGGAAATTCGAATGAATTTCCACTGGGAATTCGAATGAATTTCCTCTGGAAATTTGAATGAATTTCCCCTGGAAATTCGAATGAATTTCCCCTGGAAATTCGAATGAATTTCCCCTGGAAAGTCGAATGAATTTCCCCTGGAAATTCAAATGAATTTCCTGGAAATTCGAATGAATTTCTGGAAATTCGTATGAATTTCCTGGAAATTGAATGAATTTCTGAATTCGAATGAATTTCCTGGAAATCGAATGAATTTCCTGAATTGAATGAATTTCCCTGGAAATTGAATGAATTTCCTGGAAATCGAATGAATTTCCCTGGAAATCGAATGAATTTCCCTGGAATTCGAATGAATTTCCCTGGAAATCGAATGAATTTCCTGAAATTCGAATGAATTTCCCTGGAATTCGAATGAATTTCCCTGAATTCGAATGAATTTCCCTGAATTCGAATGAATTTCCTGAAATCGAATGAATTTCCCTGGAAATTGAATGAATTTCCCTGGAATTCGAATGAATTTCCTGGAAATTGAATGAATTTCCCTGGAAATCGAATGAATTTCCCTGAAATTCGAATGAATTTCCCTGGAAATCGAATGAATTTCCCTGAAATCGAATGAATTTCCTGGAAATCGAATGAATTTCCTGGAAATCGAATGAATTTCCCTGGAAATTCGAATGAATTTCCTGGAAATTCAGATGAATTTCCCTGAAATTGAATGAATTTCCCTGAAATTGAATGAATTTCCTGGAAATTCGAATGAATTTCCTGGAAATTCGAATGAATTTCTGGAAATTCGAATGAATTTCCTGAAATTCAGATGAATTTCCTGGAAATTGAATGAATTTCTGAATTGAATGAATTTCCTGGAAATTCGAATGAATTTCCTGGAAATTGAAATGAATTTCCTGGAAATTCGAATGAATTTCCCTGGAATTCGAATGAATTTCCCTGGAAATTGAATGAATTTCCTGGAAATTCGAATGAATTTCCCTGGAAGTCGAATGAATTTCCTGAAATTCGAATGAATTTCCCTGAAATTCGAATGAATTTCCTGAAATTGAATGAATTTCCCTGGAAATTCGAATGAATTTCCTGAAATTCGAATGAATTTCCCTGGAAATTCAAATGAATTTCCCTGGAAATTCGAATGAATTTCCTGGAAATTCGAATGAATTTCCCTGGAAATTCAAATGAATTTCCTGAAATTGAATGAATTTCCTGGAAATTCGAATGAATTTCCCTGGAAATTCGAATGAATTTCCTGGAAATTCAGATGAATTTCCTGGAAATTCGAATGAATTTCCCTGGAAATTCGAATGAATTTCCTGGAAATCGAATGAATTTCCTGGAATTCGAATGAATTTCCCTGAAATTGAATGAATTTCCCTGGAAATTCGAATGAATTTCCCTGGAAATCGAATGAATTTCTGGAAATCGAATGAATTTCCTGGAAATTCGAATGAATTTCCCTGGAAATCGAATGAATTTCCTGAAATCGAATGAATTTCCCTGGAAATCGAATGAATTTCCTGGAAATTCGAATGAATTTCCCTGGAAATTCGAATGAATTTCCCTGGAAATTCGAATGAATTTCCCTGGAATTCAAATGAATTTCCTGAATTGAATGAATTTCCCTGAAATTGAATGAATTTCCCTGGAAATTCGAATGAATTTCCCTGGAAATCGAATGAATTTCCCTGAAGTCGAATGAATTTCCCTGGAATTCAAATGAATTTCCTGGAAATCGAATGAATTTCCCTGGAAGTCGAATGAATTTCCCTGGAAATCGAATGAATTTCCCTGGAATTCGAATGAATTTCCTGGAATCGAATGAATTTCCCTGGAAATCGAATGAATTTCCCTGAAATTCGAATGAATTTCCTGAATTGAATGAATTTCCCTGAAATCGAATGAATTTCCCTGGAAATCGAATGAATTTCCTGGAAATCGAATGAATTTCCTGGAAAAATTGAATGAATTTCCTGGAAATCGAATGAATTTCCTGGAAATCGAATGAATTTCCCTGAATTCGAAATGAATTTCCCTGAAGTCGAATGAATTTCCCTGAAGTCGAATGAATTTCCTGAAATTCGAATGAATTTCCCTGGAAATTCGAATGAATTTCCCTGGAAATCAAATGAATTTCCTGAAATCGAATGAATTTCCCCTGGAAATTCGAATGAATTTCCCTTGGAAATTCGAATGAATTTCCCTTGGAAATTCGAATGAATTTCCCTTGGAAATTCGAATGAATTTCCCCTGGAAATTCGAATGAATTTCCCCTGGAAATTCGAATGAATTTCCCCTGGAAATTCGAATGAATTTCCCCTGGAAATTCAAATGAATTTCCCCTGGAAATTCAAATGAATTTCCCCTGGAAATTCGAATGAATTTCCCCTGGAAATTCAAATGAATTTCCCCTGGAAATTCGAATGAATTTCCCCTGGAAATTCGAATGAATTTCCCCTGGAAATTCGAATGAATTTCCCCTGAATATTAGAATGAATTTCCTCTGCTGGAAATTAGAATGAATTTCCTCTGCTGGAAATTAGAATGAATTTCCTCTGCTGGAAATTAGAATGAATTTCCTCTGCTGGAAATTAGAATGAATTTCCTCTGCTGGAAATTAGAATGAATTTCCTCTGGAAATCGAATGAATTTCCTCTGGAAATCGGATGAATTTCCTCTGGAAATCGGATGAATTTCCTCTGGAAATCGGATGAATTTCCTCTGGAAATCGGATGAATTTCCTCTGGAAATCGGATGAATTTCCTCTGGAAATCGGATGAATTTCCTCTGGAAATTCGGATGAATTTCCTCTGGAAATCGGATGAATTTCCTCTGGAAATCGGATGAATTTCCTCTGGAAATCGGATGAATTTCCTCTGAAATCGGATGAATTTCCTCTGGAAATCGGATGAATTTCCTCTGAAATTCGGATGAATTTCCTCTGAATTCGGATGAATTTCCTCTGGAAATCGGATGAATTTCCTCTGAATTCGGATGAATTTCCTCTGGAAATCGGATGAATTTCCTCTGAAATCGGATGAATTTCCTCTGGAAATCGGATGAATTTCCTCTGGAAATTCGGATGAATTTCCTCTGGAAATCGGATGAATTTCCTCTGGAAATCGGATGAATTTCCTCTGGAAATCGGATGAATTTCCTCTGGAAATCGGATGAATTTCCTCTGGAAATCGGATGAATTTCCTCTGGAAATCGGATGAATTTCCTCTGGAAATTCGGATGAATTTCCTCTGGAAATCGGATGAATTTCCTCTGGAATTCGGATGAATTTCCTCTGGAAATTCGGATGAATTTCCTCTGGAAATTCGGATGAATTTCCTCTGGAAATTCGGATGAATTTCCTCTGGAAATTCGGATGAATTTCCTCTGAAATTCGGATGAATTTCCTCTGGAAATTCGGATGAATTTCCTCTGGAAATTCGGATGAATTTCCTCTGGAAATCGGATGAATTTCCTCTGGAAATCGGATGAATTTCCTCTGGAAATCGGATGAATTTCCTCTGGAAATCGGATGAATTTCCTCTGGAAATCGGATGAATTTCCTCTGGAAATCGGATGAATTTCCTCTGGAAATCGGATGAATTTCCTCTGGAAATCGGATGAATTTCCTCTGGAAATTCGGATGAATTTCCTCTGGAATTCGGATGAATTTCCCCTGGAACATCGGAAAATTCCCGCTGGTAATTCGGATGAATTTCCTCTGGAAATTCGAATGAATTTCCTCCGGAAATTCGAATGAATTTCCTCCGGAAATTCGAATGAATTTCCTCCGGAAATTCGAATAAATTTCCTCTGGAAATTCGAATGAATTTCCTCTGGATATTCGAATGAATTTCCTCTGGATATGCGAATGAATTTCCTCTGGACATTCGAATGATTTTTCTTAGAAAATTCGAATGAATTTTATTAGAAAATTAGAATAAATTTCCTCTGAAATTCGAATCGTATCACTGGAATTCATTTTTAATATTAGTGAATTAGTGAAACACTTGACGACTTTGCCTTGCATACTCACACATGGTAACAAGTTTGCACTCACAGGGCTGTGAACCAAAGTTCTGTGTTGGTCACATTCCGAAAATCTGCATACTCCGAAAAAAACATCCTCGCAAACAAGTACCAACCTCGTGAATGGAAGAAAAGAGAAATTGCTCAAGTTTAACTGCACGTACTTTAAACTTTGTCCTTCGACGGCTGAGGACCAAAAGGTCTTTCGTCTTCAGCTCCTCTGGCAAACATAATAGAAAGCCACCATCGCCGCATCGGCACTGGTAAACGAGAGCCAGCCAGCAAAAAAGAAAGAAAGAAAGTCCGATCCTTAAAGTTTAGGGCTATTTGAAAGAATTTGCGCTTCAAGAGCGCCGGGCGCGACTTAAATTGGTTCGCGACCATCCGAAAGGAGGGCTGGGAGCTTTAAGGATCCATGTTTCCTTTGTGGGTCGTCTGCTGCTGCACTGCGAGTCATTTCGGAAAGCAAAGAAAGACTACCGACAAAAATAGGACGCAGCAAAAAAAAAAATCGTTAATAGCAAACAAAACAGACCCGGTGTTTGTGTTTTCTTAGTGTACATCAACGGAAGGGATCCACATTCCGCACGGTTCCCTTCCTTAACTTATTTTTTTTTCGTCACTGCCGACCGGTAACGGGTCTATTCAAATTTGAAGTATTGCAGCAAACATCTTCCCGCATTGGGACTACCCGTTGGTATCTCCGACTGCCTGGCGTCCAATGCAGCAGCAGGTACGTGGGGAGTCAGTCATATGAATGGATGACGAGTGGTGCACAAAAACAGGCATGCAAACTGTCACACAGTGGGGCTTTATGAATAGAATTTAAAAATCTTCTAATTATGATGCTTAGGAGATTGGTGTTCAAAGCCAAAAGCAAACGTCGGAACAGATTTTAATAAGTTGGTCATCGATTTGAACCATTTCATCCATCGGCCACCGTGCAGCAGCGATGAGAAAGTGAAAGATGCTGTGCGAAAAACGCGAAAGTCGATTTTACGTTTTCCAGGTTTCTGCATTGCCGCGTCCTCCCATACAAACGCGAGCTTGATACACATTCGACAGTGCGCTGAATGGAAGGATTTCCCTGTTTCCTTTTGTTCACTTCTGATTCCCCAGTTCTGTTTTTTTTATTTGTGAGATTTTCCAGTATTACAATGAAAAATATAATAAATCTTGTTTTCTTCTCGGTGAATTCATGTGAAGAAACAGCGTGGCTGAACAAGAACGAGAGAAATCCCCGGCACTGAAATATTAAATTTACAATTCTTTTCGTTCAATTATTACTTCTGGTTGGGTAATTTCATCAAGAATGAAAAATTTCCCGCTCCAGAGCGGGAATCATAATTTAAGTGCACCCAATTCATTTCCCGGCTGCTGCTCATTTCGTTTTTGCTTTTCCCTCCTGCCGTGTGCAACATCCGTGTTGACACCTTTTCCCCATTTTCGCATTTCAGTCAAATTAGGAATGCACATGTAATTAAATAAAATAACAAATTCGTACATGCATGCAAAACTCGGGAAGCGGAACTACCTTCCGCCTCCTCCCGGTCGGCCCCCCCACCGGAGACACACCGGAGCTCTGGGGTGGGGGATTCTCCAGGGAGGAAACCTCCTGACGTGTTGACGACGACGACGTCGAGACGACAGGAAAAAAAAAGACGCCGGAGCAACTGGAAAAGAAATACAAACGACACTCGTTGTAATTATTTTCCGCTACACTTCCTTTCCAAAGGCTCGGTTTCTCCCTACAAGGAAGGACGGGGCGGGCGGGTGCTGTTGGTTCGTCAACCTGTGTTTGTGACTGTGTCTGTGGTGTGAATGGCATCGTGAGGAGGCGGCGGAAACGGGTTGTGCAGTTTTTTCGCACTTGGCTGTTAACCGGCGACCTGACGGTAAACTTCAAGGTCGTGTCACGAGGGGAATTTTTCAAATTTATAATCAGCAGCCTGGGCGAAGTTAAACCATATGGTAGTTGTTTAAGGTGGAGAATTTTGTTTATGGTGCAATATTGGAATATTTCTGACTGGAGGAAATCTACTAAATCTATTATTTTTTTTCCCAAAAAAATTTATAAAGTGTTTTAATGTACGGCAATGATCCAAAAATTGAAGAGAAATTTTATGAAGATGGATAATTCAACCGCTTTTGATCTGAAGATGATCATTATGAGAACAGACGAGTTAAGATCTTTTTCAAATAGCTATTTGACTAATATGTATGGAACACTTGAGAACATTTTTCACTTCGGTGGTCTTTATGGCAAATGAAATAAAAAATATTAATAAATCAATTCTTCCCATCGAGTAGCGACAGAAAAAAAAATTCATTTAAGTGATTGATAATCGTATTTTATTGATTGTAACTATCAATACTTAATGTTTTTTTCTACCAAACTTTGTCTCAAATTTCGAACACCACATTAAATGCTCTGAAATGCAAAATTTCAACGTTATCTCATAGTTGGTCCTTGATCTGTACGCCTGCCAACAAAATTCGTTTATTTATTCAATGATAACGAAATATTCCGGATAAATGTAACAAGTGTTCGGAATGTGCATCTATTCGGGATTTGACTCAAACCGGTAATTTTTTTCAAAGAGAACAAAGTGTGCCATGATTGTGAACGGAAGTGTTTTTTCGGCCATCCATTAAGTTAACTTTCTTTGCATAATGATTCGTCTAAATCAATTAGTTTGAAAATGATAAAATTATTTGTCGTTTTGAGCTATCAATTTTGGTGAATACTGTGTTTGTGATTAAAATGATAATTTAGGCAAATCAAAACTACTAACTCAGACTCGACTGCACAGTTTTTGTGAACCGAATATTTTACGATTTAAATTAATTGAATATCATTTGTTATGAGTGCTGACATTGTTATTCCTGTATAATGTGAGGTTCGAAATCAATCTGTCTCGAGCTTCACATTTGTTCCAAATATTTTTTTTTATTTTTGAAAAAATGAACTACATGAAAAATGAAGCAAAAACTTGCCAACAGCATAATCAATAGCTTCAGGTTTGGTGAAGAAATTGATTTATCCGCTATGAGTATAAAAACTTATATTGATATCGAAATCACTCCGTATGACTAGATTTTGGTTTCGTGTTTACGAATAACGTAATTTGTTGTATCGCATAACCTTTGCAATAACAAACATTTTCTGTATAGGTGTTTTTCAATTTTGTTGGTGCCATGATTTTGTATAAAATTGAAACTTAACCATCAATTGTTGGTTGTGCCATAAATTGTTATGGCTCATCATTGTTATCACTCTAAATGAGAGCTGCATTTTGGACATGCGAACCTCCCATGATGAACCACAATGTATTTATTTTTGTATACTCGATAAATATTTGAAAAAAAAGTATATTACAGTTAACAGTTTGGAGATAACATTTTTGTTTAAAATGCATCTGCAAAAATTGTGCCACATTTAAGAAAGATGTTGGCAAAAATCCATCTGAACGAGCAGGAAATGCGTATTATGCTTAAGTTCTTAAATATGAGTTCAAATGAGCATTTTTTTGTTTAAGCCATCAATATCGTCTCAATTCATCATATGGCTGGGAATCTGATCTATAATGATGGTAACCATGAACCTATTCAAAACGATCAGATAAGGAAATACTGATACTTTTACATATAAAAATATCCGTACTAATTAGTTAAATAGAAGTTGCATAGAGTACATCACTTTCCATGGTGAATCCCAATGTTTCTATTTACTCCACCCAACTAACACAACTATCTTCCCGTGGTTATTGTGGAGATACATAGGTATTCTTGGTCTCTAGTAGCAACAATAACCGCACACTTACATTCTCTCCCTTCCCCAACTGAATGTAAGGACTTGGGACCCCTGGTCTCACACACAACCTTATGTACCAAAATCAAACTTTTCCGAACATTTAGGGGTCCCGAAAACTGTTAGACCTGGGCCCCTTCGGCCAAACTGAATTTTCTGAATATTCTTTTTTATCACAGTAATTTGATTTACAGTGAGTAAAGAAGACCCATTCACACTGTTATTTGAATCTAAGTGTAGTGATATTAAATAGAAAATTTCTATTCCCGCACCACTTGGATTCGGTGATTTACAGTTAGGAAGCAATATTTCCATTAGATTTTGTTGTAATGCTTTGAAAGATTCGTTTTAATGTTTTTGAACTGGCATTTGAAAAATGTATTGGTGCGATCTGAAACGAGATTTACACATAGGAAATAATAAAACTGCATCTGCATCCAGACAATTTCTGTAACGAATTGCCAGAACCATCGAGCAGCTTTTTGAGTAAATGTAACGAAGAACTCTCCCCTTTGAAGAATATTCCAACATAGTCGTACATAGTTTAATTCTAAATAGTTATACATATGTATTTGTTGCCGATATTCAAATCATTGTGGAATCAAGTTTACACTTTCACGAAATGAGAATACTTCAAACGCCATATGTAGAGTCTACGCGGCACATAAATGAAACAATTGGAATTAAAAGTTTCAACAAAGAAAAAAAATCGTCTTTACATGTTACGTTTGAGGGTGCGATGATGAAGGAGTTCAATATAGACTTGACTAGTGTTGCTGTGGATGGATTACAATTATGCGTGTTGAGACGCACGCACTCAAAAATTTCATTTTCAGTGTTGGTAGGACTCCAGCAAGAATGGTGTTACTGTGGATCGGATGGAATTCTGCGTGGAAAGATGCCCACCAGGGATTGTCTAAATACTCAGAGCGGTGCGAAAAATGTTGGTGCTACTCCTAGCTTCGGGAGCGCGACTCTCAAATCTTGCGAGCTACGGAGCCGAAGGTGCGCGCGCTCTCACAACTGCGTGCGAGTCAAAGGCTGCACTACCCTTTGAAGAGCACGGGTAGTGCACTTTGTGCGTTTTCGAGAAAATAGGAATTATGCACGCTTAAAATCAATAACACAGAGATGTGTTTGCTTCACACAAAACGGACCTAATGCAGAACATCCCCTAGATGAGCGACAGTTACACAGGCACAAAAATGCCTCGTTCGTTTGTACAGATTCCTTGTTTCATGAGGAACCAAATACTGTTGAAAATATTGAAATCCAAGCTTCAATAAAACCACACGAGCTATTTTTGTGGCTGTGTAACTGTCGCTCATCTAGGGGATGTTTTGCATTAGGTCCGTTTTGTGTGAAGCAAACATATCTCTGTGTTATTGATTTTAAGCGTGTGTTTAATTCCCACCAGTAGACGGTGAATGTTTCTAATAGTTTATTTTCGCTTAACAACATTAGTACGTTAGCCATCCAACACGTTCGTGTCTTATTTGCAAATTATTTGAACTTTTTTGCAGTTTCTTTAATATACATTAAGGAAAATAATTAAAATACCTACATAGAATAAAAAAGAAATAAGGTCCAGTTGTTTATTTCAAAATAAGCATTATTTCGGGAGCAGTAGCCCGCACGTTAGTTATAGCGAAAACAATGTAGTTATACATATACATATGACTGAAATTAAAGATACATCTCAGCCGATTCGAGTTGAATGTTATTCGCAAATTTTTTTTTATTATTTTTTAAATCTCTACGGCTCTGTTTAATTGCGGGTAAAATGCTACAGTAATTTTTATTTCAAATTAATTTGTTTCATGCAAGCAAGGATTCGTTCAGATGTACCGTTCAAAGAAATAACTATTATTCTATTGCCCACATTCAAGAGTTTCTTCCAATGCATTTCTGGCATGCCCGTGACCATAATTCCATGTGCTGGAACGCCAACCTTGAATATTTTTTTCCCATGCGTTGGTGGAGCACCAGCAAATATATCATGGATTGGATGGATTACAATTCTGCTGTGATGGGATGCTCGCAAGAATGATGTTATTAGGGATCTCATTGATCACAATTCTGCGTGACACCCGCATTCAATATTTTCATACTTTACGTTGGTCCACGCCTGCTAAAGAAATTGTATTGTGGAACGGAACGATCACAATTCTCTTAGATGGGACGTTCGCATATAAGTGTTTTTTCCTCTGCCTTAGTTGAACGCCCGCCATAAGGAGTGTGTTACTGTGGCTATGAAAGGTCACTTTTGGGTCGAGAAGTTCAATTTTATTGAGAGAAAATGTCCGCCCACAATAAAAAGCTGTCTGCCGAATTTCCACGGGAATCCCTACCGAATTTCGAAGGGAAATTCTTCTCAAATTATGAGGAAAGTGAGGAAACTTTTCCGAATTTCCACGGGAAATTTTTCAAAATTTCTTCTGGAAATTCTCTAAAATCTCCACTTTCCACGAAGAATTCCATTTTTTTTTTTCAAATTTGCAAGATTCAAAAAATTTTTTATTTATTCCACGGGTAAATTTTTGGTAAATCAAGCGAGACGAGATCATCAAAAAGTCAGATCGCTGGGGAATTTGTGCAGGAAGAGCGTAACGAAGAGTACTACAAGAAAAATAGTAATACGTAATTGTTACGCGCTTTAACTGAGACACTCGATCAGTATCGTAATACTGACAAATGCTTGGCGTCAGTTTCGATTAGAGAACCCAGTCACGTTCGCTAGAAAGAGAAGAGCAGTGCTAGTGTACCGTCAACGGATTCGACGAAACCCGAGCACCGATGGAACTACGAGTGTTTGTAGAATGGAATGCTCTGGAATCGAGGAACAAAAGTATACCAAAGCCCAAGATTTGTAGCGAAGGAGAATATACTTTAAAAAGAAATTAAGGTTGGAAATAAGTTGAATTATCCAGATGTATAAAAAGATCGACGATTCAGTTTTGTTCGCAAGATCAGAGTGTAGCCAAATCTACTTATTAAACCGTCATACCGTTTACCTATCAAGCAAGTTTTGTAATCGCCTGATAATTATTATGTCAAATTGGACAACATCTAAACAGCTTAAAAGTTTTAGATTTGTTCTGGTAACGGCTTGGAAAATAATTTGATCTACCTCTCAATACACGAGCAAGAAACTTGTTTGCAGTTTGTGGATAGTTTGGCTATCTGGTTCCAAATTTTTAAAAGTAAAAACTCAAATTTCCTTAAAAAGATTGATCAAAAATGCAAATTGCTAAAATAATAACAAGAACATCGTTCGAATCTATTTTGTGTAACTTTACAATCAGAAAATTTGCCCAAGACGACTTTCGCGGTTCAGTGATACCGCCGATCATGGGCCTATGTTTATCAGGGCGAAATACGACCAAGCGATTGTGTCTTATGGACTTACCAACGATACGGTCCGCAACTGACTTCCTCTTCCGGCGATAGTGATAGTCTTGATAGCGATAGCAGCGATAGTCCCGGAAGATGCTGGCGCATCTGATTCAACAATAGAAGGGACTCGAGAGTGAAGGCTTAGAATTGGCCATTCAGTTAGAGAGGAGTTCGTGGAGGAGTTGGGCCAGCTGTTGTCGTATTGCCATAAAGTGGGCGACTTCCGAACGGCGAGTCTGTGAGGTCTTTAGCGTCTTCATGGAGTGTTTTGCGGAGATGGTTCCGAAAGCTACGTTAGAATAGGCAGAAATCAGCGTTAAAAGCATTAAAAGAGCATTAAAAACCGAAAACGAAGCCATTATGAAGAAAATAGTCGTTCAATGGAGGAAGCCGAAACGTAGTCAAACGTGTTGGTCAAAGTTCCGAGAACTAAAAGGATTGGACTTAAATAAGAACGTTAGTCATAATGGACGATATAGGCATACAGAATGTTAAGCTTAACGGACATTGGGTAAAAGAGCACAATTGAACGATAATTTACCCGTGAATCATTTCTCCCAAAGAAACGATTCCCCGAAAGGCAAGTATCAGTAGCATGTTTAGTTGCAGTCGATGGTTGAAGAGCTTACTCGGTATAAGGCGTAAGTATATGTGGTCCCTTATTTTGTTTCTGGCCATTTCGGATTTTTTTATATTGATATCAGGGAAACGAAGGTAATGGTTTTTTTTTTTTTGAGAAATATTATGTTCGGCGAAATGTCATATTTGGGAAAAATGTTATTTTCGGCCAAATATTATTTTCGGGAAAATGTCATTATCGAGGAAATGGCATTTTGGGTCAAATTATATTTTCATGAACTTTAGACGAAATGTTAGTTTCAGCCATCTCAAAATGTTAGTTTATAGACCAACATTTGAAAAGGGCGTAATAGCTAAAATTTATTCCTTCTTATTCTTTATCCACATATATTGCTATATATGTAGACGAATAATCAGAAGAAATAAATTTTGGCTGTTATGCCCTTTTCAAATGTTGGTCTAGGTTTCATGTCATTTCTAGGAAATAATATTTTTGGGAATTGTACAATTCCAAAAAACCTCGTATGATATAAAAAATGGAAAATTTCGTTTATCCCTTAGATCCATTATGCCTATCGTACATTTTCCTTACCGTCCGTTATGCCTAACGTCCCGTTATATGAACTAAAATAATTCATTTACCAGAAGTCCGGGCACCAGAAACGTTCTGGAGGGTACAAAAGGCGTGCAATAACCATCTCTGGTCGGGTGGTGGGGTGGTGCGTTTCAGAATAGTTCCGGTAACGTTGTATAACGGCAATAGAAAGGTCAGTTCCCTTGCATTAATTGACGAAATATCATCATCAACTATCATGATGGACAGCGAACTCGCGGAAGCGTTGGGTACAGATGAACTAGCAGAACCATTACAAAAGAGCTAGACGAACGGTTCACAGCGTACGGAGAGTCAGTCGAAAAAAGTGTCACTTGAAACATCCGCTCGAGGCTTGTTGAATGGATATACAAGTAAGGATACAAGCTGCTGGAGGCTCACGCTGCGCTGTGCCCAAGATGGATCTATCTGCTCAAAAGCTGGATGCGATGTCGATCATTATAAGCCCGCTGTTCCAATGATCTTGTTGATGAGGAGTATCCACCTCATCGCCCCGCTAGAATTATGATTAGGGACGGAATATGGCCCACGTACAAACGTCGTAGGCAACGTACATTCCCTGGGACATTATTGATGCACTTGTGATGATTGCAGTCAGATGGATAAAAGACTGAATGACGTGATGGGAGAGCATGGTCAGAACAGGTTGGAGTATCGTCAATACGCCTTAAATGGAAAAATGATCAATGCTTGTGAACTATTTGAGAATACAACCAAGAGGGTAGGGGGGTCCTGTAGCGAAGTTGGCTACACGTTCGCCTTACAAACGAATGGTCATGGGTTCGATTCCCAGCCCCTCCAAACCCTCGTTAGTTGCCAGATGCGAAGCCTATACGGTGGCGTATTGGGGAGCGCCCTTACCGTTACGACCGCCTGATGACGACTGCATTCCTCCAACGTACTCGGAAAAATGGCAACCGAACAATGCAACGATCATTGGATTCACGACACGGACAAATGGACTCACGGTGAGATGGACCAGCAACGCCAACAAAAATGAATAAAGGAAAAAATCTAAAAATAGATTCTGTGTGGATTTTGGCAGCAAAATATCACGGTAGATCTCGGCACAGTAGCGGTTAAGTTAAGTAAGTTAAGTGCCTACCAAATAAAGAAAGGAATAAAAAAAGAGAATGAGTCGAAGATTCGAGACTGGATTGTTATGAAAAGAGGACGAGATCCAATTTCCCGAAAGTATCAAAAATGCTTTGAAACGGATGCGAAATTGGTAGGACCGTATGAATCGATATCTCGGATTCTGAAGAAGATGCTTTCGCCTTTTCCACGGAGTTTCGAGAAGATCTTCAGCCGTATATTCGAGAGAGTATCTGGCCCATGAAGCAGATTGCGTCGAGATTCATAGAACATATGTTTGATCCTAAACAGTGATTCACGGGATGCAGGATTTGTATGACGGATTCGGCTGGGACAACAAAAGGCCTGAAGAGCGACACCACAAGCGGATTTGTTCTATCTAATCGACGAAATACGGGTTCCTCTGTGTTATAATGCGTTACAAATCCAGAACAGTAGCAATGTCCGTGCTGCTATTTAACGAACTTGAGGTCTGATAACGGGTAATTCTTTAGTGACTTGTTCACTTTTTTAGGGTAGGTCACTAAAAAGTCGCTTTTTTTTAGCTCAAGTAACTAAAGTCACTTTTTTCTCGTAAAAAGTCGCAATTTTCAACTATTTCGATCAAAATTAAAAGTTCTAAATCCATGTTTCGTGAGGTACTCCAACTCCATTCTAGCACAGAAAAGAAATTTCAAATAAAGTAATTTTTTGTGTACTTATCGATGAAGTTGCTTTATAGTAAACTGCTGGATGCATAACAAATTAATACCTAAGGCTTGTTAGCATGAAAGTCGCTCGCTCTCTTCTTCTTGCCTTCATATTCCCACTAAAACTTGGCGAGCCTTTTAACTTGGTTATTAATTTTTCAATAATAACTTAATGGACGGATTCTATTTCACTATTCATGAATGCTTATACTGTGAGGTAAGCAGAATGTGATCGAGAATCCAAACATATTCTGAAGCCTAACGGTCTGTATTTGCAGTGCTGATTTTCTAACATATTTGAAAAATAGTTTTCCAATCAATAATCTCCATAATCATTTAATTTTACATGAGCTTCCTGGTGTTCCGAAGAAACCAAAAGTGAACGAGGAATTGCTCAAATGATCAAACGATCAGTACTTGAGGATTTCACAAAATTTATTCTGATGATAGTTTGTACATTTAAAATTGCATAAACTATAAGAGTTTCAATATAAAAAAAACTGAGAAATTTTAAATATTTTAAAGTTTTGAATATAAACTAACGTTGGATTGTTCGAAGAAACTTCTTTTCGTCCTGGCTACGGTTCTCCAATTCGTCTAGCACTGTACGAGTGCATGCCATTAGGTTGGATGTCGTCGAGCGCTTTTTCATGAACCCATGTTGATACTCGGAGATGATAGACTGTACTGCTGGGTACAACCCTTCGTACAGAAGACTCTCAAAAACTCTGGCGAAACAGTTCAAGATTGATTTCGGACGGTATTTCTCTACACGATATATGTTACCGGATTTGTACACGGGAACGATCGAAGCAAGTTTCCGGAAAAGACTATCGCTTATAGATCGATTAAAAATTAAAGCAATGGGCATTGCCAGGGATGAAGCACATTGTTTGATAAAGGTGGACGGTGAGTGATCGGGTCCCGGTCCTTTTGATGTGTCAAGCGAACTGAGAGCGTCAAAAATATCCTTCTTGCTAAACGTGACTTGAGGAAGCCGGACGGAGTACGACGGAAGACTTTCGGTGAGATTTGATCCAATGGAGGAGGATTGTCGTCATGTGCTGAGCGGAAGAAGCTGGTAAACAAATTTGCTGTTGTGACAGATGATCGGGAGGAAAGCGTGCGATAGGTGACGTCAACAGGGATATTGTTCGACCGCTCCCGTTTTTTAATGTAGTCTCAGAACGATGCAGGATCTTTTTTCAAATTTGCTTGAGGACTTTCCATGTACTGCATACGAGTATTCATCTTCAGCTAACCGCAGATTAGTCACGTTCACTTCAATCCTGTTTCGGAAAAACTTCTTCCTGCACTTCCGCAGACAATCGCGAAGATTCCGGAGCTGTGGCGTCCACCAGGGTTGATTGTACTTCTTAGATGGTTGGCAAATTTTGACTGGCACGTTTTCTCGGATGATCTGTTCGATGGTGCGATAGAACGCGTTAAAAGAATCGTCGATTGAGGCATAATTCATATCATGATTCCAGTCCGGGGCAGCAATCCGTGCATTGGCGATTTGATAATCAGACCTGTTGAAGTCGTAGTCAACGGTAGATATTGGCACTGATCTTTCATCGCGAGAACGGACGTCAACGGTTAAAACTAATGGCTTGTGATGAGGGTCAATTTTTAAATTGTTGAAAATTTTAAAATGCTGATGTTGATGCTGGATGTTGTTCGATGTGTCGGGTCGGTTCTCTGGCCCGATTTCCAAAAATGTCGAACACTGGAGCTAGGTTCTACATACTCCCGGAACTCGCTTTCAGAAGGCCAAACAGATGGTGCTTTTGATTTCCATTCTTAACTGACACCAACCTTGAAGGAGATAAACGATAACGTCGATAGTGGCCGCTCTAATGGTGTTGGCGATTTGACTACAACATCATCCACCTGCAAACATTGCTTGGTCAGATTGACTATGTCATCTTCGGTTGCCTCTAGTGAATTTTTTGATAAATATAATCAAAATTTGCTAGCCGCACTATCCAATGCTCTACCAGGTACACTTATAGATGGATTAGTGCCACGAAAAATCGACGATCGATCAGAAGATGGCATAGAAACTTCGTCCCGTTCGCGAAATCTCTTCAAAGTATGTTGTTGAACTGGAAGCGGTTAGAAGTTTGGAACATAATGGCCGTAGAAAACATATTGAACCCGTCTTGAATTTCAAGCCTCAGTTCAGCGATCAGGCTGTCTTCGACCTCCGTTTTCAGGTCGTCAACAAGTTTCTGGTACACATCACTTACTTCTTTGGTAGCGGCATTCGTCGAATTAAGTATAAGTACAGAAACCTTTTGATTTATTTTAGAGGAGTTTCAATACAGGAGCTTCAATATAGGAGCTTCTTATAGAGAATTGTTATGAACAGTCTTATTTTCTAAACGACAATTTTTAAAACTTTTTCAAACCAGCAGTTAGACCTATTTTAGATTTATAAGCTTTGTAAGTCTGAAGAATTCCATATATAGCAATTATTCAGATGATTTTCAGTCATAAAAAAGCATTTTCACATACAAAGGTTGTAGGAAAAACATTGTTCCCCAAAATAGTGTGGAGCTTGCTGCAAAATTGTTGTTTAAATTAAAAACATAATTCTGTCTAGCAACTTTTAAACTCACTGCCTAGTTATTAACTTCATATACAAGTAAATTTTGTACACTTTTTCTACATCAACAATCATGGTAAAATCATTCCATATCTTATTCATTAAGTTTTCACGCGCGAGTAAACTCGTTTGCAATTTTAAAAGAGCTTGAGTTTTTCATGCAAAATCGCTTCGTTTTATACTCATTTACCGAAAAATCAATCAAGGCGAAAATAACAAAAAAAAAACCTAAGGTGAGTCATTTGGATGATTCGAAAAATAAACTGATTCATATTTGTGAAATGAATTAGAAAATCAAACATATTTTTTTCCGGTTTTCTCACATGCCGTATTTTATTACCCCAAAACTCACCATGGTGGTGATAAAATCGGGATATTACTGTATTTCAGTATTCCTGTTATGTTAAAACTACCCTTTTGTGAGTATTTCTGCATAATATGGTATGGTCCCCATAATATTTGCTCAAAAAGTGTAATCCTTTTTAATATTTCTCCAGCCAAAAACAAATTCAAACTAAATTTATGTAATTAGTTGACATTCATTTGAAGTTCCAGAAATTCATGGCGAGGACAAAACTAGTAATTCCAATCCAGCCAATTGTCATTAGTCCATTCTACTTACGATCGATTTTCCCCTAAGAAAAACTCGAAACCTTCACAGGTAGTCCAAAACAACATCCGTCATCGCTGCGTCACCATTCATCAGGGTAAACATTATTAAAGTTTTCCGTCCAATGGGACCACTAAAGACCGCGAGACTGTGCACTGTTTGCTGCCCGGAGTGCTACCCCACCATGCGACACCGCGTCCAAAACAGTCTGCTACCCACCGCTGGATGATGGTGGGGAGGAGCATCCAGTCGTGGATCTTTAAGAAGAGAAAACTTCTTTTTTTTAGTGGAAGAACGAAAAGCAAAATCTGGGAACAAAATTGAAATTCACTGTCACTGCCTTCTTGCTTGCTTCGTTTCGTCTTTTGGATCTCGCTGTGGCAGCAACAGCAGCAGCAGCAGAAGTCGCTTCCACGCCGCCCAACTTCCGAGGATGGGGAAGGTATAAATTGAATATTTTTTTCCGTGGTGCTACTCTTCGTCTGGAAAGCGACCTGTCCGTGGTTTTTTCCTTCTTCTTAAGGGTAAACACGCTGATCCTAATGGTTCGCAAGGTTGTCGACTGCGGGAGGAATATATGCGCTCTTTGCATGTGGGTTTTTATTGCCACCGAGAAGCGTGTGCCATTCGCTAAATAGCTGAAGCATTCGTGTTAGGCAAATTACGGTGCATGCTTGCCTTGTAAATTGAAAAATTGAGCTATTAAAGCGCTACCCGGGTTTCATGGTTTTGATTTCCAGCTGCTCCGCGTTGCGAAGAAAAACTTTACTCGCAAAACGGTTCGCTCAGTTACCTAAAGTCATTATCCAATTTGTTTTCATTTCCTCGACTAACGCGATACATTGCTGCCATTGATCGATTTCACGCCATTGTAAAACAGTTTTCCCTTTTCCTCTCTCATTGCAGACCGAGCGACATCGTCTTCTGAACGAGACCCTCCGCAAACTGTCGCGCATGCAGCTGCCTGACTAAAGGCCAGATGAAAGAAAAGTACGAAATCATGACGGACCAGGAGCACTACAGTCTTCGGTGGAACAACCACCAGAACCACATTCTGCGGGCGTTCGACACTCTGCTGCAAACCAAAACTCTCGTTGACGTCACGCTGGTCTGTGCCGAGACGAGCATTCGGGCGCACAAGGTCGTCCTATCGGCGTGCTCGCCCTTCTTTCAACGAGTGTTCTCCGAAACTCCCTGCAAGCATCCTGTGATAGTGTTGAAAGACTTCCGCGGATGGGTGGTGCAAGCGATTGTCGATTTTATGTACCGCGGTGAGATCAGCGTTCCCCAGGAACGGCTCTCGGTGCTTATTCAAGCAGGAGAATCTCTTCAAGTTCGTGGACTAGTCGATCACCCCGTAGCAGGAAACACACCGACTCCAGCGCAGTCGCCAGAGGACTTTAGCCTACTGGACTCCTCACTAATATCGCCAACTTCGCCGTCACTTCCGTCGCCAAACTTCAACCACCACCATGCCCGCCACTCGCACCCGAACCCCGCGGCGACGAGCATGCTGAGCGCCAGCACACCAAAGCTCCTGCTGCCACCGCAGGTGTTCGCCGACCCTGCTCTGAACCTGACCAACCCGGATCTCTGCACATCTCCAATGCCACGCCGAAAGCAGGCTCGCCCAAGACGCCGATCAGGTGACTGTGCCCCTCAAGATCTCAGCAGTAAACCCACCAGCCCTGTTCCGCCCTGTATCGACGATAAGGAGGACGAAGACAACGAAATTGACCGCGAAGATGACGATGAACAGGACGATGAGGATGACGATATCAAAGAAATCATTCGGAGAAGCGAAAGTGATGACAAAAAGGATTCCAGCCCACAGAAAACGCCAAGCAAAGAGGAAGACAACGAAAAAGACAGCAAAAACAACTCGACCGCTTCTACGGCCAGTATTTCCGGAATGGAAGGTCCCGAAAACCTGTGCATGAAGAAATCCTCATCCTCCAGTAGCAGCTCAAGCAGCGGAAACATTTCCTCCCATTCGCACAAGGACGGCAGCTCTCGGCTATCGGATCCATCGAGCTTGAAGGACAGCCCCCCGGAACCCACAATTGGTCGACTCTCGTTGAAAGACATCCGGCATCTGAATCGCTCTTCGCTGGTCCGTTCGATGAGTTCCCTATCGCCTCCACCTTCGTTTCACCTGAACAACAACCCTCCGTCGCGCCTCTCCCTCTCGGAGAAACGAGTCAAACTGGAAGACCGCGATGACGATCGGCTCGGCGACGACGACGGGTCCCATTTTTTAGAACACATGGACCTGGCCTTGGCCGCCCATCAGCACCCGTTGGCGCATCTTTCGCACCGGAATTCCTCGCCCCAGCTGCGACCACCGGGCCTCACACCGGACGGCGACAACAACAACAGCAGTAGCAGTAAGAACAACAACAACAACAGTGGATCCGGCCCGGGGGGAATGGGAAACGGATCCAGCCGGGATGGCGGCAGTGGTGCCGGCGGTTCGCTCGGAATGGGCCCCGGCAAGGAGGGCCGACTGGGCCCGAAGGATTTTCTGCACAGCCCGACGCTAAATTTTCCGCCGTTCTTCAACCAATCGGACGGCGGTGGGGCGCCGAGACCGCCGCACTCGCCGCTGTCCTTTCCGCACATGCCGTCGGTTTCGTCGCTGACGCTGACACCGCCGCACAGTGAGTATTTTTTTGTATGAAAGCATTTTTTTTCAGGATTTTCAAAGAAATATTGGAACAGTTCCTGCTCAGTAATGACACCTTAAAAAGAAGTTCAAGACAAAAATTGGAGAATTAAAATGTCCGCTAACAAACGCATTTTGTTATCCAGTTCGTTTTAAGAAATTTTATTCCGGCATCTCAACAGCCATTCGACAGACAATGTTTCAACGTCTTACCAAGAAAGAATTTCTGCTAATCATTTTAAATTCACGAGTGTCTCATTTCTGCGTTTCGTTTTAGTCTGTAAAGTGCATTTTTTAATCCTCCATTAATGACAGATTTCATACTTAGGTGTAGCGTTGCCGAAATACCACATTCCATACCAAATAAAAATCAAAATTTATATTTATTTGCAGATTGCTTCAAAAAATATATTTCAAAAATATTCTGATTTTTCGGATGTCCCAGCATGTTGCAGAACCTCCTTTTAAAGTTTTCTGATTATTAATATTCATGGCAATAAATTTTGGTGAATTTTTCAAAAAATCTAAGAATTGAAATTCTGGGTTTGACACATTTCAAAATAATCTATTTTGCCGGACGTCCCAACTTGTTTCGGACCCTCCTATTAAAAAGTTTTTTTTTTAGAAAAGGAACTTAAGGAGAATTTTTTTGAGAAAATCCATGGGTAATATTGAGGTTTTTCTTTGTTTGTAAATTAATCCTTTATTTTTCTGATCCTTTCCTCTTCATCTTCACACTTTCTCTTTTTGGTATCTTGTGTTTTTTCAAATTTCTTGTTAGTTTTTCTTTATATTTTCTTCCACTTCTTTTTCTTCGTTCTTCTTCCATCTCTATCCATTGTCTTTCCTCTTCCTTTAATTGTTTTTCTTCCTCTTCCCTACTTCATTTTTTCACCACTAATATTCTTTTATATCCATTCTAATCAATTTTTTCTCCATATTTTTCTTGGTTTTCTCGCTTTTGCCGATCTATTCTTCTCTTTCGTTCTTAATGCTTTCCAATTCTTTCTTCCTTATTTTTTATTGCTTCTTTCCCCATTTCTTTATCACTATATTTTCCAATCCAGTCCTTTTTCTTTCTTCTTGTTAATTTTTTTTATCCTTATTCCTTACTCTCATTTCCTTTGTTTGTTTCATTCTTTTCTAATTTCTTTTTCTTTCCTCTTTCTACCTATAGTCTTTTTTATATTCGTGTTTTCTTGTTTCTCCTTATTTTTTTATTTATTTTCTTTCTACTCTAGTTTGTTTCATCGTTTTTACTGATCACTATCGTTTACTTCTCACTTTTCGTAGCATCAAGAAAGAAGTGGTATTTAGGGAGTAAAACTTTTGATGCTAGAAATCAGAAGAGGAAATGAGAACTGAAAATAAAATCTCCTTACTTCACTTCTTACTTTGAATTTCTAATTCTTCATTTCTATTTTTCGCGTGAACACTCACAATGTGAGACTTTTGTTCAGAACAACGCATGATGGAATATGTTTTAAGAAAATAAGGGAATGAATAATTGGGATGACCACAAATTGAGGAACTTTAACAAGCAATTTTTGTTGAAGCTTTCGAGATACCTTATAAATATTCTTTATGACCTGATACATATTTGCTTCATTTGTGGTCACTATTACTGTGCTGGTCAATACGGGAAACATTTCCAATGATCAATTCATAAACACTCACTTAGCTTCAAATGTATTCTTTCATTCCAAAACATCTTTGTGTGCCGTAAGAAGACCCATTGGCATTAACTAACCAACGACGAAACTCAAGTCTGCTTCCACTAATGCGATTCATCCATTCAGCCCAATTTATCTCACATATTTTCTCCGTCAATTTATAATATGAATCCGTCGTCGCTCTCACGTAATTACCGCTCCGAACGAGCACCTTGGACGGACCGGCGATGACACACTCGTTCCCATCAAGCGAACCACTTCGGCCCCGAAAAATGAATGATTAATAATTTATAACACCGAGTACTGACTGCCCAAAACCGCGACTCCGCTTTTGCTTATCGGCGACTTACCCGACGCAGCGCTGCGCCAGTCGTTGGCCTTCCATTCACTGCCCCTCGAGCCGCAAGCACAGTAGTCTCTTTACAATTTTAATTGATATGAATTTCCACCACGATGCGACGGAGCGAAGCGGCGGGGGGTCCCACGGATCGCGACCGCACGAAGCGTGGTCCAATTGCCGCACAAACGGACACATTCCCATATGAAAACAAAGTGAAACGGCTTTTCCGCGCTCTCGAAGCCGAAGACGCAATCCGAACGTAAGCGCGACGGCACACGCATTCGGCCCGGGCCGGAATAATTCGGCGTTTTTCTCACATATATTAAGGTGCAAAATATGAATGTTTCAACGTTTGCTTTTCTTTTCGGGGCATTAATTGTGCGTTGCGAGACCATCCATCGGTTGCGATGTGTCTCTCGCGTATATGTATGTGGATCATTAACGATTCCCGCCGTAATCCGAAAACAAAAGAATATGAACGTCCCTGCCTCCCGCGTCTCGCCGGGTGTCCCACTGAAAATTTTCCCGTCCAAAATGTGGCTCTAACGGTGAATTTTCCGCCACCCAAAATCTACACATCGCGCCGCGGATGGGTCCGCCGAATCGCCGACAGACGAAATGGAGATGATATCGCGGACAAACTTCGTTTTACGATCCTAATCTTAATGCGACCGCGAGCGTCTCGAGTGTGAGACGTAAGCGCAATTCAAGTGGTGTGGGATGTGGGTGCAGATTTTTCCCGAAAACCAAAAACAAAAAATGCCAAAATGTTACCACAACCGAAATGAATATGTATATGTAGGGGAGGTATCTTTATATGGTCATTGTTTTCCCAGGGTGCTGCTTTTTTTTTATTTTGATGACGACTATGAGAACGATTTCGTGGCCCGGCTGCCTTGGGCCGGTCAGGTCCGAAACAATGGAAATATCTTAATTTTTATTGCGCCCATACAGTTGATGTTTTTCGCGCCCGTTAGGTGACCCTTCGGCAATTTAGGATGTATTTTCTTGCCTCGGTTGCACGCTGAGAGTGGTGATTAAAGTTTCGGACAAATGGCATTTATATGGAGATGTGTGCCGGCGTCGGGGGTGGGAGGCACTGCAGAAGGTAACAAACAGCAGCGGACCGCCTCACCGCGGGGGGTGCAATTATGAACGCCAAAACATTGCGTCCAATCTTGATTGAGTGGTTTAATGTGTGTCCCAGAAAACGTTCTCGAAGTGTTGTGGGCCGCACAGGTTCAGATTAGCTGGTCTATTTTTTTTCGTGGCTCCTGCCTGAAAATGGAAACGCGAGGGAGTCATATCAATTTGATGTTCGATGGCGTACAATGAAAAAATAAATCTTTAATTTCTGATTGACTTTCCCGTAATTCTAAATCCCAAACATATATTTTTTTAAATCAGTACTGACACAACAGTACCCTACTTGAAAATAATTTGCTTTCAGAAACTTTATTTATTTTACTTCTCAATTGTTCATAGTAAAACACGAAGCAATATTCATTATTTAAGTAAAACTTTCGCTTATTCATGTGATGTTATTTTTGTATGCTATTTCGCTCTGATCCTTTCCAATTTCTGGATTCAGTATTTTTCAGTTGCTTCTGATCACTTAGGCGTCGTATTCTATAACTCATGGGCACGTTTGGTCACTCCGTCATCTCCAATCACCTTCTTCTTGTTTCTGATTTCAAATTTTTTTTTTCTGATTTCAGATTTCGGACTACGGATATCGGATTTCGGATTTCAGATTTTGGATTTTGGATTTTGGATTTCTTCTTCTTCTTCTTCTTCTTATTGGCATTACATTCTCACACTGGGACAGAGCCGCCTCGCAGCTTAGTGTTCCATTAAGCACTTCCACAGTTATTAACTGCGAGGTTTCTAAGCCAAGTTACCATTTTTGCATTCGTATATCATGAGGCTAACACGATGATACTTTTATGCCCAGGGAAGGCGAGACAATTTCCAATCCGAAAACTGCCTAGACCGACAACGGGAATCGAACCCAGCCACCCTCAGCATGGTCTTGCTTTGTAGCCACGCGTCTTACCGCACGGCTAAGGAGGGATTTTGGATTTATGATTTTGTATTTCGGATTTCGGATTTCGGATTTTGGATTTTGGATTTCGTATTTTGGATTTTGGATTTTGGATTTATTATTTTTGATTTCAAATTTCTGATTTCAGATTTCGGACTTCGGATTTCGAATTTTGGATTTTGGATTAGGGATGTTGGCTTTTGGAATTCGGTTTCTGTTTCGGCTTTTTCGAATTTCTGATTTCAGATTTCGGACTTCAGACTTCGGATTTCGAATATCTGATTTCGAATTTCTGATTTCAAATTTCAGATTTCGGACTTCGTATATCGGATTTCCGATTTCAGATTTTGGATATTGGGTTTTGGATTTTGGATTTATGATTTTGGATACTGGATTTTGGATTTCGGATTTATGATTTTGGATTTTTGATTTTGGGTTTTGGATTTTGGATTTTGGATTTCGGATGTTGGTTTTTGGATTTCGGTTTTCGTATCTGATTTCGAATTTATAATTTCAGATTTCGGACTTCAGATTTCGGTTTTCGTATCTGATTTCGAATTTCTGATTTCAAATTTCGGACTTCAGATATCGGATTTCGGATTTCAGATTTTGGATTTTGGATTTTGGATTTCTGATTTCGTATTTCGGGTTTCGGATTTTGGATTTCGGATTTTGGATTTTGGATTCTGGATTTTGGTTTTATTCTTCTGATTTCAAATTTCTGATTTCAGATTTCGGACTTCGGATTTCGTATTTTGGATTTTGGATTTCGAAGTTTGGCTTTTGGATTTCGGTTCTTTCGAATTTCTGATTTCAGATTTCGGACTTCAGATTTCGGATTTCAGATTTCAGATTTCGTATATCTGATTTCGAATTTCTGATTTCAAATTTCAGATTTCGGACTTCGAATATCGGTTTTCGGATTTCAAATTTTGGATTTTGGATTTATGATTTCGTATTTCGGATTTCGGATTTATGATTTTGGATTTTTGATTTTGGGTTTTGGATTTTGGATTTCTGATTTCGTATTTCGGATTTTGGATTTTGGATTTCGGATGTTGGTTTTTGGATTTCGGTTTTCGTATCTGATTTCGAATTTCTGATTTCGGACTTGAGATCTCGGATTTCGGATTTCGTATATCTGATTTCAAATTTTTGATTTCAAATTTCGGATTTCGGATTTTGGATTTCGGATTTCGTATTTTGGATTTTAGATTTTGGATTTTGGATTTATTATTTCTGATTTCAAATTTCTGATTTCAGATTTCGGAATCCGGATTTCGAATTTTTGATTTTAGATTTCGGATGTTGTTATTTGGATTTTGGTTTCTGTTTCGAATTTTTCTGAATTTCTGATTTCAGATTTCGGATTTCGGATTTCCATATCTGATTTCGAATTTCTGATTTCAAATTTCAGATTTCGGACTTCGGATATCGGTTTTCGGATTTCAAATTTTGGATTTTGGATTTTGGATTTTTGATTTTGGGTTTTGGATTTTGGATTTATGATTTCGTATTTCGGATTTCGTATTTTGGATTTATGATTTCAGTTTTCGGTTTTTGGATTTCGGATTTCGGATTCTGATTTCTGATTTCTGATTTCTGATTTCTGATTTCTGATTTCGGATTTCTGATATCTGATTTCTGATTTCTGATTTCCGATTTCCGATTTCCGATTCTGACTTCTGATTTCTGATTTCTAACCCAATCTAAATCCAATCCAAACCAATCCAAACCAATCCAAACCAATCCAAACCAATCCAAATCCAATCAAATCCAATCCAAACCAATCCAAACCAATCCAAACCCAATCCAAACCCAATCCAAACCAATCCAAACCAATCCAAACCAATCCAAACCAATCCAACCAATCCAAACCAATCCAAACCAATCCAAACCAATCCAAACCATTCCAAACCAATCCAAACCAATCCAAACCAATCCAAATCAAATCCAAACCAACCAAACCAATCCAAACCAATCCAAACCAATCCAAACCAATCCAAACCAATCCAAACCAATCCAAATCCAATCCAAACCAATCCAAACCAATCCAAACCAATCCAAACCAACCAAACCAATCCAAACCAACCAAACCAATCCAAACCAATCCAAACCAATCCAAACCAATCCAAACCAACCAAACCAATCCAAACCAATCCAAACCAACCAAACCAATCCAAACCAACCAAACCAATCCAAACCAATCCAAACCAATCCAAACCAATCCAACCAACCAACCAAACCAATCCAAACCAATCCAAACCAATCCAAACCAATCCAAACCAATCCAAACCAATCCAAACCAATCCAAACCAATCCAAACCAATCCAAACCAACCAAACCAATCCAAACCAATCCAAATCCAATCCAAACCAATCCAAACCAACCAATCCAAACCAATCCAAACCAACCAAACCAATCCAAACCAATCCAAACGCAATCCAAACCAATCCAAACCAATCCAAACGCAATCCAAACCAATCCAAACCAATCCAAACCAATCCAAACCAATCCAAACCAATCCAAACCAACCAAACCCAATCCAAACCAATCCAAACCAATCCAAACCAATCCAAACCAATCCAAACCAATCCAAACCAATCCAAACCAATCCAATCCAAACCAATCCAAACCAAACCAATCCAAACGCAATCCAAACCAATCCAAACCAATCCAAACCAATCCAAACCAACCAAACCAACCAAACCAATCCAAACCAATCCAAACCAACCAAACCAATCCAAACCAATCCAAACCAATCCAAACCAATCCAAACCAATCCAAACCAATCCAAATGCAATCCAAACCAATCCAAACCAATCTAAACCAATCCAAATGCAACCAAACCAATCCAAACCAATCCAAACGCAAACCAAACCAATCCAAACCAATCCAAACCAATCCAAACCAATCCAAACCAATCCAAACCAAACCAAACCAATCCAAACCAATCCAAACCAATCCAAACCAAACCAATTCAAATCCAATCCAAATCCAATCCAAATCCAAATCCAATCCAAATCCAATCCACATCCAAACCTAATCCAATCCAAATGCAATTTAAATCCAATCCAATCCAAATTCAATCCAAATCCAAATCCTATCCGATTGCAATCTAAATCCAAATGCAATCCAAATCCAAATCAAATGCAAACCAAATCCAAATGCAATCCAAATCCAATCCAAATGCAATTCAAATCTAAATCCAAATCCAATTAAAATCCAATCCAAATCCAATCCAAACCCAATCCATATCCAATCCAACTTCAATCCAAATCCAAACCCAATCCAAATCCAATCCAACTCCAATCCAAATCCAAATCCAATCCAAACCAAATCCAAATGTAATCCAAATCCAATTCAAATGCTATCCAAATCCAATCCAAATCCAATCCAAATTCAATCCAAATTCAATCCAAATTCAATCCAAATCCAAATCCAATCCAAATGCAATTCAAATCCAATCCAAATTCAATCTAAATCCAATTCAAATTCAATCTCACTCCAATCCTACTCCAATCCAAATCCTATCCAAATGCAATCCAAATCCAATCCAAATCCAACCCAACTCCAATTCAAATTCAAATCAAAATCCAATCCAAATCCAATCCAAATCCAATCCAAATCCAATCCAAATCCAATCCGAATCCAATCCAATCCAAACTCAATACAAATCCGAACCAAATCCAAATCCAATCTGAATCCAATCCAAATCCAATCCAAATACAATCCAAATCCAATCCAAATCCAATCCAAATCCAATCCAAATTCAATCCAAATTCAATCCAAATCCAAGTCCAATCTAAATTCAATCCAAATCCAGTTCAAATGCAATTCAAATTTAGATTACATTTGGATTTGGATTGCATTTTGATTTGGATTGCATTTGGATTGGAGTTGGATTGGAGTGGGATTGGATTTGGTTTGGATTTAGATTGGATTTGGTTGCATTTGGATTGGATTTAGATTTGAATTTGAATTGGAGTTAGATTGAATTTGGATTGGATTTGGATTGCATTTGGATTTGGATTGCATTTGGATAGGATTTGGATTGGAGTAGGATTGGGGTGGGAATGGATTTGGATTGCATTTGGATTGGATTTAGATTGAATTTGAACTGCATTTCAAATCCAATCCAAATTCAATCAAAATCCAAATCCAATCCAAATTCAATCCAAATCCAAATCCAATCCAAATTCAATCCAAATCCAATCCAAATGCAATTCAAATCCAATCCAAATTCAATCTAAATCAAATCCAAATCCAATTCAAATCCATACCTACTCCAATCCTACTCCAATCCAAATCCTATCCAAATGCAATCCAAATCCTATCCAAATGCAATCCAAATCCAAATCCAATCCAACTCCAATTAAAATTCAAATCTAAATCCAATCCAAATCCAATCCAAATGCAATCTAAATCCAATCCAAATCCAATCCCACTCCAATCCAACTCCAATTCAAATGCAATCCAAATCCAAATGCAATCCAAATCCAATCCAAATGCAATCTAAATCCAATCCAAATGCAATCCAAATCCAATCCAAATCCAATTAAAATTCAAATCTAAATCCAATTCAAAGACAATCAAATCCAATCCAAATTCAATCCAAGTCCGTTCTGAAACTATTTTTAATCCAGTCCAAGCTCAATCCTATTCCGTTCTGAATCTATTCTCAATCCAGTGCAAATTCAATTCTATTCGAAAAATCAAATTCTATTCGAAACCCAAATTATAATCCAAATCTTAACTAATTAATAATGCCAACTGTGGAGCAAATTAATTGGCATCATATTTATCGAAAAGATTATCTCTGTGATAAGTGTCTGATAATAATTAGTCTTCGAGCAAATAATCAATCTTTGAAAATCTCTCTACATTGAATGTGTTACTTCCGTTACAATTGCTTACAAAAAAATCCAGTTATCTAATCTAATGTTAACCCTTTTCCCGTTTTTCTACCATTTTCAGTGTTTGGTCTGGACTCCCCGCTCGGCCTGTTTCCCCCGGGGATGGACCCCGGTAAAATGTACAGCCCGCTGCTGGAAATGTCCGACCCCCGTGGAATGCACCACGACGGCCCACCGTTCCATCTGAAGAAGAAACGTAAGTACATGCATTGCCAAATCCAGAACCGGGCCGCGTGCCACTCTAGTGCCAATTAAAAAAAAAACTCTTCCACGTTCGAAGGCTTCTAAATCGGTGCCCTAGAGTGCATTAATTACAACCATCATAGCCCCGAAAATTCGACTGCATGTTTTCTTTGGCTAATGATAGAACGCGAAGAGAGTCTGCCTGCACCGCATTGCAGACGAAGTCGGTTCGGTCGCTGCTACGGGGTTATTGATGTAACCGATCTGAAAAAAAAACAGTTCAAAAAAGTTGCAATGTCGAAACAAAAATTAAAGTGAAAATAAAATTCGGATTAATGCACCTTGAGATGGATTACAGCATTTTTTTTGAGTATAACAAAATTTTAAGTGATTTAACGATTGTCTTCACTTGCATTTGTACGGCAATACCGACGACTGCTAATTATGTTATGTTGCAAAGACGAATTTAAATTTTCGTCTTAGCTTGCTAAAAATTTCACATGATAGGCGATTCCAATGCTCTTCTCACACGACTGAAACGACACCTGAAAAGAGTTATTTTCCACTAGATTTGAAACTTTGCTTAACTCTATCAAACTGAACGACGGACTGCTTTCGTGGTGCGAGAGCACCACACAGCACTCCCCGGCAAGATATGAAATTATCGCACAGTTTTTTTTTCGACTACCGCCTTTCTGCCAAGAGAACTAAGTTCCCACATCAGACGGGGCGGCAGGACACAGACAGTGAATGCCGAAAAAATAACGGATGTTCATATTCATAACGATGTTTATAAACTTACATGTCTGTCTCTTCTGGGTCGGATTCCACTCGTGGCGTGTGTCGTCGTCGACGTCGTTCTGGAGCGCTCGATCTAGCTCGCAGGCATGCTTCTTCCTTCCGCACCTCCCGCCCAGCAGTAGCTACTGTATGGAAGTCGGTGTGGTTCAAAGTTCACCATCAGAAGCCAAAGCGGGAAGACAGGAACCCCACATGCTTCCCGCATGTGCTTCCTGGTGCTCTATTTTGCTCGCTAGCTCGAAGGACACACCGAAGAGAGATGGCAACATTTTCGGCGGAAATTTGCCAAATAAATTCGGTTTCCACGTTCACATTCCGACTGTGTGTGATTATCCATGTGAAGGTTCAACCGAGCTGAACGACGACTCGTACGAGGTACGTCGTCGTTCTTGTGGTGTGGTTTGTGTATTTGGTTTATTTGGGAAGGCAAAGCAGTCCATTATGGTCCTGTGGAGTTGGCCAAGTGCCACTGCATAAGGCTTGGTTTATGGCCTGATGGAAAGGTAACCAAGTTCGCTCTATAGCCATGGAAAGGAATAATGTGGTTAGGAAAGATACACAGCAAAGCTGATATGCGATGGCAAAGGTTGCAGAAGTTATCTTGTGTGAAGTCATCGGCAATTTGCCGCTTCCACTTTGGTGACTATGAATTAAGGATAACTGTTTGATTGTTTATTGAAAATTCATGTCCTTGGACAGAAGTGAGTATGTACAATTATTATTATGAATAATTATTTTGCCAAAGTAAATTTGACTGTTTTGAACAACCTGTTCAAAACATTCGTAAGCTCGCTTGCATCGCACAGTGCACAATGCATCGTAAGCTCGCTTTCACGTCCTCCATTTCGAGGCATCTTCAAAACTTCCATATCAATTCGCCAAATAGCCCATTCCAGACGCCAGTAATTGAGTCATTATACGGACCAAAACGACTATTCAATTACTGAAAATCTCCATCCGTAGAAGATCATCGGTACGCGAAGGCAGACCTTTCCCGATCTGCCTCCGGCAACGAACCCAAACGACCCTCTCTTCTGGGCCAGTAAATGGCAATATTTTTCAAATCAAAACAAATAGTGAATAAACACTCGATCGAACCTCAAACCCAGTTCGTACGTCACTGCCTCGTACGCTCATCGACGATAGCCGACCGACCTGATGATAGTAATTTTGCCAATATTTATCCTTCTCCGCTGCTAGTGCCGCTCCAGCATCGGTCTATTTGGGGAAACCGCCTCGGGGTGGCATTCGGCAACTTCGACCGCGCTGCTCGCAGTCAGCTGAGACAATTCATTCCGATTGATGAATTTTTATCTGATTTTACAAGCTCACTCTATGAGCCACCACCCACACTCGCACTGCACCCCGACGATCGACCGACGATCATCATCGATCGTTGCCGATTGCCAACCAACCAACCAGCAACACATACACACCGATTAGGCCCAAACCGGGGCTCGGTCGGTAAAGGTTAGACGCCCATCTCTATTGGCACACTGACTGACTGACTGTGGCGCGAGGGGAGTCCCGAAAACAATAGTCGAACCTCGCGCTGGGGTGGTATTTCACCTTTCACGTGCCGTTATTGCAGCACCATTATTTGCATACAAATCCCCGCGTCCTGTCCTTCCCAGCCCGACAACACAACCGATCTCGCACCACCATCCATTCCGATTCATTGCATCCGACGCGATGGTGAGATCCCGATAGAGAGTGGCGGGTTTTGTACTGTGGGGGTTTAGGTGGTCAAAAATATAAAACGACTAGCTCGAACTTGTAGTTTATATGTTTTTGTATAACTTATAAGGCTGTTAGAATGAAGTTAAACCAAAACCAAATTAAACCAGAAAGTACGCCTCGATTGTGTTTTTGATGTAGTGTAATCTTTTTTCGGCGAATGAGCGATTCGATGCGATTCTATCCGAAAAACTGAAGCGTGATGCTCTTCCATGCAGCATCGCAAGAGAGTTGGCTCGCGCATGAGGCGTCGATGATTGAAATTTGAATATGATTCTAACAACACTGCAGCATTCAATCCTTAGCGTGATAGAAATATTGCCTTTTTTACTCCTTTATGCTAAAACCCTCTCCAATAATGAGCTATTTTTGTTAGAATTAGTTTGTGATCGTGCTAGTTGAAGTTGTCTTATAACTGTCAAAAAAGTAGAAGGTTGTATTCGAGACTCTACCGCAAATGGGACATAGAATAACGCAAATTATGAAAATTTTATATTTTTTTTAAATAAATCGGTCCTTAATGAGAACATACTTTTACACTAGATGAAATTGACATGCCAATAATTTTCTTCAAATAGAAAAACACCACCTACTGATAGCAGCAGTCCAACCGGAAACGCAGTACACCTATTCAATATTTTGAAAAATAATATTTAATATTAATTTTCAAAATATTGAATAGGTGTACCACGTTTACGTCAATTCCATCTAGTTTAAAAGTATAGTCTCGTAAATGACAGATTTACTTCTAATAATGTGCCCTGTCAATCAGTGACAGCAACAAAACGATAGTTTGAATCTTGTTGGTAAATTTCCTTCAGACACCATCCATGCGAATGAATCTTTCGCAGCCTCTTCCTCCAACAAGCGCTTGTGATTCCGTTTCCGACGCCAATTTTATGCCGTCAGCAAGCGATTATGTTTTGCTCTCTGAAAAACAAATCGTCTCAGATCAATTTTCGCTTAAAAATAGAGTTCCTTAAAAGGTTGTTCTTACATTCCGAACAAAAATTAAAAAAAAAAGATATGAAAATGTCGAATATATTGATGGGGATGGGGAACATGGTTGCGCTACTTTTATTTCGCCAAGTGCACAGTTGCTGTGACTCACTGATAAACAAGTAGTGTTGGTTGCATTCTCTATCTCCACGGTCTTACAAATGATCAAATATGTTCTCGCACTCACACTCGCGTTTTTAAAACTCGCCATTCAAAACGGATGCAACGAACAACTGTAATTTTCATTACTTCACACGTGCTGCGACGCAGCAAAGCTAGAATAATAAAAACAACAGTTGTGCGTTGCTCCCGTATTGAATGGTGTGCCCTTTTGAAAGCGCGAGTGAATTAAGTTTTGGATTCCGCGAGGCTTGCCCTGAAATGAAATAAAAATAACACGTAACACAATTTTGTTTTCGCGGACACTTTCACATGCAAACAAACTATAAACACGTCATTTACAAAAAAGAGCCGCTTGTCACATAACCCAAACTTGACAAATGAACAATTTTTAGAAACTGGGGAAATCTTTTCAAACATGCTTTAACCACAGCAGCTTAATTTTAGTATGAAGTCATATAGTCACCACTCACCAGCAAGTAAATAGTCATAAACATGGATATCATCAGAAATACTAGAATATGAGACGCCGTCTTGCTTCCAATCGAACCGTCAAAAGCGGTTCCAATTCGAATTGTTTACATTTCGCATCTATAAGAAGCAAACAAACAGATCAATTGCAGCCACTCCGCCGGTCTCTGGTTACAGAGTTGCAAGATATGATTGATGCCATTTTTTTTATTTCGCCTTTTTTAGCCAAAACATGGGAACTACTTTTCCTGCAACGATTAAATTTGTTCTCTGATTTTATAAATATGCAAATTATATTTTGATCAGGGTTCGTAAAGCTCACTCAATCACAGGATGCTCTTTCACGAAAATTTTCGGGGAAAAATCGCTTTTCGACAAAGAAAAATAAAACAAATATATGTGATTTTGGAAAAAAAAAGTCAATCGTCGAATTGTTATTTAAATACCTATTCACGTTTGCTGGACAATGTTCCTATCATCAGAATGATTGGTTATTGTTATAATCAGAGAAATTCACAATAGGTGACCAATCATTAACGGTCGGGAACCTCCATCGATAGAACGCGACAAAATATCCTTCTGACTGTCGTACTTCTTTCTAGACGTACTTCCCTATTAATAAAAAAAAACGATGTTAAATGGAACTTAAGCGCATGGGCAACCGCTTACAACTTTGGCAGAAGAGAAGAAATTGACCTTAAAGACTGCAATAAACATTAATTTAGTTGATGTTCTATGTAGACTAGACGCATGTTTTTTTTTATTTCTTCGATGCTCTGTTTGTGTCTTCAATTACTGCTTAGAGTCTTGCTATTAAAATCATTTTTTTTTTTCAAAATGGCCCCCAATTCCATCTCCAAAGTTTCGCCACCTCAAAAATAGCAAATAACAAAAACAATTTATATACCTAGGGGAAATGACGGCTTTGGCAGGTTATGTTCTATTATTGTCAGGGGGTTTTCTATAACTAATTATGCTCAAATTAGGCCAAAACATTCTTTGCATATTAAAGAATAATATGGCCAAATAATTTGATCAACAAAAACCCCCTGACAATAATAAAACAAAACCTGCCAAAGCCGTAATTCCCCCTACTTCTAACATTAGAAAATATATCCCGGATAAAGTTGTACCATAGGCTCAACAGTGTAAACAATTGAATTACCATATGCTCTACGGTATACAATAGTATATATTGTTTCTTGATGGTTGTCCATACACCGTGGAAATAATACGTCAACATTGTTCTCTAATGTAACAATATTTCCAATTGTTTTTAGAACATTTTAGTGCATAAATTTTAATCATTGATAACTTCTGAAGATTTTGTTCAAATTGCATATATAACGATATTTATCCCATTGCCGCAAATATGCATTATTTTTCTTAAAATTTCATTTTTGATCGGTAAAGCCGTCCTAGTTAAGAAATCCAATATCGTATTTTTTTACTATAAAAATACAATTCAACCTAATGTAGTTTGAACGGTTTTGTTAGGATATTTCCACAATATATTTACGATACACTCTATTGTTTGACAAAAAAAGTGTATGAAAAAATCTCAGATTTTGTATAGTTACGATACTTAACAACCCGTACGTTCTAATGCGAAAACTTCGTTTACAATTTAATGAACGGTTTATAACAATACATTCCAATGTATTTCTATTATTTCATCTACATTAAAATTTATTGTAACTTTATTGTGTTTTATAGTAATGTTACAATAAATTATATTGTTTTTCTATAATATTTTTAATTCGGGATGCTTCCGTTGCAGCATGAAAGTAGTTGACATAGACCAACGCAAAATGAACTACCCTAAGAAATAATGACGTTTTAACGGGTCGTAAATGAGCGCAAAATAAACTTGAAAGTGTCAAAATCTATTAGATGAGTGATGATGAACTCATGCACAGGTCTATTTGTCTATTCTGAACACTTTCAATTGAGCTCCGGCCAACTATATGTGAACCAATGTTTTCTACCTTTTGAATGTCAAATCAAGAGGATTGCACGTCATTGTTTCTATTAACTGTCTTCTTTTGTTCTGATGAATGTAGTCCGACTTATAACACAGGATTAAGTTTTCATGTGATTTCAGGCTACCACTAACAAAGTGTATCACTTTTTATTCAATTGGTGTTTTCCGTCACAAAAATCCTCTTATTTGAAGAATAAATCTGATTTTAACTAATCTAAATACTAAAATCAATTAATCAAAAATTTCCACTATTCTCAATTATTTTGTTTTGACCACCGTTTATCTTTCCTTCACAGAAATTAAGAAACGCATGATTCCTTCATTAATATTTCAATTGGGATTTAAAATTTTGTGAAGCCCAACAAAATATGAATTACTGGAACTTTTACTGGATATACTCTGGGACGGGTCTTGCAAAGAGGAAAAAATGTAACTTCAACTGCAACCAGCAAGCGCTGTCACGAATTAGGTTCTGCAGCATGACGTCACGAATGAATTCGGTCCTCGTCGAATGAACTTTTTTGACAGTTCAGTAGTACTTTCCACTGACTCCGACAAGGATCGAGTTCGTGATTGGTTGGCTGCCCCCGAGTCCAACGCGAAGTACTACTAATCAGTCATCAGTTTGAGGTTAGATACAGACGCTGCAGAACCTAATTGTCAGATGCAACCAGCACCTTTTTGTGTGAAAGTATTGGTATCCCTCAAAAAGTATTCCGAATGATTTTGTTTTACGAGTACTTTTTCACTTTGAAAAGTATTCTAGAATAACCGGACAGCTTAATATTGCACAGTTATGAATACGTGTTTTATTCCCGATAGGAAAATTAAAAATAAGATTATAAATCCATAAATTGCAAACACTTTTATTGCGCTCAGAAGATTCTACCCGGGATTTAGGTGAAACACTCAAGGAAACAGTTGAGAATCGATGATCAACTGTGATGAAAAGAAGAACAAGTGTCAAAACAAGGAAAAAGAAGCCGTCTTTGCAGGTCTCGTCTCAGGATATACTTACTCAAAATATAATTGTACTATTGTCAACCTCCCAGGAATTATCTTCAAATATGCTCAAGTTTGTTACGAAAAAAGTATGAGATTTAAGAAGCTCGCTTTGCAATTTTCTCAAACTTTTCCAAATTTGATTTGAGTTCTAGAAGAGATTTACTTTTTAAAGATTACAATGTAAGGCTACTGGAATTGCCTGTTTTGAATTTTTTTGTCATTTCATTAAATAGTTATTTCAATAAATTAATAAAGTCGTGAATTTCTTGTCTTTGTTTATAAAAATGAGTTCACATTTCCTCTGAAGCAATATAACTCACGAACGGACCGATTTGCAAAAAAAGAACAAAAAAAACAATATCAGATAGAACATTTTGTTGGGAAAGTTGAACAAATGTAAAAATACTACGTCTTCACGTCTTCAATTTGACGTTGGAAGGTGGAAAATAATTGTTGTCAAAATGCAAAGTTTTCATTAGTTGTGAAGAAAGCCATAAAGCTCGAACTGAAATCGCACTAGAGTGTGACGCTACAAAGAACTAAACGATTGACATATGAAAAAAAACCAACTTTTGTAAAAGAAAATATTACATGAGATGATTTTGCAAGACTTATTTTTTTAATATATTTTCGCATATTTTGCTCCTGGAAAATACCTTTTTCACTAATGAGCATGCTCAACCACTAGTTTTGGTCGTATTATAGATAATTCTTTTATTTATCTATAATAATAAAAATGAAATGGTCTGTGTTCGTATCCGCATAACTCGAAAACGGCTGGATAAATTTTCTTCATTTCTTCAGCAAATATGTTCGTTATCGTTTCCGACGTGTTTATATGATATTTCCTCATGCGAAAAACACGCATAAGGTAGATCAAATCGTGAAAAACTAAAATTAAGAATCGTATGGAAATTTTGCATGGGTTGTTCTCAACGCACACTTTCGCCTACTATGCAGGACAACGTCTGCCGGGTCGACTAGTATTAAATACAATGTCACATTTTTTTCAAAAATTTTAATGATATTTTATCTACTTGTGTATCATTTTTAGAAACTTGTTTGATATTTCGGTAATCCCAAAAGGTCGTAAAACATCCTTATTTTATTATTTATCATTTGATTATTTCATCTTGGGTAAAATAATAAAAATGACAATTGTGCGTTGCTTCCGTATTGATTGCGGTGATCTTGGAAACGTTAGTAAAATTAGTTGTGGATTCCAGTAGGCTTTGTCCTTGAATGAATATTCGAGATCGTTTCTTGACAAATTGAATACTATATCCATGACCCAATTGATTTCACGCCTGCTTTCAAGTTGATGTTTAGAATGTCAAAATGGTGGTAGGTCATTTGGTATCATGTCATTTGGCATAACGTAGTTTGTCATAATGCCGTTTGGCATTAAAAATGGCTGTAGGTCATTTGGCAAGTCATTTGGGAAAACGTTGTTTATTTATTTATTTATTTATTTCACTTTGTCTTCAGCTATGACTGTACAGACTGATTAAAACTTACATATCTAGTTGTCCTTATATCAAACATTTAAAAGAATCTCTACTCACATTAAAATTGAAGCCTTCAACGCCGTCCAGCAACGCGAAGCATCTCTTAATCGGATTGTTTTGTCTGAAGGTTGTACGATGGCGTGCACTGCCGTGAATCGCATATTTGTCCCATATGAATAGAAAACCCAGCAAAGATGGGACATATATGCGATTCACGGCAGTGCAGTTCAAAACAGTTAATGCTAGCGAGAGCGGCGAGCAGGAACAAAGATATTCACCTGCTGTAGACGATCGGGTCAAGATCGTTGTAATATGGTCATTGAAGTTAAGCTTGCTGTCCATTATTACGCCAAAATGTTTGATGGATTTTGCATCGTTTACAGCGTATTCAAATGTCACCTGCGTTCTACTTCTGGTAAAGCTCATGTGGTAGTGGCGGATTGTTAAAAAATAATAATCAGAGATACGAAATGAAAGCATGAATTATTTGAATGAGATTTGGATTTCTAAATCGAAGCAATCGGCGTTCGAATAGTAGGCGCCCATTAGCACACGAATATGAACTCGATTGACAGAACGAAACAAAGAACGAGAAGACTAATTCGAATGTTGGGTACATCTTCTATGTATCACTAGAGCTACTCGTTCTGTCAGAGCATACTTGTGAGTACACAGCCCATGATAATTCAGATATTCGACGGATGTCCCAAGGATATTCGCTCGGCCCCGACAGCTCATAACCTTGCACTTCATTGCGTTCATTGCCAAACCGTTCGAAATACATTAATTAGCTATGGCATCGATTTCTTGCTGTAGAGCAGCACAGTCAATCAGTGTACTGACTGTACGGTAAATTGTAAAGTTATCGGCGTACATAAGTAAAAATATATTCACGGAAAGAGGAGGACACACAATTATCATATTCTGCTTCAAGCATTCGAAGAACTGTCTTGTTTGGCATAATAGCTGTCAATTTCGGAGCTAGAGCAAAATATGCTCAATTCTTTATAATTAGGGAAAATCCCCAAATGTCGAACGGCTTATTTTTTCGCCTATTGTATTTCAACAATAGGCGAAAAAATTAGTCATTCAAAATTTGACGAATTATCCGAATGCCGTTTTTATACATCATAAAAGAGATGCTGTTTTTTTATATCTGCCGTTTCCACTTTCCATCTTTTTTGCCCGGCAGAAGACAAAAGAGGATATGATGTTGTTATCTTTCAATTCGGGCATTTTCTTGTATTAAGGCTCGGAAAGGTATGATTCCTTCTGCCAATAAACGCATTTTCCCTGCAGAAATCTGAAGAACATATGATTCGTTTACACAATTTGAGCGTTTGCTCGGTTTAGAGCAACCGGAGATATGATCCCTTTTTTTTAAAGGATCCTTTTTCCCGGAAGAAGACAAAAGACGATATGGCTCCTTCTTTCGATTAAGGCAATTGCTCGGTTTAGGGCGGAGGGAGATAAGATCCCTTCTTTGATGGATGCATTTGACCGGCAGAAGGCCAGCTAGGATATTATTCATCTTTCAATACAGGAATTCGCTCGGTTTCATCCATTTGCCCGGCAGATGACATGAAAGAATGTGACTCCTCGTTTCAATTCAGGCATTTGCTTGGTTTAAGGCAAGGGAAGATATGATCTCTTCTTGAGGAATGCATTTCTCGCTTAACTTTTCAAAAGGACCTAAGTAACATTTTTTCCATGAATTAATTTGAGTACTGGAATTGAAAGCTTTCATGTTTTTCTGTTGATTGCGCTATTCAAATCAATTCGTGAAAAAAATGTTACTTAGGTCCTTTTGAAAAGTTAAGCGAGATTTGTTCGGCAGAAGGCAGGAGCGGATATGATTCCTTCTTTTAATTCAGGCATTTGCTTGATTTAAGGAAATGGTAGGTATGATCCTGCTTTGCGAATTTGCGTAATGTCTCCATGTATAAGCGAATGAGATTCCTTTTCAAATTATGTTTCAGAATACATGAGCGAATAACCAAAAAAAAATGAGAAATGCACAATGGCAGGTTTTCCTGCATACCCTTACATGGAAAATAAAACTAGTCATCAATGTCACATTTATTCAAAGCCTGCTAGTAGGTGTGTCAACATTTGAAATATTTCTATTTTTACAGGATCCTTCTTTATTCTGTTTTTCCCCGTCAATTTCTACAATCATGGGTCTAATGTTTCATGGTAGAAACAATGAAGATGACTAATGATGGACTAATCTTAATCATCAATCACACAGTTCTGATAACAATTATGCCAAATGACCATTATGCCAAACGGGGTACAATCTGTCAAAATAAAAAAAATATCCATAGAAGTTTTATTCAACGCCAGGTTTCTGCTGCAATTTCCATGAAAACCGCCCCAAACCTTGATATGATTACCATCGTGCTCACAGTAAATCGCATTTTTTTCGGATCCAATCCTGTATTTGGTTTACGGCATATACTCAATAGTTCGTCCGACCCCAGAATGTTAAACTTGCTCTCAGCCTTGAATATAACCTTCTTCCTGAATTCTTCTAATTTAATCACGTATTTTTGGGCGTACTCCATCGCTTCTTCATATTCTTGGAGGATATTATAAACGGCTTCACCCAATGAATATAACGAACTGTTTGCGAACGGACCTGATGTTTGAAAAATATGACAAGGTGTCAACATTTTTAAGACTAACTAACCTTAAGAATTTGATGCTTAATAAGGATGCTAAATTTCGCGAAGAATAATGCGATTACGACGGTCAGTATACTTCGGATTGCAGCCTCAGCCGCGAGCAAGTGAATTAGTTCTCTGAAGCTTCTTCTCTGGACAATCTTTGGCCGTCATAAATCACTAATCAATTTCATATTTTTTTCGGATACGTAATTTTCTGATATGTTTCTCTGTTACGCGGATCAGTCTTTTTTTTGCAGTACAAACTTGTTGGAAAGACTCAATAATCAATTTACCGTACTTGTAAAGACTAGAGAAAGCTTTTCACAGCACTCGGCACGCGATAGATTTTGAAAAAGTGACATACCATTGCTACTGGAAAAACTTTCAAAAAGCCCTTAGTACCTATGCGGACATTTTTGGCATCAGTTTTGTGACTTTTTTAGGTAAATACATTTGTTTTTGCCTTTCTCGTACAACTAAGTTGTACCGAAAGGCTATCATTTCACTCCAAAATCAAACTTTTGATAGAAGTCCCGGAGACCCATAGTGTTATATACCATTCGACTCAGCTCGATGAGCTGAACAAATGTCTGTCTGTCCGTGTGTGCGTGTGTGTGTGTGGGTGTGTGCGTGTGTGTGTGCACAAATGCCATAAAAAACATTAGCCAAATTTTCACATAGAAACTCTTAACTGATTTTTTTTGCAACAAGTTGCATCCGACAGAGACTAAAATGCTGTTGATCACTATTGAATTTCATAATAATTGCAAATTGCAAAAAATAGATAATATTAAAATAGTGATGAGACATAGTCACATAGAACAATAATGTGTTATGAAAAATGCCTTGCATCTATGAATATTTTATCCGTGGCTTCCCATTAAGAGTTTCATCGTACTATAAAGATGCTCGTGTTGCACGCATTTAGGCGTAAGTATGCTCTTCGTTCAGTTTCATAGTACTATGAAATTGTCCGAAAGTCAAAATTCGAACATAGGAAATTCGAGAAACTTTTGGCAGCGCCATCTGTCGTCTACTAGTGTAAATTTTCTATCATAACATTAGACGGTGTAACTGTTTTGCCTTTCTTGTACATCATCGAGGTGTAAGTGTAAAGGCTATATTTATTACCTTTTTGCGCGAGAAAGGCGCCATCACCGCTAGGTGGATTAATCTGGGTTTTTTTTTTTTAGATTAGACGGAATTATGAATTTCTGGAGTACTGATTAACCGAAAGGGCTTATTTATCGCCGCACAGATCAGGAATGCAACAACTACAGTATAATATTTATGATACTATTAGTAGCGCAAGTATAGATTTAATAGTTCCGGTAGTATACCGCAGGCCCAAAGCTCCACTTCCGAGTGATTATGAACAAACGCGCATACGCTGTACGGACGTATTTTTGACACTTCTGCTCTACATAGAGCGGATATTCAATAGCTTCGAATCCATTGATTAAAGGTTTTCACGAGACCCCCATCATAAGAATGGACTCTCCAAAGACAAACAATAGCAATTAAAGAAGGGTTACACTTGCAGTTGGTTAAACAATGTATTTTCAGGTTCAGAGCGCATCCAATAAAAACTAAAATGGTAAAATGTACTGGAACAATCTCAAATTTATTAGCATACCGATTTTTTTAAATTTATTAACTTGGAAGTCAAATAAGAAACTTTACGATTTAATTTGCAAAATTCTGTAGTTCTGACAGAATTTTCATTCATTTGTTATGTTTTCCGGTTTTCTATTTTGTCAGCCTTTGCTCGGATAAGGATCTGATTTTCATACGAAATGGCATTGTAGGACATGTAATAATTTATCGCTTCGCTGTTTGTTCATTAATTTACATTTACATTGAAACCAATATTGATAAGGATTGTGAAACTACCTACACGAATAAATTAAATGACCACAATTCAGTTGGTCACTTTTCCCATAGTGCACCAAGGCGCGTGCATTCAATACGAGCCAACTGCGGAAAAGCGCATCTCCATTCTCTATATCAACCCACCCAAAGCGCACCGAACGAAAAGGTAAACATCGCCTGCGAAATCGATCATCTTTGCTGCTCCGGGTGGTGGTAGTGAGGCGCAGTTTCCCCAGCGCAGCCGAACTACCGGTCGACCCGCCTCCGCTAATCGAGCATATGCCTATGCTAATCGATTATATGTAGAAAGGAGCACTGCTGCAGCAGTCGCTCACCCATATTGACCATATTAGACGGAAAATCGGCTTTGTGGCGCTTAAAGTTCGATTCTCCTTTGAATTTTGGGATTATTATCTTCCCAAGACGACGGCGGCGATGGAGGGAAACCAGAGCCAATTTGCCTGCGGGAAAGTTGATTTGCTAAGCTGCTCCCTCAATTGCTCGTTGCACCAGGAAAGATAAATCAAAGAGGGTGCAACTCCCACGAGTTACGATCTACAGTACACGTATGTCTGTGTGTGTGTGTGTGTGTGTGTGTATTTGGGTATCTGCAGAGATCGTCTGAGGCAGGTCTGGGCAGTGCCGGCTCACTGACTGACTGACTGGCTGACTGGATTGAGGTGCAGGTTTCCAGTTTTCGGAGCTTAATCTCCTTTCACGATACGGCTAAGTGCTCTATTGAGAGAGTCGATTGCCCACGGGTATGTGCCGAGAGGATGATTCGATAGATTATTGCAATTATGCAATGTTATTGGTCGTAATGATGGTCTATTACTAGGGTTATTATTTGCATATCCTACATGTGGGATTTGAAATCGACTGCTTGATAGCGATAATAAGTGAAATGGTGGATTTCTATTTCCATAAAATCTCTTATAGTTTCTATCAACCCACAATAAAGATGGGATGTCTTTTGAGAAATTAAATCTTCAATAGCAAGCTTGCTATTGAAAAAGTTCAGTGATTTCAATAACCAAATTCTAATCCTTATCCCAATCGGCTTCTTAAGGTTATCAAATAGCTTATTTAGTAAATATTGTTGGTTGAGAACATACTACGAGATGTTGTTACTCAAACATTATATACATAAACCGATAAAAAGTTTGAAAATCGATCAAAGATTTTAGGTTTGTTTCTGTGTTTATGTAGTATTGAATATTATTCTTGCAATAAAACTTTACACAGCCAAATTTATTTCACCACTGCATTTTGATTTCGATTTCTCTGTACGTGTGCTCTCGAGAGGGTGGTAACAGTCCACGCTACAACAACGGCACAAATCCAAAAACAAGGAATTATGATTTTTTGACAGCAAAATTGGAACAACGCTCATTGCAATATGTATACCAACCTGAACCTGGTTGTCGTCGTAGACGTTTTAGGCAGCGCGGTAGTCTGGCTCCGGTAGCATAGAAGAGTGCTTTATTTATACCGATTTCTGTCGGTTGCTACTTGACTTGATGTTCGTCGTCGTTGCCGTCAGCGTGGTTCCCATTTGGCTGTGCACGGCACTAATTCTTCGATTCGGCTCCGAAATTGGGCAGAGGGAAGAATCACGAAGAAAATTCCATCCGATCAGTGGATTTGCACTGCCGGGGCCCGGTGATCCGAAAGCGAGTCCGAGCTCGGGGCTTGGGGAAAGGAAGAGGGCTGTATCTCTGGTTGACAGAGCGGTAATTGATTCCAATTCCGAATGATGAGAAGCTGCCGTTGGAACGAGTTAGATCACAGAGAGAAAGGCGGTTGCTGGTACGGTTCAATACCGGAAGACTGCCGTGCGGTTGGAAAATTAGGACCAATGAAAAGTGGGGCCGATGATTAGTCACCGATTTGGTTAGAACAGTTATGGCGAACGAATGACGGAAGACAGCCCAGGGTTGGCGAACGGAGCACGCCGAGTCAGGCGATCGAAATTAGGTAATGGAAAGAATCGGTGTATCGATTTGTTGGTGGGACCGCGCGCTTGCCGAAAATTTGAACATGTGCCTACCACCGAAATATGAGTAAGAGCTCCATCAACACACTGTCAATCAAACGGGAAGGAGCGTTTTCCCGCTGCAGTTTGAAACAGGGCCGCACACTTGAGTTTGAGTTTTATCAAGTTTCGCCCTAGGGTAGGTCATTCGACAAACTACGGTGGCGGCGACGACTACGATAACGACCGTCGTTGCACATGACTACCGCCGAGCCGTTTTCGTTTTATTGACAGGCTGGAGTTGGTGGCGCGGGTGAACCGCAATGCCGTCCAGACGAAGTGGGATTGTTTAATCGAAATTTTAAAAATAAAGCATCAGCAAACCCCGCTTCGAATGGCAATAAAACACAACAACCCGAGCCTATTCACTTTGAACAACGGGAAAATTTGCAACACAGAGACTCTTAAACAATGAGTCGCGAGCCACTACTCTGATGGGTCCATTGCTGTACGACTGCAGACTACTAGTACTCATGGTTCGCAATACAAACTTGAGATAACTAAATTATACGGTCGATTGATTCATGTTAAAGTATTTTGGATATACCGAAAATATATGGTCGGATAATCAAATTAAAACTTCTTGGTTTGGTGTGGACCAAGCTCAAACAAAATTATTGAAAGGTCCAAGTTCAAAATTAAAGACCATTGCATTCAGACAAAATTTCTATAAAATGATAAACTGCTACCAAAAAAAATACAAAAATAGTTTAATCATGGATTCAGCGCGTCTTTTTCCATCGAATGACCAAACAGTACATGAACTTGTGACCAATACGGTTCAAAAGCTGCTACACACAATAAAAATCGAATTTCAAGTTGTTGAGCAAAAATTGACTTCGACGGATCCACACTCGAAAAAAAAAACAACAAAAGAAATCGCTTTCATCTGGTTACATACGAACTTAAACTTTAGTTTTTTTTCGCTACCTCTTACGCCGGTCTCAAGTGATGCGAGAAAACGCATCCGCAGCCTCCGTACGACGAAAGATGGCAAAAAGTTAATCTTCTCTCCAAATGTTTTGATGCTTCGCAATAATTGTTTGGGCTCCCAGTCCGCCTGCACCGCCTTCATCACCATAAAAGGATTACCCTTTCTCAGGATCTCCTGCTGGCGGGGAGGAAGAGTTACAAAATCAAAAAACTTTATCGTCATCCATACGGGATTCGTCCTTCGAGGTTGGATGCGAGGATGAGACACATCGCCTATGATACCTACATGAACATTCAACTTGTCGACGACGACGACGACGGAAGGAAGGATCCGCTTTGCTACGCGCTGGTCTGAAGTTTATCATCCTCCAGCCAAAGAGTCGTCGCATCACTTCGAATGATGCGTTGCGATGCGAGCAGTTGCCAGGAGGAGGATGCGTGCTGCGCGACATCGACGAAAGACCGAAAAGTTCTCCTATCGTGTCGGCGGGAAGGTCGAGAATGTGTTTGATGATGTGGTGCAACCGAAGTCATTAAAAGGAGACTTCCGCAACGTTTTTCATGTGTATGAGAGCAAAAAATAACTGCCCCGGTAGGGTTGGGGTCAGAGGCTTTGTGAAGTTTTCCGTGCGCGATAATTTTAGGAATCTGTTAGCAAATTTTCGACTTCGGTGAAACATGCAGGACTTTTTGTTTTTTATTGTACTGTGTTAAATTACCATTGGAATAGGATTTCTTTGAAACCGATGGAAGAAAGCTTGAAAACAACGAATTCAACGAATTGTCAAAAGGAATTTAGTCGAGTAAGAAACTCATCCGAGGAGGAAATTTATCCCAATTTTCTGGGAAAGCTTATTCGAACTTCCATGCGAGATTCATTCGAATTTCCAGAGGAAATTCATTCGAATTTCCAGAGGAAATTCATTCGAATTTCCAGAGGAAATTCATTCGAATTTCCATGGGAAATTCATCCGAATTTCCAGGGGAAATTCATTCCAATTCAGAGGAAATTCATTCGAATTCCAGAGGAAATTCATTCAATTTCCAGAGGAAATTCATTCAATTCCAGAGGAAATTCATTCAATTTCAGAGGAAATTCATTCCAATTCCAGAGGAAATTCATTCAATTCCAGAGGAAATTCATTCAATTTCAGAGGAAATTCATTCGAATTTCCAGAGGAAATTCATTCGATTTCCAGAGGAAATTCATTCGATTTCCAGAGGAAATTCATTCGAATTTCCAGAGGAAATTCATTCCAATTTCCAGAGGAAATTCATTCGAATTTCCAGAGGAAATTCATTCAATTTCAGAGGAAATTCATTCCAATTTCCAGAGGAAATTCATTCTGAATTTCCAGAGGAAATTCATTCCAATTCCAGAGGAAATTCATTCAATTTCCAGAGGAAATTCATTCGAATTCAGAGGAAATTCATCTGAATTTCCAGAGGAAATTCATTCGAATTCAGAGGAAATTCATTCCAATTTCAGAGGAAATTCATTCAATTCCAGAGAAATTCATTCAATTCAGAGGAAATTCATTCCAATTCAGAGGAAATTCATTCGAATTTCCAGAGGAAATTCATTCTGATTTCCAGAGGAAATTCATTCAATTTCCAGAGGAAATTCATTCAATTCAGAGGAAATTCATTCCAATTCAGAGGAAATTCATTTCAATTTCCAGAGGAAATTCATTCCAATTTCCAGAGGAAATTCATTCGAATTTCCAGAGGAAATTCATTCAATTTCCAGAGGAAATTCATTCGAATTTCCAGAGGAAATTCATTCGAATTTCCAGAGGAAATTCATTCGAATTCAGAGGAAATTCATTCGAATTTCCAGAGGAAATTCATTCGATTTCAGAGGAAATTCATTCGAATTTCCAGAGGAAATTCATTCGATTTCCAGAGGAAATTCATTCGAATTTCCAGAGGAAATTCATTCGAATTTCCAGAGGAAATTCATTCCATTTCCAGAGGAAATTCATTCGATTTCCAGAGGAAATTCATTCAATTTCCAGAGGAAATTCATTCGAATTTCCAGAGGAAATTCATTCGAATTTCCAGAGGAAATTCATCTGAATTTCCAGAGGAAATTCATTCGAATTTCCAGAGGAAATTCATTCGAATTCAGAGGAAATTCATTCGAATTTCCAGAGGAAATTCATTCAATTTCCAGAGGAAATTCATTCGAATTTCCAGAGGAAATTCATTCGAATTTCCAGAGGAAATTCATTCGAATTTCCAGAGGAAATTCATCTGAATTTCCAGAGGAAATTCATTCTCGAATTTCCAGAGGAAATTCATTCTCGAATTTCCAGAGGAAATTCATTCTCGAATTTCCAGAGGAAATTCATTCTCGAATTTCCAGAGGAAATTCATTCTCGAATTTCCAGAGGAAATTCATTCTCGAATTTCCAGAGGAAATTCATTCGAATTCAGAGGAAATTCATTCGAATTTCCAGAGGAAATTCATTTCAATTTCCAGAGGAAATTCATTCGAATTTCCAGAGGAAATTCATTCCAATTTCCAGAGGAAATTCATTCAATTTCCAGAGGAAATTCATTCAATTTCCAGAGAAATTCATTCGAATTCAGAGGAAATTCATTCGAATTTCCAGAGGAAATTCATTCAATTTCCAGAGAAATTCATCTGAATTTCCAGAGGAAATTCATTCGAATTTCCAGAGGAAATTCATTTGAATTCAGAGGAAATTCATTCAATTTCCAGAGGAAATTCATTCGAATTTCCAGAGGAAATTCATTCGAATTTCCTGAGGAAATTCATCTGAATTTCCTGAGGAAATTCATTCGAATTTCCTGAGGAAATTCATTCTAATTTCCTGAGGAAATTCATTCTAATTTCGAGGAAATTCATTCTAATTTCGAGGAAATTCATTCGAATTTCCCGAGGAAATTCATTCGAATTTCGAGGAAAATCATTCGAATTTCGAGGAATTCATTCAATTTCGAGAAATTCATTTGAATTTCCTTAGGAAATTCATTCGAATTTCCAGGGGAAATTCATCCGAATTCCCAGGGGAAATTCATCCGAATTCCCAGGGGAAATTCATCCGAATTCCCAGGGGAAATTCATCCGAATTCCCAGGGGAAATTCATCCGAATTTCCAGGGGAAATTCATTCGATTTTTTTTCGAATTTCCAGAGGAAATTCATCCGATTTTTCTGGAAAAGTACATTCGAACTTCCATGAGAGATTATTTCGGGCTTTAAAGGGAAATTCATTCAACGTCGCAGAGGAAATTCATTCGAATTTTCTTTCGAATTTCATTCATTCGTTTCCAGGGAAATTCAACCGAATTTCCAGAAAAAATTCATCAGAAATTCTAGGAAAAGTTCATCGAAATTTCAAGCGGAAATTCATTCGAACCTCTTGTGTAAAATTATTCGAATTTCCAGAGTTAATTCATTCAAGGGGAAATCATTCAAATTATCAAAAAAATGCATTTCAACCAAATTCCTTCAAAAAGTTTATCGATTCAGGCATTTTAATCACAATTTCTTCACTGTTGGAACGCGTCCCATCGCACATTTTGTATTTGTTTCCGTTTGTCTCTAGCCTCTAATACTTCACTGCTTCACTTCTTTTTGTTTTCCTTCTTCAAATGCAGCGGACATTATTCCGCAAACCTAATAGAGACCGAATCGCACGAGAAAAGCCCCATCAAAGACCGAATAGAAATTTTTGGGAACTCGAACGCCTGCTGCTGTTGCTACTGCTGCAGCGGGTACAGCGCCCGGGGGAGGCTCATGCCACCCGCCGGGGGTGTGGGAAAATCGTTGCAGTTTCGATGTTAAACTAGAAAATAACAACCGGTCGTTGCGCAAAAAAAAAAGATCGAAACGAGCAAACAAACCCAGAAGAATCGTTAAAACGGCACTCGAGCTCTCCGCCTCCCATCACTAGCGGCAGTCTCGGCCCGCCGGTCTCGCAGACTGGGTCTGGTTGTCAAATTTGGATTTTTTATTTGTATTTTTTTCGGGAAGTGTGTCTGCCCGGCTCGCGGCAAGCTCATTCGAATTCGATTCGATAGAAATTGCTCAGAACCAATTGGCGTGTTTTGACAAATGTGCTGCTGGCCTCCATCTGGGCCTTTCGCAGGTTTCGCAATTGTCTTTCCACTACTGAAGGCCCCGCGGAAGGTGTTGTTGTTTTTTTGCAATCTGGGTCAATTTGAACGCTCATTTATTGGGGAGACCTGTTCCCAGGCGAATGTGGTGGATGTTTGGAAAAGTCGCGAACCGGCTGAAAATTCAAATCACATAATTTCTATGCGCTTCCTCAATAGGATGTCGCTCAATAACTCAATAGTGGAAAAATCGTAACATTTAACTTAACTAAGTTAAACGATTTTATTCAATTTTCAAAAATGTTCAGAAGCTCATACTTTTTGACAAATACAAAAAATATTTGAATTTTGAAACAAAAATAACGCAAGGGTCTTTTAAATATTATGGCGTCCTAAAGTCTCTGTTTTTGATTAGGTACTCTACCCCGCGCAATGTCGAATGGAACTGTTTCAGGTGACGGAGCGAGAGATCTCCAAACAATGCACATTCCTTCTTACACTCAGCTCAGCCACCACAATGTATCAAAACGATCCAATTGCTCTGCCACTGCACTGACACCGGACCTGTTGAAGATGGGGGCAGAATTTCACAATTTCGCGTCCAACACGCGCGGTCCGGCAGGCAGGAAAATTCCCACGGCGATTCTTTCTCTATGTTGCTGCGGTGGTCGTCTTCTCACATGACCATCGAATGCCGCCAACTCGCGGTCACCTACCGACGACCAACAACCATGTCGTCATTCGTCGTCGTCGTCATGAATGATCGAGGAGGTAATTCAATTGCCCCGTGACCTGCACGGCCTCCCTCCGCGGAGTCTTTTCTTCCGAAAGCGGAGTAAGGGACTTAGGCTGGTTCATGTGGTACAAGTCGACAGATTGATCACTATCGAGAATCCAGTTTAAACGATTTCGGGTCGGTCCAATGCAACCGAAGTATAGACACGACGCAGTGTCCAAGACTCAATCGTTCCGGCTGGATTCTCCCTTTTATTCGATTCGAATGGTGTGCCTCCCGACTCGAGTGCCAGCAGGTGGCAAGGCTTCAAAAGACGTGTGAAGAACGGCTCTGCACCGAGTTAAACCGAAAAGACTTCCACAGTTCAGACCGGAAGTACGATGCTGACACCCCGCTAACCATCATCGATGACGACCTCGGCGGCGGGTCCGAACTGCTCTCTTCTCCGCTGCGATGTGTTGATTCTGGCGAGCGTCTCAATCGAGGGTCATTAGATCTGGTGTGAAGTGTATCTCATTTCGCGGTTGACGGATTGCTCGGCTGGCTTTCTGTCGCGCGATGCGTTGGACTGTGTGTTAGACTGCACGCAACAATGAGTCGGCAGAGCGAGCGAGCGGTGCGCGCAACGGGAATGAAGGTAATCATGTGTGATTAGAGCGAATGGGACGCAATTTGATGAAAACGAGAATGTGGGTGGGAATTTTTTTCGGGGTCCGAACAATGAGTCCCACGGGGTCGAGTAATTCGTTATGTTGGACATTATCCCGTAAATGATACTTTTTCGGAAACTGTCTTTAGTGCACCAGAGAGGCCTTTGACGTGCGAATTAAAAAAAGAACATAATCAAGATTTTAACCCATTTACAATTATAAACGTCGAATTCTACTTGGGCTCAAGAATAGTCTAACGGCTGTTTTGTTGAAGTGCATTTCAGTTTATTGTGATAAAAACATTAAAGACAGAATAGCTTAAAATCACAATTTAATTCCAAATTGCTACGCCCAGAGAGTGTAAAAACAAATGCAAGGCGAGAGTTTTACGAGGCCAGCATTGAATTTGTTTTTAAAATCTTATAATCTTATAAAAAAAAATGATCAATTCAACTTTTCAGAACTATCACGAGACAAAATACGGAAATACTGGTTGAAAAACATTACTTCATCTTGTTTTTTTTCTTTTTGGAATGGCTTTCATACGTAAAAGAAAATTTTCAAAAGTAGTATAAGGTTCCAATATCCTGATAATAACATCTTGGCAGCACTCGTTTTTGCTTTATACATAAATTCGGAAGACAACCAATAGAGCATTGAAAAACTCAAACGAAACTTGCAAATTGGTACTGACGATTGGGAAAATTATAATATTTTCTGGTCATAATTTTGGAGTGATTCGCGTTTCAATGATTATGGAGTAGCGTAGCTCAGAAAGCACCACCGAACGCAATCAAGCCTTTGTTTCTAAAGCCTGTTGTTCTTACGCTGAGTGTTGTAAAGGTGTATAAAAAATCCAACGGCTGGTGCTGCCAGCGATCGTGAACCCCCAAAAGGACGGAACGACACTCATCTAAACCCCTAAAACGTGACGTCATTAAACATTACTTACTCGATACTTGATGGACTACAACTCCTCGATAACCTAAGATCTAGAAACCTCCTCCACTGGACTCAATCCTGGGCCAATGGCTTCCAGTTGCCCAGAACGTTTAGCACCCTCATGTTTTCTTCAATGAGGAAAGGAATCATCAACGCGGCCTTCCACGGAGCCTACGGCCTCCTCCGGGTTCTCTGCTGAATATTATCTTCGTTTGACACTCTTCCGACATATGAACAGCGTGCCAGTGTATAAGCCCAACAATATCCAGCCCTCATAACCCTGGTATACCTTCTGATTCATGCTCAAACACTCCAAAATCTCTACGATCAGCCCCCCTAAAGCCACTGGAAGAATCGGAGTCGTAAACTACGAACTGCGTCTTCGATCGCCGGCGGGACCTAAACTGGTTACGAAGTCCGTAATAAGTCCTATTCGCAGATGCTATATGCCTTTTTACCCCGCGGAAAACGTCATTTAAATTAAACGGACAAACGGTTGAAAATGTTGCTCGGCCGATCTGGTCATTTGACTGAAAATGTTGTTTGGCCAAAAAATATGGTTTGATTGAACAGGTCATTTGGCCGAAATTGATGTTCGGAAAACCGGGCCATTTGAACGAAAATTTCTTTTAGCTGCAAGGGTTTGTGCAGCTGAAAATGTAGTTTGGCCGAAGAAGTTGTTATTGGCTTCGACTGAAGTTTAAATCGCGCGTAGGTTCGATTTATAATTAAATTCCAGCCGACGCTATACTGCTCCTCAACTCGACTGTATCACGAGATAAAGACAGTATTTCAGAACAGTATGCTTATGTATTTGGGCCTTATCCTTCAAGCCAGACTCCTCTCTCAGGCGAAGGGCTTGGATAACTCGACTTGGACGAGTCAAGTACGAGACACTGAAGACGGCCTTACTGTTGAGGTCGAAATACGTATCTGTCAAGATACAATTAAGTGGTGGAATTCAATGGGATTGTATAAACTCGTCTTATGACAGATCAAAAAGTAATTTAATCGAAATGAACATACGGCCGAAAAGGTCGTTTGGACGAATATGTTTTTTGCCGAATGAGTCGTTTGGCCAATGAGTCATTTGGCTGAATAAGTTGTTCGGCCGAATAAGTCGTTTGGCCAAGTAAGTCGTTTGTCCGGATAAGTCGCTTGGCCGAATAAGTCACTTGGTCGAATAAGTCACTATGCCGAATAAGTCGTATGGCCGAATGAGTCGTTTGGCCGAATAAGTCGCTTGGCCGAATAAGTCGTTTGGCCAAATGGGTCGTTTGGTCGAATAAGTCGTTTGGCCGAAAAAGTCGTTTGGTCGAATAAGTCGTTTGGCCGAATGAATCGTCTGGCCGAATGAGTAGTTTGGTCGAATAAGTCGTTTGGCCGAAGAAGTCGTTTAGCTGAATAAGTCGTTTGGCCTAGGAGTTGTTTGGCTGAATAAGTTGTTTGGCCGAAAAAGTCGTTTGGCCGAGTAAGTCGTTTGTCCGAATAAGTCGTTTGTCCGAATAAGCCGAATAAGTCACTTGGTCGAATAAGTCACTATGCCGAATAAGTCGTATGGCCGAATGAGTCGTTTGGCCGAATAAGTCGCTAAGCCGAATAAGTCGTTTGGCCAAATGGGTCGTTTGGCCGAATAATTCGTTTGGTCGAATAAGTCGTTTGGCCCATGAGTCGTTGAATAAATTGTTTGACGGAATAAGTCGTTTGGCCGAGTAAGTCGTTTGTCCAAATAAGTCGCTTGGCCGAATTAGTAACTTAGTCGAATAAGTCACTATGCCGAATAAATCACTATGCCTAATAAGTCGTATGGCCGAATGAGTCGTTTGGCCGAATAAGTCGCTTGGCCGAATAAGTCGTTTGGCCGAATAAGTCGTTTGGTCGAATAAGTCGTTTGGCCGAATAAATCGTCTGGCCGAATGAGTAGTTTGGTCGAATAAGTCGTTTGGCCGAAGAAGTCGTTTAGCTGAATAAGTCGTTTGGCCGAATAAGTCGTTTGGCCGAATAATTCTTTTGACAGAATAAGTCGTTTGGCCGAATAATTCTTTTGGCCGATTTTTTTTTTGCAGAATAAGTCGTTTGGCCGAATAAGTCGTGTGGCCGAATTAGTTTTTTGGCAGAATAAGTCGTTTGACCGAATAAGTCTTCTGGCCAAATAAGTCTTTAGGCAGAATAAGTCGTTTGGTCGAATAAATCTTTTGGACGAAGAAGTAGTTTTGCCGTATAAATCGTTTGGCCGAATAAGTCGTTTGGCAGAATAAGTCGTTTGGCCGTATTAGTCTTTTCGCAGAATTAGTTGTTTGGGCGAATAAGTCGTTTGGTCTGATAAGACATTTGACAGAAAGAGTCGTTTGGTCATAAATGTCATTTGGTGGGACGGGTTGACATTTTCGGCCATGTTCAGCAACCCGTTAAGCAAATAACATTATAGGCCAAACGGCCCCCTCTGTTGAAGGACAATTTCAGCCACGCAGGAATTTGAAAGAATTTCAGCGGAGTTTCGGATAACTTCGCATTAAAGTGAGAAAAAAACGTGAAAATTCCAAATAATTTCCTGTAAAACTTCCGCAGAATTTCCCTGCGAAATTCTAAATATTTTCAAATAATTACTTGTGAATATTCCAGAAAGTTTCCCGTGCTTTTTCAAAAGAATTTCCCATGAAAACATTTTGCTGTAAAAATGGAAACTTTAAAGAATCTTCCATGGAAATTCCTGTCAATGTATAAAACATATCTCAAAAAAAGTGACTGAGAAAAATTGTTCTGCATTCTTTTTTTCCGCCACGGAAATTTTACTAAATTTCCTTCAAAAGCAGAATTAATCAAAACTAATAATAGTTCCGCTTTTGGAGAAAATTAAGAAGATTCCGGTGAAAAAAAAAGACACGACAATAAAATTATACTTAGTCTCTAAGTAGACACTAAGTAGATGAATGTGATCTGCGTGATGTCAAAAACACCGTCGATCAAAAGCTTGACAAAAAATTTAAAAAATAAAAAAACTAAAAGTTCAAAAGTTTAAAAGTTTAAAAGTTTAAAAGTTTAAAAGTTTAAAACTTTAAATGTTTAAAATTTAAAAATTTATCAATTTTAAATATTAAAATTTAAAAATCCAAAAATTCAAAAAATTTAAAATTTCAAAATTTAAAAATTTAAAAGTTTAAAAATTTAAAGATTGAAAAATTTAAAAATTTAAAAATTTCAAAATTCAAAAGTTCAAAAATTTAAAAAAATAAAAATTTAAAAATTTAAAAATTTTAAAATTGAAAAATTAAAAAATTTTAAAATTTAAAAATTTAAAAATTTAAAAATTTAAAAATTTAAAAATTTAAAAAATTAAAAAATTAAGAATTGAAGAATTTCAAAATTTCAAAATTTCAAAATTCAAAAGCTCAAAAATTTTAAAAATTAAAAATTTCAAAATTTCTAATTAAAAATTTTAAAATTTTAAAATTTAAAAATTTAAAAACTTAAAAATTTAAAAATTTAAAAATTTAAAATTTTAAAAATTTAAAATTTAAAGAAATAAAAAAAAACGGTAAAAAAAAATCCTAAATTTTTTTTTTCAATATAAAAATTGGAACATAAAAAAATGAAAAATAAAAAAAAGTGAAAAATTGAAAAAAATTAGAAACTTAGAAATTTTAAAAATTAAAAATTTAAAAATTCAAAAATTTGAAAAATAAAAAATTTAAAAATTTCAAAATTTAAGAAATTTAAAAATTTAAAAGTTTGAAAATTTTAAAATTTAAAAACATAAAAATTTGAAATTTGAAATTTAAAAATTCGAAAAAAAAATTAAAATTTAAAATTTTATAGATTTAAAAATTTTAAATAGGCCGTTAAAAATATTTAATTAACTTTTTGTCCTACTGGTCTCCGAGAGGTCGAAGGGGGGATAATAAAAAATATGAAAAATGAACAAAAAATTCCTCGGATTTGTTAAAGAATGTTTTGAAAATCCTCAAAATTATCCGAATTTAATTTCCCTGCCCCCTTAATTTTATTATTTTTTGGTAAAAAAAAATCCGAGGGTGGGGAGACAAAATAGATTTTAAATATTTGTATAGGCCAAAATTTAAAATTTAAAAACTTAAAAATTGAAAAATTCAAAAATTTAAAGATTTTGAAATTTAAGGGTTTTAAAATTTTAAAATTTTAAAAATTTAAAAATTTAAAAATTTAAAATTTTAAAATTTTAAAATTTTAAAATTTAAAAAATTTAAAAATTTAAAAATTTAAAATTTAAAAATTTAAAAATTTTAAAAAATTTTACAATTTAAAAATTTAAAATTTAAAAATTTAAAATTTAAAATTTAAAAATTTAAAATTTAAAATTTAAAAATTTTAAAATTTAAAATTTAAAAATTTAAAATTAAAAAATTTAAAACTTAAAAATTAAAAATCAAAAATTCTAAAATTCTAAAATTCAAAATTTAAAAATTTAAACATTTAAAAATTTTAAAATTAAAAAATTTTAAAATTAAAAAACTTAAAAATTAAAAAAATTAAAAATTTCAAAATTCAAAAATTTAAAAATTTAAAAATTTAAAAATTTTAAAAATTTAAAAATTTAAAAATTTAAAAATTTAATATTTAAAATTTAAAATTTAAAATTTAAAAACTAAAAATTTAAAAATTTAAAAATTTGAAAATTTAAAAATTTAAAAATTTAAAAATTTAAAAATTTAAAAATTTAAAAACAATAAAATTTTGAAATTTTAAAATTAAAAAATTACAAAATTAAAAAATTTAAAAACTTTAAAATTTAAAATTTTAAAAATTTAAAAATTTAAGCGTTCAAAAATTTAAAAATTAAAAAATTTAGAAATTCAAAAATTTAGAAATTTAAAAATTTGAAAATTCAAGAATTTAAAAACTTAAAAATTTAAAAATTTTTAAATTTAAAAATTTAAAAATTCAAAAATTTAAAAAATTTTATAATTAAAAATTTAAAAATTTAAAAATTTAAAAATTTAAAAATTTAAAAATTTAAAAATTTAAAAATTTAAAAATCTAAAAATTTAAAAATTTAAAAATTTAAAATTATTAAAAATTAATTTTAAAATTTTAAAATTTTAAAATTTTAAAATTTAAAATTTTAAAATTTAAAAATTTAAAATTTAAAATTTAAAAATTTAAAAATTTAAAAATTTAAAAATTTAAAAATTTTAAAATTTTAAAATTTAAAAACTTAAAAATTTAACGATTTAAAAATTTCAAGATTTAAAAATAGAAAAATTTTAAAATTTAAAGGTTAAGAAAAATAAACATCAAAAATTTAATTATTTAAAAATATAAAAATTGGAACTCAAACAATTGAAAAATTTAAAAAAAATGAAAAATAAAAAAAAATAGAAACTTAAAAATTTAAAAAAATTTAAAATTAAAAATTTGAAAATTTGAAAATTTAAAAACTTAAAAATTTAAAAATTTAAAAATTTAAAGATTTAAAAATTTAAAAATTTAAAAATTTAAAAACTTAAAAACTGAAAAATTTAAAAATTTAAATTTAAATTTAAAAATTTAAAAATTTAAAATTTAAAAATTTAAAATTTAAAAATTTAAAATTTAAAATTTAAAAATTTAAAATTTAAAATTTAAAAATGTAAAATTCAAAAATCAAAAATTTTAAAATTTAAAATTTAAAATTCAAAATTTCAAAATTTTAAAATTTAAAATTAAAATTTTAAAATTCAAAATTTAAAATTTAAAAATTTAAAATTTAAAAATTCAAAATTTAAAAATTTAAAAATTTAAAATTCAAAATTTAAAATTTAAAAATTTAAAATTTAAAATTTAAAAATTTAAAATTTAAAAATTTAAAATTTAAAAATTTAAAATTTAAAATTTAAAATTTAAAATTTAAAAATTTAAAAATTTAAAATTTAAAATTTAAAATTTAAAAATTTAAAATTTAAAATTTAAAAATTTAAAATTTAAAAATTTAAAATTTAAAATTTAAAATTTAAAATTTAAAATTCGAAATTTAAAATTTAAAATTTAAAATTTAAAATTTGAAATTAAATTTAAAAATTTAAAAATTTAAAATTTAAAAATTTAAAATTTGAAAATTTAAAATTTAAACATTTAAAAATTTAAAATTTAAAAATTTAAAATTTAAAAATTTAAAATTTAAAATTTAAAATTTAAAATTTTAAAATTTAAAAATTTAAAACTAAAAAATTTAACGATTTAAAATTTCAAGATTTAAAATAGAAAAATTTTAAAATTTAAAGGTTAAGAAAAATAAACATCAAAAATTTAATTATTTAAAAATATAAAATTGGAACTCAAACAATTGAAAAATTTAAAAAAATGAAAATAAAAAAATAGAAACTTAAAATTTAAAAAATTTAAAATTAAAATTTGAAAATTTGAAAATTTAAAAACTTAAAAATTTAAAAATGTGAAAATGTAAAAATTAAAAAATTTAAAAATACAAAAATATAAAAACTGAAAAACTGAAAAATTTAAAAATTTAAAAATGTAAAAATGTTAAAAATTAAAGATTTAAAAATTTAAAAATCAAAAATTTAAAAATTTAAAAATTTAAAAATTTAAAAATTCAAAAATTCAAAAATTTTAAAATTTAAAAATTTAAAATTCAAAATTTCAAAATTTTAAAATTTAAAAAATTAAAAATTTTAAAATTCAAAAATTTAAAAATTTAAAAATTTAAAAATTTTAATTAAAATTTAAAAATTTAAAAATTTTAAAATTTAAGAATTGAAAAACTAAATTTAAAAATTCACAAATTTTAAAATTTTAAAATTTTAAGAATTAAAAAATTTTTAAATTTTAAAATTTTCAAATTTAAAAATTTTAAAAATTAAAAATTAGAAATTTATAAATTAAAAAAATTAAAAATTTTAAAAATTTAAAGATTTAAAAATTTTAAATTTTAAAAACTTAAAAATTTAAAAATTTAAGTATTTGAAAATTTAAAAATTTTAAAAATAAAAACATTAAAAATTTAAAAATAAAAAGTGTAAAAAATTAAAAATCTAAAAATTTAAAAATTTAAAAATTTAAAAATTTAAAAATTTAAAAATTTAAAAATTTAAAAATATAAAAATTTAAAAATTAAAAAAAAAAGAATTTCAAAAATTTATTAATTTATTCTTTAAGAGTTAGAAATTGAATTTCTCAAACCTGTTGCTTGGTTAGACTTTGGCCTTAAAATTAAACTTTTAGAGGAACTGTTTTGTACATCTGATGAAGGTTCGTTCTAGATGATTGAACAATTGTTTAAACTACTACAATGATGTGAGAAGTAGGCTTTAAAATTAAAACAACATAAATCAAAAACAAATTGCGGAGTTTCTGGCGCCATTTGTTTTCGTGTAGAACATCATTGCACCAAAAGCAACTGTGATTTAATTGCAACTTGCGAATCATAAATTAGGATAAGCGAAATACAAACCGAAGGGATCGCTTCTCAAGGTGGTCAATCAGTCCAATTAAATTTAAATATTGTATTATAATCCAAATATAATTGTTGAAAACTTTATAAATAGAGGCCTCTTCGTGCGTCTGTATCAACGAAATTTTTCATTTGTCTTCAATTCCTATTTTCTAGAGAATTTTCCATATATTGAGGTGTTTAAGTGTACGAATTTTGATGCCCCACGGTTAGAGGTGTGCGCCGGTCCGATATTCGTCGGCGGCGGCGTTTGTCAGAATTTTGGTCGGCGGCGGCGGCGTTTTCGGCGTCACGCCGAAAGCCATTTTACTCGGCGGCGGCGGCGGCGTCAATCGGCGTGGCGATTTTTTTCATTACGTTTTTCTAAGATTTTTTTTTCTTTTTTCAGCATATTTTCAAGACATTAAAAGAAGATTTTTTTTTATTTTCGCATGAAAAATCTAATGAACTTTTCCAGAAAAATCGGATTGTTTGAAGTTTCGAGGAGTCTTTGGAATTACCAAGAGAAGCTCTTTTGAATTCCCAAATAAAATTGTTTGGAATTTCAGCAGAAAATTTGTCGCAATTTACATGAGAAACTTCAGAATTTTTACAAAAAAAATGTTCTTAACTTCTACAGGAAAAACTTCGGAAATTTATGAAAAGGTCTTGTTGAGTTTCTATTGAGTATTCTTCCAAATTTGTACAGAACATTATTGATAATTGTAGTAGAGTGCGGCTGGTTGAATGGGTGTTTTACCGTTGGCTTTCTCAATCTAGAATAATAAAGACGGCTTGTTTGGCATGGCCAACGATAAAACAGTCAATTCTTAAGAATTTCCGCGGGAGACTCTAAGGAGTTTTCGAGAAAAATTCTCTGGAATGTTCAGGAGAAATTCTCCGTAAGTGTTATTAATTAACGACTGAAAAAATTGTTGCATTAAGGATCTGGCCCATAGACTGAGAAAGCCAGATCCTTAATGCATTCTCCGTAAGCTTAACGGAAGCTTCTTTAGAATTTCCGCGGAGGATTGTTCAAAACGAATCAACGAAAAATTGTTCGAAATTCTTGGAATTCTACGGGAAATTCTTTGTACAGTAGACGTTCGATAACTGCAAGTCATTTAACTGCAATGCTTTAAACTGCATTTCGAAAGTTACATCAGTTTTGCAGTTATCGAACAGCTGAGCTTCAAAACTATGTCAAAGTCGATGATCACTGCATACCGGTAAACAATCAGATGCACTTCTATTTAGACGACGTCTGACAATTGTTTGACGTCTAGAATGCGTCATGTTACAGTTATCGAACGACTAGTGTATTGTCCGTAAGAAATTCTTGGGAAATTCCATTGGCCGAAAGCCGTATGTCCGAACTGGTAATTTGGCCGAAAAGGTCGTTTTCCCTAACAGGTTGTTTTGCCAAATAGGTCATCAACCCAAAAATGCCGATTGGCCAATATGGTCGTTTGACAGAATAGGTCACTTGTCCGAAAATATCGTTTAGGCCAACAGGTCTTACGGCCAAATGTCAATAACTGAATGGGTAATTTAGTCCATAATATCCACCCGTTTGGCCTAATAACATTTACGTTGAAAAGACTGTTGAACGAAATTTCGTAACCTCTCTACTTTTAAGTCGATGCTAACATTTAAGCCAAAAGCCATCTAACAAAACCCCATTAAGCAGAATTGAACGTTTATCCGAAACTGTTATCAGGTCAAAAATGGACCGACTAAAAATGTATTTTTACCGAAAACAACATACAGCAGAAATGGACATTCAGCCGAACTGGTAATTTGACCGAAAAAATCTTTTTACCAAATAGATCATTTGATCGAAAATGGTGTTTGGTAGGAATGGTAATTTGGCCAGAATATGTCCTTTCCGCAAAACAACCTTTCTGGCCGACCAGCATTATCTGTCGAATGACCAATTCGGATAAACGTCTTCTTTGGCAAAATGACCAATTCAGCCGAACGACACTTTTCAAAGAAGGTGGCAGAAAGGACATTTAAGGGCCAAATGACTCTTTCTGCCAAATGCCATTTTTCACCAAATGGCATTTTTGGTCAAATGATGTATATTCGGTCAGACGACTTTTTCACCCGAACGGCATTTTCAGCTAAATGATAAAAATGGTACATAAATGGTAAACAACTTTTTTTACCATTGGTAAACAACCGTCCAAATTTTACTTTTGGCTGTACATCGCTTTCGGTCAAACTTCATTTTCGGTCAAACCAGTTTTGATCTGATAACAGTTTCCGTTTTGCTAAATGGTACCTGGCTAGATGTCTTTTGGCCTAAAGTCTAGTATTGACCTAAAAATAGAGAGGCCACGAAATTATGTTCAATGGTCAATTGTCAAAAAGACCATTTCGCCAAACAAGTGGTCATTCCTGACCATATTACCCGTTCAGTACGAGGTTCAGTAATTGAAATTTGGCCGTATGACCCCGTTTGGCCAAATGACCCATTCTGTCAAAAAACTATTCCTGCTAAATGGCATTTTTGGGCAACGATGGTTTCGACTAGACGACCTGTTAGGGCAAACGGCTTTTTCGGCCAAATTACCAGCTCGGCCGTCTGCCACTTTCGGTCTTATTGGAATGGAATGAAACTTACCAAGAATTTTTAATCGAAAGTAGAAAGAATTTTTTGAAGAAACCAGAAACAATCTTCAAAAATTCCGAGCATTTTTCCGATGTTTTAAAGTTGGCTATGCCAAACTAGCCGTTTAATGATGAGCTTCTCCCTGCGAAAAAAATCACTCTAATAAAGGATAAAAAACTAACCGGCTTGATTAATTTAGATTGGCGAAGTCAACGTTAAAGCATCTCTTTCACTAGTCAGAATTTTCTGTGTGAATTTTAAAGAATACTCAACAGAGACTCAATAGGAACTTTCCGAATATTTTCCTGTAGAAATTTGGAACAACTTCCCGTAAAAACTCTGTAGAGATTCTCATGTAAATCCCAAAAAAATTCCCTTGGTAATTACAAAGAGTTCTCGAAGCGTGAAAGTAGTTCCCGAGTAAAATCTGAAAATAATTTTCAAATGAATATTCTGGAAAAACTTGAAGAATTTATGGGGAAGTTCATCCATTTTTTGAGGCGAAACTCAAAAGATTCTCCCGTTATTGTCGTGAAAATATCCTAAATGGCCAATTCAGCCAAACGACACTTTCAACCGAACGTCCATTTTGACCAAATTGCCCTTTCTACCAAACCGAAGCCGAAGGACAAGTTCACGATTTTTTTAGCCAAAGGAACTGTTCGACCAAATAAGATTCTCGGGCAAATATCTGTAGGCTACATATCCTATCAAAGTCTGAAAACATAATGAGAGCATATAGAGTATTTTGATTTTGACAACAAAATGATTCACAATTTGTTTTCAAATATGTATAAATCATCATGATTGATTATATATTTTGATCTCATGTTGCTGTAGATTACTAAATTGAATGATATGACATCAAACTGTGTACTTATTTTGCTATCGGAAACCAATATCAAATTTAGTTTTCGATTTCCTCTCATCGACAGCAGAATAGTTTTTGATTTGATGTCACGGTAAGCTGATTCTGCTAAACGTTTTGTTATTTTAACCGTTAAAACGACCAAAAAGATATCAAATTAAGTAAACATAATCGATGATTTCATAACATTAAAACAAGTTATCGATTTGCTCTTAAGCTTTGCTCGGGTAGGCTTCTACCAATAAATCTTTTCGGTTAAGCGATTCGGCCTAACAACTTTCAGTCTTGTGACTTTCTGCCGAACAACTCTTTTCTATTCAAAAATTCAATTTAAATCAGATTTTCATTTTTCGCAATTTCCACACGCTTAGTTTTTACGGAGAGCTCTTCGAAGTTTTAACAAGGTATTGTATGGAATTTTCATGGAAATAATTGGTATCCTCACGAATAATTCTCTGAAGTTTCAACATAATGTTGTAGAGATCTATCAGCAAATCATACGGAAAATCCAATGAATCTTAGGAGTTTCCACTGAAAATTTCAATCGGCGTGGAAAATTATAGATCAGCGGCGTGGAAAATTTTAAACGGCGGCGCGCCGATGCAAGAATGTCGGCGGCGGCGGCGTGCCAAAAACTGCCGGCGGCGGCGGCGTGGCGCGGCGGCGCACACCTCTACCCACGGTATACAAATCCGCCCAGCCCGTTGCTGGCGGCATAGTGTGTAAAGTTCTCGATAATAAACAAGGTGGGCTCGCTTGATTGTTAATAAGCCCGCTTGATTGTTAAACAGTACAGCACATGTGACGATTGGAGAAATAAAGCATCCGAAAGATATTCAACTTGCAAAAAAAAAATAAGATCTAACCGTGGTGGAGGTTGGTACTCGGATTCTGACCGCTTTTTCGCAAACGTGACGCAAAGGTCACTCCTCACGGAATCCAAGTTTCAAAGTGCTACACTACTCGATACGGAGGCGGCTCACAACTGTCATTTTTATTGATTTCGCTTTGCTGCGTGCGCAGTTGTGCGTTGCTTCCGTATCGAGTGGTGTGCCCCCGAAAACGCTAGAACTTTGAAACTTGGATTCCGTGAGGAGTTACCCTTAGTGATCTTGTTGAGTAGGGATAATCACGCCTTTCGATGCCTCTCTAGAGAGTAGAAGGTTGAGGGTTCGAGTCCCTCCACGTGGATTCTTTTTTGCATATTTCATATAAATTTGTTCATTTCTAAACATGTGCTGTTTTGAATTACATTAACAATATTTGCTATCGCAACTCTAAAGTTTTTTTATTAAAGCTTCTTGGAAAGATTTTGAAGAATCCCAGAAAAAAATCCTTTATATATAGGGAATTTAGAGCTGCTTGCGTCTGATTCAGTGCTGGTTCTATAATAAGTAAAATCCCAAATCGTGTGTCTCTGGAAGCTATTGCAATCTTATTATTCAATTTAATACATCATAAATAGTGGGCTACATGGTCGTGCGGTTAGCGTTAGCACGGTTAGCATGTACTATGGAGTGGGTTCGGTTCTCGCCTCGGTAAGGAAAAAACTTTTCGAGAAATTTCTATCATGCGGTAAATAACAAGAAGCCCATGCTTCACGGCAGTGAACGAAAATGCTCCTTTTATCACTGTCGTTATAGATCACGACACCACCTTCCGCATTATCAGAACGGCTACCGACTGTGCAGCGTAGGCCTAGTCAATCAACTGGGGCGTGTGAATATTTCCTACGGCCAAGGACACCTGACATTCCTAGGCGAAGCGCGTAGAGACCACACACGTTCACCCGGCCCACCAAGTGCCATTCTTTGTTTTTCTCCACCCGATACAGGAATTAGCATTCAATTTGACACAACGATGTTATCGCCCATCGGCACCATCGGATCGGTAAACACCGTCAGCGAAACAGGTTCCGCACTTTATTGTGGAATATCTCGATCATGGTGTCGCATTTGGTTGGTTATGCTCGCTCGCCCCAACGACACAAATCCAAATTCTCACAATCAATCTTGCTCAAACGTGAACCCGATAGGGATCACCGAAATGTCTTCCATTTTACGGCTTGAGGTGATGAAACTACGGGCCTGGACTATGGCGATGCGTTCGAAACATGGTTAGATGAATTTGATAAATTTTGGAGATGTGCCAAAAGATTGAAATGGACAGGCATATGAACAAGTAGGTTAGCATTTGAATGCAGTAATATTCAAAATCGTCGATGGGAAAATCGTTGAAATTGTTGCACATGGCAACCATGTCTAGTTATAAATAGACCACGCTGAAAAGAGAAAACGCCTCACAGTCTGCCACATCATATCCCAGTACAAAGCACCTTCTTCAATTTCATCAAATTCAAAAGCACCGCACCAGGATAGTTCGAATTCCACCCGCAAGCTGCAGGAACCTCACGATTTTCGGCTCTTTTGGGCTGATCGGGCCGCCGCCCGATGATCAATCTCACTTTACGTTTGGCACGTGATAGATTTTCGCACGAACCAATCACACTCCCTTTGCTGCCCTGCCGCCTCCGCATCGAACAGCGCTGTTTGCTCGATCGTCATCGTAATCAAATACGAGCGTATAGATCCCGGCATCCCGATCAACGCGCCGCGGTACACCTCCCCCGACGCTGTTGGCCCATATGGTGGTATGCTTTTGGACTTTTGCCGACCGGCCCATCGCATCGTAGCGCAACGCGCCTACGTATTGCGATGGATGCGATGATGACGAATGTTATCTCTTTCACCGCGCATAACATGAACTGCCACCCAGCAGCCAGCCATTCGGCAGCGTGGTGCAGCCTCGACAGCGCAAACGGCGAGGCCGCATGGGTGAGATGATTAATAATTTCCCACATTGTCATGTGAGCCCAGCGGGATCATTTATCTGCCCCATCCTTCCCGCGAGCTCCGGGGTCCGTTGTGTTTCGCGCGGCGTGCGTTAAAGTATAGGATTTGAATTTTTCCTCCTACTCCACTTGCAATGTGGTTGAGATCATTTGATACATATTAAAGATTCGCTCCAGAGGGCACTGGCGCAGCTAGGAGTGGGGCTGGCTACATTGTAGTCCCTCTTTTAGTAGTGTAATGCAAGGAAACACGGTCGTTGCATCTTTTTCATTCGCTGTTATTTAGGTTATTTAGCATTTTTGCTCTAACGTAATTAAAAGCTAAAATCTTTCTTTGATAGCAAAGTAACTCAAATTGTTCCAATCAACAGATTTTCCGTAAAAAAGATCAACGAGAGATTGATTGAAATCACATTCTGTGTTAAATAACAAAGCATTAGAATTATTTATGGCTAACTATTCTAAAAATTGACCACCTATGTACATCATTGTGCCGGTGGTCTGAAACAGTTTTAATCGAGCATTTTATTGCTTCGAGAAGTTCGTCCTCGTCAAGTCAACCCAATTCTGCACTTCAACATATGAACTTCGGAGGAAGCTTTCGATGGGGGGATGTTTGTTTTTTAACTTCGTCATCGCCGCTCCCGTCGTCATCCCCTTTACCAGCGGTTTCCATCATGGGGCCATCACCATCGACTTCGAAGCGAAAAATCGTTCATCATCGTTTTCATGGTTGTGGTCTCGACATTTTTTTTTTATTTCGGGATGACTTTGAAGCCGATTTCGTTAGCCGGGCCGGGGCAACGCTGGAAGGGTTTTCTCGCACGTCGTCGTCGCCGACGCTGGCATCATTTATGATCGTAATTCATGCCGCGGCGTGGTGGCAGTAGTGCCGTGTGCTAATCAGTTGGTGAAGAGCGCAGCGAGCAACAACCCGGTAGCGGTCGGTGGGTGAAGACGACCCGGGAAGAAGGAAAAGGCTCCGATGAACCGTAAAAGCGTGCGCGCGTGCAGATGGGGGTTATATGTCTTGATCAAGCCCCAGATAAAGCTCCGATATGAATAATTTTATCACACGACACCGGAGTGCAGTTCTGAAAAATGACGGTCTTAGGGATTTTAAGTTTGTTTGGATGGAGTGCTGCTTGAGGAGCAGCTGTCGGGGTGATAAATGGATGTGAGTGCGATTGGCAATTATGATCGTTTAATGCGAAGATGAGTGATGTCATTAAATGATGCTATGTTTGCTAACTGAGATTCAATGTTTTATCACGCAAATGTTTTTAATAACAACTCGTTTTTAAGCACCTTCAAACTTTCATAGAAACATAAAAAAATACAAGGTAATAAACGAATTTGTAGTGCCTACATACTGCGCCTCACCTCATATGCAATGCTTGAACAATGTTTTCTTCTGTAATATTTGCAATATATAATATGAATCTCTATTCAAATGAACGCACTATCATGTTCACTCATCATACGCACTTCATTCACCCAAATGTCCCGCAAAACACAGTAAGATGCTTCAACCGCCACCACGATAATAAATCGTCATTTTATTATTTTTTGATGTGATTTATCGTTTGATTGCCGATGCTGCTGCTTGCTTCTGGTGCTCTGCCGGTTGGATCACATGCCCTTGGCACACACGTCCGACGAGAAACAATAAAATCATGATGAAAAAAAAACTTGACTCGAAGATCACCCATCGGAATCGCTGTGACAGTTTCGCTCCCGTGTGTCTTCGAACCTGATACATAATCATCGGAGACTGCGAGAGATCACCACCACCACCAGATTGCGGTCAGCCAGCACCCACCGAACCGCGCGCCGTGATTATGATACATGGTTTTGATTCAATGTGACAACTTGACTAATGGCACATATCTATCCGCCATAGTGCTGTGTGCGTGCTTCACACGCAATTGATCAACCGCGTCTTGAGAAGGCTTCTTAAGAAGTCGTACGGGCACAGGGTAGGTATAAAATTCTTACCGCTCGCGCTCGCTGCGTTGATGATGGTGTGAGCCTAAGCCAATCGCAACAAATCAGACTGCTTTCGGTGGTTTAGTTCCATTTGGAGAACCTGCGCGGTTGATTTGTTCGCGGCATCGAAGTGTTCTCGGTGTCATTGTCAAGTGAAAACGGACTGTTGCTACCGCTTTTGAAGGAGCGCTGCCACAGGCAGTTGAGGTGTGGAAGTGGGTGTAAAGGTCTCAAAACATAAATACGCTGCTTGTGGATAGGCGACCGGCAAGCGACGCGGTGACACATTTTGGTCGATGTGGTTTTCTCGATTCTGTTGTCATCGATCGGTGTAAGGGTTATGGCAGGTTTATTCGTCCGGGGTCCAATTCTCGTCTTAGGCTTCTAACGATACTTCACCCAATGATGGGACCAAAACACTTGCCGTAACCTTAGCTGCTGAAGCATTATCCGGTTCAGTAGGTACGCATGGTGCGCGACATGGAAAATCAATCATCTAGCGAGCGGCTGAAGGAATCAATCCATGGTCCAAGCAGGCGTGTGCTGATTGATGTGGAGGGCCGAGGCCAAGGGGTAACCACGGCGACAAACAACGCTTGCTTCGATGGCCTCTATAACAGAAGCACTGACCCGATCGTGGTTCAAGACGGTTTGATGTTTGCCATGAGAACTGCATGGATCAATTAATTATCGAAATAGGTCGGTTTTGTGAAAATAATTGCTCGATGCCACAAAATAAGACTATGCTGCGGATTGCTGGGTTTGATTGCCGGTCCGGTTTTTTGGTTGGAAATTGTCTCCACTTTCCTGAGCATAAAAGCATAATCGTAAATTCAAATCCGAATTCAAATAGAAATCTATTTTCAAAACCGAATGCAATTCCCAATTCAATTTCAATTTAAAATTCCAATCCAAATTCAATATTAAAGTCGAATCCTAGTCTAAGTTCCAATAAAAATTCAATTCCAAATTCATATGATCCAAGTTAATCAAAATTCATTTCTAATTCAGGCCTAAAATCTAATCTTAATTTTAATCAAATTCAAATTTTTATTGTTTCTCAGAACATTCTTTAATATTATTTTCATCCAAAAACGAATTTAAATTTAATTCCTAATTACACCAAAATTGAAATATGTACACATTCAAATTGAAATCAGAATTCAAATTCAAATCCAAATTGATATCCGAATTCAAATTCAAATCCAAATCCAAAATTATTGAAATCCAAATTCAATTCAAAATTGAATTTAAAACTCAAATCTTAATTCAACTCCATATTCATATTTAAAATTGAATACCAATATGATTTAAATCAAAATCAATATTCAAATTTAAATCCGAAATGAAAACTAAATTCAAATCCGTTTTTAAATCTCTATACAAAACAAAATTCAAATCTGTTTAAAATCCATATTCAACACAAAATACAAATCCTAATACGAACTAATTTTGCATTTCCTATCTCAATTGAATAAAAGATCCCAATACAAAAATAATCAAAATTCTCAAAATTTCAATTGAAATCCAGAATTGAAAATAAAGTCCCAATTTATTTCAAACTTCCTCCCCTCGGATATGTTATCTTGATGCGATGGGTGAGCTCACGCCATTAGGACTGAGATGGCAACCAAAGACATCTCCTGTCATGATGGTATCACATGTTGACTATTTTTGTTTGGTCCGCGTCACATCTCTGGCATTCGGTAGATTTTGAGCGCCCATAATGACAATAGACATCTAAATAACATGAAAACTGACAAAATGATTTGACTCTGACAATAAAATGACAAAAATGACTTTAAAATATTACGAAGCTAGTTAGACCTCGTCATACCCTCCGATTCAGTTGCAACAGCGTTTTTCTTGGATGACATGTTCCCTGTGTAGGCTGGCAAACTGCTTCGAAAGGAATTATGCAAAGGTATCATCAAAGAGCTTCTACCAGAGACATGAAAATCGACCATAAGACTTCCTAAGCCCATCATCAAATTGAAGCTCATGTAATGTTTGGAAACTTATCAACTGTTGAATTTTGTTTGGAGGCGATTCGGATGCTGTTAAGAATATGTAATGATTAAAACTGTGGGTTGAATTTCTGAACTTTGGCTTTCGCCTTTTGATTAAGTTTCAGAAGCTTTCACTAAATAATCTTCAAAATTTTGGGCTATATTATTGTTCAAGATACGTTTTAATCGGTTTTTTAATTCATCATCAACTAATAAAAAAAAACTGACTCATGTGATCGATGATTAACTGAATACCAAATTTTGAAAGTGCTCTGTTTTTGTAGGCGGGGATGCGAACGTCGATTAGAAGAGTCTGGTAGTACTTTAACGTGGACCAGAGTCATACGTAGTAGAATGCTTCTGTTACATGTTGATGATGTTGATCTGCGTGATCCTGCTGTTGGATTTCTCCGATCGACATTTGAGTTTTTGCCTGCAGAAGCGGATGGGTCGTTTTGAAAAATTGATGTTGACCTATTAAAATTTGAAAACTATCTTCCTGATCTTCTTTTGTTTGATGGGAATTGGGAATAGGACTCAAACGCTAATAACGGGAAACTGCAAATTTTAAAAACTACCCCGGCACAAGATCCAACTACTGCACACGATGTTCAAGTGGTCGTCATAGGCTAGTCCATTGTCAGTCTGTGTCCTAGTAGAAGGAACGTAGGACGGGTTCAGCCTTGCCAAACCAAGTCGCCAGGTAGCTCCAACTGAATACCAAAAAAAAACAATTTAATTCAAACCCGTATAAAAACACAAATTCAAACCAACCTCAAATCAAATCAAATTAAAATTCAAATCCAAATTTGGTCCCAAATTTAAATCGCAATTAAATCCCAATTTAATCCAAATTCAAATAAATATTCAAATTTCAAATTGGAATTCGAATCCTAAATAAAATACAAATTCTCAACCAAATTCCAATCAAAATGAATATTCCTTGAGCAGCACACATGAGCACATAGGTCACAGTAACTTATATTTGACCCGTTTCAGTCACAATTGGGTCGCTTTTAATGTCAAACCCGAATCAGAATACAAAAAAAAAATCAAATTCAAATTCATACTCTCAAATCCATTTAAAACGTTTGGTTGGACATCAAAATTCAATTGCATGCTCAAATCTGAAATCTATTTCCAACCTAATGAAAATCCAAATTCAAATTCAAATTTAAATTCGAAGAAATCAAAATACCGTATTCTAATCCATACCTATGGGCCAAACACAATTGATACGTTTGTGTGCGTTTTGACAGTTTCTCCATGGTAAAACTGTCAAAACGTACGCAAACGTATCCATTGTGTTTGGCCCATTAAAACCAAATTGAAATACGAATCTGAATAAAAAAAATCGTCCCAAAGTTAATCCCAAATTGATATCCGATTTAAAATTCAAACTTTAACTTGAATTCTCTTCCAAATTCATATTAAATCCAAACTTATTTCCGGAAAGTACTTTCAAATACGATTCCAAATGCAAATTTATATTTTATTTTTAAATTAAATTCCAACATGAATCAAATCCAAATAAATTTTCAAATTCAAACCAAAAAGTAGCACTAAATTAATGATTTCGTGTGTGTTACTTCTACGTGAAGTTAAACGATTTACAATGATATGGAAATGCTAATATCATCTTCCAAACTTGGACGTACATGTTCATGATAGCATTAGAGGCGAAAGTATAGAATTGATAGTTCCGTTAGGATACGGCAGGCATGAAGAATGTTTTTATAGAAGTCGATTTGAAAGCGAGCGGAGGGCAATATTTGTGATGGCACATATCGCAGTGCCTTTCTCTGCTTTGTTCTCTCCGAGGCAGCCAAGTTGGATGCGACGAGACGGACGCAATGAGAAAACAGAACTGTGCAATAAAAATCCTATTCGACTAAATGCTGATGTCATATTAGAAATTTGGAGACAGTACTCGTCGATAGCAAATCCTTCCGCACGCGATGGCATATGAGCAAGTCAAACCACCTTCCTTTTGCCAGTGGAGATATATCAGCTTCCACACTGATATTCTTCCCTCCCCCTTCATACGGGAGCTTGGCAGAAGGAAGGTCGTGCGATATGTGCCATAACAAATATTGCCCTCCGCTCGCTTTCAAATCGACTTCTATAAAAACATTCTTCATGCCTGCCGTATCCTAACGGAACTATCAATTCTATACTTTCGCCTCTAATGCTATCATGAACATGTACGTCCAAGTTTGGAAGATGCTATTAGCATTTCCATATCATTTCAAAAAGTAGCAGTATTCAAATTCGTATTCAAAACCACATACAAAAAAACAAATCCAAATTAGTTTTGCAGTTCAAATTCCAATTGGATATAAATCCAAAACCCAAATCTAATCCGAATTGAAATCCAACTGCAAATCTGAATTCTATTTCAACTTCAAACTAAAATCCCGATGAAATCAAAACCTGAATCAGAATACGAGGAAGGGTCGTTTAGTCGTGGGCCATTCGGATGCAAGCCGACGGCGGCTAGGCCGAATGTAGTTAGTATGACCAAATGGCATATACAAACCATCACACCGAAAGTCACATGGACGAAAATGTCATTCTATGTAGGCTGAAAATTTCGTTCTGACGAGCCGATCATATGGCTGAAAATGTCATTCGTTCTAGCGGATATTACAACGGTAAATCGGAATGGATTTGCGATTTGGGTGTAACTTATTTTGGTAAACAAACATGGGAAGCCGAATTCCTGCTAAAGCGGTCAGTTCCCGAATGAACGACGTTAAGTATCCGGCAAAATAAGTTTTCCCCAGTCAGATAAATAAATTAGTTCTGGAGAAAAGCGCTGGCATTCTACGGAATTTATGAATCAATGTTTATTCACAAAATAAGTTACGCTCAAATCGCCAATCGGTCCCGAAATATCGCCAACTAGACGGGTCATATTACCGAAATGCAATTTGGCCGAGCCGAGAATAGTTTAAATTACTTAAATCAGAATAAGAAATGAGATGTGAGAAGTTACTTACCATTTACTCCGTATCTCTCACTGATCACTTCTCAATGTGAAAATTTAAAAGAAAGAAATGAAAAGCCAAAAGTGTAGAGTCTCACTTCTCATACCTCATTTCTCATTTCTCGTTTCTTACTTCTAATGTCTTACTTCCCACAGTGAGAAGAGTAGACGTGGGAAATGAGGAGTAGGAAGTGAGAATTGTTCGACGTCTCACTTTTCACTACTCACTCCTCGTTTCTGACTACTCACTTTTCACAGTGAGAAGTGGGAAATAAAAAAAGATTCTTTTCTAATTTCTCGCTACGCATTTCTCACTTCTCATGTTCTCATTTATCAGTAACCACTCCAGATTTTTTTCATTACCTATTGATGGCCAAACGACATTTTCGGCCATATGTCCCGTACAGCCAATGACATTTCGACATTTTTTTTCATAAGGGCGAAAGTCGCAAACGTAAACATTGACTTCTTCTGCCGATTTCAGGAAGATATTTTCCACTTCCGTCCGGTAGAAGGCGCGGTGCTCCACCTGTTCCAAGTGGTCGTTAGCTGGAAGCGATCCTAATTGCTGAGGAATTTACAGGAGAAAGCATTGTTTACGTTTACGACTTCCGCCCTTATAAAACAACAACAGTGTCGATTTAAGGTCATATAACCAATTCGACCAAATGACATTTCCGTCTAACCTGATCTAGGAATTGAAAAATTTTCATCAGTGCCCATTTCTGCTAAACGACTATTTGGGCCAAACGGCGTTTTTGGCCATATAACCAGTTCGACTGAACAACATTTGAGTTCATAACTTGGATAGTCATGCCGAAGTGTAGTTTAGCCGGCCAGCGACGTTAATTTTCATTCAATTGGAAATGTCGTTTGACCGAGCTACGCATTTGGTCGAAAAAAACCGTTTGGATCATCGATTGGCAGAAATAACGTGGCCAAAAATGTCATGAATGTGAATACTTTAAAATCTTAAATGATAATTAAGAAGTGAAAAGTAAGTAATGAACAATTGTAAATGAAAAGTGAGACGTGGGAAAAAGAAGTGATAAAGGGCTGTCCATACATCACGTTTACAGTTTGCAATAAGACTAGTTCGTATCAGTTCTGAAATTTCTCATTTTCAATGAGAGATGTCACACGATGTTTACATATCTCCTTTCAATATTACAACGTGAAGGATGAATGGCATGCTACAAGAATCTCAAAAAATATTTGTTCCGTGACAGGGTATGAAAGTGTGCAATATCTGCTTTATTTTTGTGTATATTATCACGTTCAACTCGGTGAATTAAAATAATATAATTTATCGACTAGTCACTATTTTTCGCATATAACTTTTAGAATAATTGAGAATTTAAAATAAAGCGAAACATCCTTTCATGCTAAATTTATCAAAGATTCCACGATTCTTTCAAATGGTCGCCGCTTTGCTCTCTGTCTTATGGCGATCACGATCTTTTGCAGTACTGGTTCGAACTATCCCATTTAATTCCACCACTTGATTCTATCTTTAACAGATACGTATTTCGACCTCAACAGTAAAGTCGTCTTGATTCAAGTAGTAGTCGCATAGAGGCAAGTAATGACCCACCATCCACTTTCAACGACGCTTTAAGATAGGGACTATTAATTGTTTGTGTTGAAATGTGTGAATTTGTCATTGCCTAACTAATTATATAAATGTAAATCACTGCAGGATTCATGGAAAACCATATTGTTCCGACGATTCTGAATTTTAAAAACAAACAACCGGATGAAAAACGTTCCCTTTAAGAGATGAGCTCGCCTAGGGCTGCAAATCTCTCTAATAAAGATATAAAAAAAAATTCCCTTCTGTAAGACTTGTGCATTGTTATGTTTTTTTCTGGTTATTTCATGTTACAAAATTTATTGTAGAACCCTTGAAAAATATGGTATAGCCCATTGAAACGTCGAGCAAAGAAACAAACTTTCATTTTCATTGCTAAAGTAACTGCAATAAAGCGAGAAGAAAAAAGTTAGACGACTCACGTCCCACTTTTTATAAGAAGTGCAGTCACTTTTCACTTCTTACGGTAAGACGTGAGAAACGAGAAGTGCACAATTAGATGTCTCACATCTCACTTCTATTCTACTCACTTGCAACTTCTCACTTCTCGCTTTTCACATTGAGAAATGGGAATGAGAAGTGAGGAAAAGAATTTAGAAGTAAAAAGTGGGATTTTATTTCTCATTGCTGTCTCACTTCTCAAGACTCTCTTCCCACTCTTCATTTCTCACTTCTCGCTTCTCAGTCTCACTCACAGTGAAAGGTGATGCATGAGAAATGAGGACTGAGAAGTGAGAACAGAGACGTCTTATTTCTCACACTTTAGTTCTCATCTTTCTTTTCGAGCTTCTTACTTTTCGTAGTGAAAGTGAAAAATTAATAGTGAGAAATGCAAAGTGAGACTTCTCACCTCTTTTTTTACTTTTTTTTCCACTACTCATTTCTCATTCTTTCTCACTTCTCAATAATAATTGATCACTTCACATTTTAAGAGCTTTTCCCTTTTCCAACATTTTTGTTAAAATAAATAAATAATTTAATGCTTTACATGTACTATTGTTGACCAAATGACATTTTCGGTTATTTGACCTGTTCAGCAAACGATATTTGCGGCCGTATGACTCGTTCGGCCAATCGACATTTTCGGCCTAATGGCCCTTTTCTGCCAAACGATAACGTCAAACGTCACTTTTGGCCCAACAACGTCACGCCATAAGTTATTATAGCCGCCGGCGACGTCAATCGACGTGACAAGTGTTTGATTGCATTATCCTAAAAAGCATAATTTCTTTTGGTTATTTTACTTTTGGATGATTATTTTAGTGAAGTCCTGAAAAGTAGCCCAAACTGTTTAAAGATATTGAATTTCTCTGTTGAATTCTTCCTCGTTTTTTTAGAGATAATTTTTAACTTTTGCTATAGGTGTCACCGGAAAGCCGGAAATGGACAGAAAAATGTTTTAAACTCCCAAAAAAACATTTTGTCGGAGTTCTACCAATCAAACAACTACAAATTAGGATTTTTCTCGAACAAATCTATGGAATTTCCTCGGAAATTGTCTTAATTTGTTCGTTCTTCAAAATCTCCTCGGGAAACTCTTCGGTATCTCGTTGGTTAACTCTTAGGAATTTCTCTAGATCACTTCTTGCAGTATCATCGGAAGACGCTTTCAAATTTCCTCGGAAACAATTCGCATGTTTTTCGGGTGGAAAAATCTGTCGGAGTCGGCGATCCTCACCTCTAGTCGTATGTCCCTTTCGGTCAAACCGTTTCTGGTCTAAAAACTGTATCGGACAAACGTTCAATTCGATTAAATGGAGTTCGGCCTAGATACCCTTTTTTTACCAGTTAGTTATTTATTAGGCTCAATTGTTTAATAAAAAAACTCTACGGAGCCGAAAACATCAGAATAAATATGACAAATTAATCCAAAGAACTATCCGTTTCTCTGCGAGATGTCTTCTTTGGCGGGGAACGGTCTATCGATCCAACCGTAGCAGAATGTTCCCGTCGCTGACTCGTCGATTGCGCTAGTTTCTTTTTTTCCTCTTCCTCTTTCATTTTCCTGTGGTAGTCTGTGTAGCCCATTATTTCCTTCTTCACAAACCAGATCCGATCTGTTTTGTTCTTGAAGACCATTTTTTCCGCTAACTTCTCGCGTTCTACCATCGAGTTGGGTATTTCGAATGTTTCCATTCGTTCCGTTGAGCCGCTGTCCAATTCCACTACATCTTCCTCTGGGACTTCAATGACGTCATTCTCCGTTGCTTCCGCCGATGTTTGTCCCGATGCTGCTTCGAAGCCAATAACAACCCCAGAGTATGATTTCCGCTGTCCGTTTTGCGTGATCGCGCCGGCTGCTTGCTTCTTCTGCTGATTTCCATTTTTCCTTTGAGGACACGCATCCTTTCGATGTCCTTCTGCCCGACACACGAAGCATTTTTTTCGTAGATCCTTGTAGAACACATTTCCTCTCCAATTTGACACTTCCAGCGATGCAGGAATTTCCGTCTTCACGTCGATGTAAACACCTCTCACTCCGGTGTACATATGGTCGAGACCTAAGTTTGGTGGGAATTTTTCCCGGACCACGCGATCTACTTTTCCGTACTCCGCAAGACGCTGTTCTAGCTCGTTATCCGGTAGTTCTGGTGGCAAGTCAAATACACGTATGTGTTGCATATTACTACCAGCAGCCGTCATATTTACTTCCACTGAAATCCCGCTAGAATAGTGAAATTTTCGCGGTTCCTTATTCTTCCTCAAAGACTCCTGCATTGCATCCATCGAAACGAATTTAATGAACAGCGACCGATCCATTGCTGTTTTGTATACCGTTTCCATGAAAGACACATCGGTATCCAATTGTCGCACAAACCCGGCAACCTCTACCCATGATGGCCGGGGAGCGGTGGGTGGAAAACGAAATTGAACGGTGTTGATAATCATTTCGCACGTTCTGAACAACCGCAGTTAAAAGAACCGTACGAACGAGAGCGAATGAAGCCAAACCGAGAAACAATGCAACCTAGTAGGTACCTACAGTGCCAAATCGAAAATAATCTGACTGCTACACATCCACGCGCGACGAGTGCAAAACAACAACTGATAGAGACCCTTCCTTTTATAATGCAAACTCTAATTTGAGCATGAGCATGAGCATGATGACCGTGCATTTCGTAGTTGCTACTCCGTGATCGAGCAGAACAATCGCAATTGCACAGGGAACCAATGGATGGAAGCATGGGATTTGCTCTCCAACCTCAATGCGCACAGTCCGAGAGCTCTAGTATGTTGGATGGTCGATAACGGCGCTGGCCACGTCCTCACGGTCATCGGGGATGGGAAGGAATTGATGATGCAGTCACTCGCCCACTGCAAGCCGAGAACACCTCTGCACTTGCCACGAGTTCCTGCGGAATTTTATTGGAATCTGGGTTAGGTTTTATGGCAGAGGTTCGTCTTGGTTAACGGGTTGCCAATGTGATATTAATGAAAGAGTGGTATATTCTAATTGGATGCCGAAACGAAATTTTTCGCTCATTTCGAATTCTAACAGTAACCTGCTAGAACTAATCAAGCTGTAGGTATAGGAATAGAAGATGGAAATGGTATGAAAGCCTATTTCCAGTTCTAGCGATTGCTAGAACATGAGAAATATATGAAAGATACAAAGTAGGAGGGGAATGGAACGGGCCTGGGATTGAACCCACGACCTCCTGCGTATGAGGCAGAAGCGGTAGCCATATGACCACCAAGCCCGTTATTATAATACAAAATCTAATTTGAATGAAAAATAAATTAACATCCAACTTTTTTTTCAAGATAAAACTACAATCCTAATTTGTTTTGAAATTGGAATCAGGTCACAAATATAAACTGGGATTTGAATCTTAACCTCAAATTAAATCCAAAAAAATCCTAATCTAATTTTACAGTCAAAGACAAACTCCAAATAAAAACAAAATGCAAATCCCCAAATGCAAATGCAATGTGTCGCTGTAAGCACGCTCAAAGTAGGCGATTTATTGTTTTGAAAGCATCAAATTAAGCTTGATATGAACAACAGTGGAGAGCCACCAAAATATCAATCAAAGCAATCGTGGTACTTCGCCATCAGTCAAAGACATATGGTCATGGTCAACCATCACGAACAGGAGTGACAGGACAGATTATCAGCAGACTTCCGTTTGCCTAGCAGCTTGATAATCTCCACAATTCTCATAAGCATAGCAGAAGGATTCTCATCAGAATCCGAGATGAATTCCCATCTGAATCCGAGAAAAATTCTCATTGGAATCTCTAAAGAGTTCCTTCCAGAATCATCGAAGTATTCCAACCGGAATCCAGAAAAATTCATACTGGATTCCTTCCGGTATTGTTGCGTCGAGGGATACCCTTGGGAATCTGTGGAGGATAACCTACATAATCCATGGAGAATTCCCATCAGAATCTCTTGTTGATTTGCTTCGGAATTCCTCCTGTCCTTTGAGTGTGCGGGACAAAGACGAGCGCTACTACACTTGGACGCAATAGCCAAACGCTATCAATTCGTAGCAATCATCGGCTAGTAAACAAATACACTTCGATACTGTGGGTTACAGCAGAAAGGGGCCATCCACAAAGTACGTCACGCTCCTAGGGGGGAGGGGGGTTTCGAGCAGCGTGACGACTCATACAAAAATTTTGGAGGTTTAATACAAAAAGTGTGACGAAGGGGGGTTGTCGAAAATCGCCAATTTTTGCGTGACGTACTTTATGGATCTTCCCAAAGCACGTGCTTGAGAAAAAAGAATATTGATGAATGTGATTGATCTGCAATTGCCTTAGGTATTTGGACCGTATTTACAGCATTACCACTAAGATAACTCAATAAGTTGGTAAAATGTTCGAGAATTTTCGAAATATAGAAAATAGATGAATGTGCTATAGCCCCCCAGGCATCGAGGCTATAGTTACGCCAATGAAAATCCTTGAATCCGAATTAAATTGTGAAATTAAAAATTAAATCTGGCCCAAATGCAAATTCCTAAATGAGTGTGTACAAATAAATCCTCAAATCAAATCAAATCATACGAATTACGATTTAAATCATACGATTCGATAGCGTCAAAAAACAGCAGAATCGCTTCTATTCCAAATTGCATCATGAACACTGTAGCTTCTGCCATTTTCGGGGCTGCACTTATCTCAAGTGCAACTATTTAACCAGTTCGATCGTACGATTGATTGCAAGCAAAAAAGCACCTTTTTGAAGGAAAAAAAAAACTTTTTTCATATCAACCCATCGACACGTTTCGTCAAACGGCAGCTTCCTTCGAAACACCTCCTATATGGCTTTCAATTTTTGCCTCCACACAAAGGCACTCACCTTCGAATGCATTCGAAAAAAAAAACTTTGCATTTGTTTCGATTTTCCCATTCAATCATCGGTTGGCGCGCTTCATTGCGGGACTTATCGTTATCGCTCCTGCTCAGAAAGGTTCTCTTTTCACTAGGAAACAAAATTTTTGAAATAAAAAATTGGTAAACCAACCCATTTGGATGTGCTGAAACGCCAGCTCGATATCCCCGATAGGTGAACTTTTTCCACTGGGTTTCTCCCCAATCCCATATCGACGAATGATTTTCCCATTCATCTCGCGAAATGTTTTGAGTGCGCTGAAAGGGAAACCCTTTCCACCTTCCCTACCTTCGCCGGTTATTCGTCGGGTCGAGCCGCAGCCAGATCCGATTGATGGATTTATTGGCGGTGATTATGTGTGGATATGTGGAAAGAAATGAAGGTCGATTGGACGCCGGGAGTAAACGGTCGGTGCTTTCAGTGTGATGTTGAAGAAGGTTTTATATTTTATTCATTCGTTTATTTGGTAGGCTCATTTGTAGCTGGCTTTTAAAAAGATTGATGGGATGGTGATCTACCGAGTGAAGAATTGTCCATAGGGTTTATTAATTTCCAATGGAGATATTTGTTGGCATTTTCAAACTTTTTAGATCCAAATTATAATAAAATTCAATGAAAATATATTCTCCTAATCGTTCAACTATTTTATATTTTTGATAAATTAGTCACAAATGATTAAACAATTCAGAACAAATATGCAAGCACTTCTGAACACCTGCTGAACCCGAAAAATCCCATTGTGCGTCGGCGCTGCTCGGAACTCGCCCATTGATTAAACAAAGCGGTGTCCAAACCGGCAATTAACTTTCTGCAGCTCGGAACTACTAATATCGCGTTTGAAAACTCACCGTTTTTCGGCTAATTTAAAGCCTAAGTGCGCGCGCGGTGCTCGATGATGAGATTTAAAGAATATGGGAAGCACGGCAGTAGGTGAGAAAAATCATATGAGCTCCGGGTGCTTGCCGGGTGGGGGAACGAGCTTCCTGTGGTAAACGCAGCCGGGGTACTGTCTGACCCCGTATCGACCGGTCCATTGCAGCAACGTTAGGTAAATTCTTTGATAAGAGCATATATTAGATTAGGAAATGGGAAGCAATTTCGGCGATTACGGGAACTGCGGGTAATCGATAGCTTAGGCGAGGCTAATTCTTTTGTAACGGAACGAATCGATGCGAATAGTGCTTTGCATTTGAATCCTCTATGAAGACCACCCAAGGAAGTAGGCATTTCCCGTGGTTGAAAGCATTGAACTTGTGGGTATGTAGTTGCAGGTGTTTGAATTAGTCAAATTAAGTTACAGGCTACTTCAGTGAGCGATGCTTCAAGATAGCTCATTTTTTCTAACAGTTCAGCCTTCAAAACGATGCGATGGATTAAGTGCAAACTGCGTTTCATGGTCGAACGATGCAACAATAACGATGCTTCTTCATCAGCTTTATCCAGGATTTATCTTGAGTGAAAGACCAAGATTAATGCACAAAAAGATCGTGGCAGTGTTGTCAGTTCTCAATATTCCATTACCAAACTCATTGTTTCCATTTATTCATGCAAGCACCAACTTCACAGCAGCGCATATCCGAGCTTCGACGGCAACCCTGGTCTGGGCGGGTGGTACCACGCAGCGCGACAAATTATCCCTCTGCTTCGAGAAACTAACATCAACTTCTGCAGCCAAACAAGCTCCATCCATATGAAGTGGCTGCAACATGCGTTGATGTTGTTTGTCGAACTCCAACAACACAACCCCCCGCCTCGGCAGCATTCGAAAACGAAACCGAAACGCATCGTTCTGGTAAAAGATTTCTCGTGTTTTGCTACGCGAGATTCATCTTTGCCGTGATGTCATTTGGGTACCGCATTACCCAGTTGAAGATCCTCTGCATTCAGTCACATTCAGTCGAGAGTCGACCAGTCCGCGTCAGTATGCGAGTTGCTGCAGTGGTACGGTTGCTAAGGGTGTACGATATGGGATTGAATAGTCTTATTAAAATTTTTACCACGTTCCGTTTTTCTACTCAAGTAAATAGAATATTGTTGGCATCTTTTTTCTCCCCCGATCAATAAAAAAAAAAAGCAAGATGGAAAAGTCTTTGGTAATCTTATTCCATCTAAGTTTGATCTACTTGATCAGCAAACAATTCGTGAAAAAAACTGAAATTTAGCAAATAATGTTTGCGATAGACATAAAATATGAACAACGATTTTCTGTGTTATCAACTGCAAGGCACGTGTTTGAGTGACGGAAGTTGGAAAACTTTCATCGATAAAGTCAGACTTTTCCAGTATCGATAAAAATGTCAAAACCTGTTCAAAGAAATTCCAATCTTTAACATTTGGCAAAAGAAAGCTGACAATTGACAATATGAATTATATTTAAATGTGGCTGAGTTTCCAAATTGATTTCAGTCTTGCGACACTATGCTTACTTAGTCTTTTGATCTCTTATTAGCAGTTTTAATGCGAAAAAATGCGAAAATATAAGCGCTGTTTCTTAAATCTTCCATGAAATGCAAAGCTTAGCTATGGAGAAATTTGATTATAAGCAATTAATAAATATAAAACTTCTCGTAACTATTTAAAAACCCTGATTAATCCACCTAGCGGTAATGGTGCCTTTCTCGTGCATTATAAAAATAGTATTTTGGCCATTACTCTTGAGCCCATAGTCCGATCTGCCCAATTTTCAATAGGAAGCAATGGTAGAGTATCTTGCGTCGAATGCAATTTGTTGCGAGTAAATCGACTAAGGATATGTGCCTGAAAAATGAGTGACATTTTTTTACTCAATTTTTCTATAAAAAAGTGGTATTTTGGCCATAACTTCCGAGCCCATAGTTCGATCTGACCAATTTTCAATAGGAAACAATGGCAGAGTATCCTGCGTCGAATCGGTTAAGGATAAGTACCTGAAAAATGAGTGACATTTTTTTTGGGTGGGTGCGCACAGACGAATACACATACACACACACACACACACACATACACACATACACACAGACATCACCTCAATTCGTCGAGCTGAGTCGATCGGTATATAACACTATGGGTCTCCGGGCCTTCTATAAAAAGTTTGTTTTTGGAGCGATCATATAGCCTTTACCGTATACTTAGTATACGAGAAAGGCAAAAATCAATTTTTGATTCAGATTTTTTTTTAAATAAAATTAAACATTTCAATGCCGACACTTGCTCGTCTTAACATTCAAATGGAATCCAAATTTAAATCGAAGTTTGATTTAAACTTCAAATCCTACATTGAAATCCATGTCCAAATTTGAATGTGGACTCAAATCCGCATTTAATTTCAATTAAATTAATCTAAATAGAAATCCATGTTCTTTTAAATGCTAAGCCAAATTCTATTCCTATTTCACAAACGACTTCAAATTCAATTCCAATTCAAATATAATCGATTTATGTTCAAATTCAATGTTCGAGTTTAAATTCCAAATTCATGACAAAACCTTAACTTCTACCCCTTAGTCCCCTTAGTAGCTTAACTTAGCTTGATTAACTGTACCCATCGTAGTTGCTAGTCGTGATTGGCCGAGAAACAACAAATAATGCACAGCTCACCAATTGAATAGTTTTCTCGGGACTAGAAAGCTATTATCGCTGTACATGCTTCGGAGTTTCTTTAATTCAAAACCAATAACGAAGCCGGTCACGTCCTCACAGTCAATAAGGATGAGGGGAGCAAAATAAGTTCGACACTCATTGCTACAAGCGACCGAAAAATCCTCTGCGTCTCCATGAGCGCACTGGAAACAACTATTATGTTAGTTGGGAAGGGAATATATTGGAAATCGCCTTGGTAAGCGACTAATTATTTCTTTTGAACGACACTATATTCGTGATGATACAAAAACGGAAAAGCAACGCGTGTGTTACGTATTTTCCGGAAATCAAAATCTCAACCCGGATTTCATATCGAATCTAAATCCGAATTCAAATGCTAATTTTTCATTTAAGGACACATACAATCTAAATTCGTAAATCAAATTCATAACGAAAATTCATTTCCGATTTAAAATCCAAGTACAAATTCAAACTAAGTTTAAAATCTAAAACAATTAATTAATCTAAATCTAATCTAAAACAATTTGAAGTAAAAATTCAAATACGAATTTAAATCCAAATTTCAAACCAAGTTTAAATCCGAATGGATTTACATCAATTTCAATTTTATACCACTTTCAATTCCAAACTTGAACCCAGGACCGAATTTGAGTCTTATTTCAAATCCGAATTCAAATTTAATTCAAATTTCAAACCCGAATTAGAATCCAATTTCGATTTCAAGCTTGAATCCAAATTCTAATCGAAATTAATGTCCAAATTTGAATTTAAGTCCAATTCTGAATTTTAAACCGAACTCAAATCCAAATAAAAATCTTAATAAAGCTACTGCTCCTGGACTTCAACTCATAGTTCAGATATTCATCCCACAAAAAAAACAAAGCATCGAAAATAAATTGGATTTGTTTCTTATTTTTGTGATTTTTTTTCAGCAGTTGAGGCCGTATTTCTTTGTTTCGCGATGAGATGTAAGATGGAAAACGGAACAGTTCCCCTACTTAAAATTCTGAATTCAATTCCAACTTTAGTTTCAAAGATAATATGAAATTCGAATTCGATTCCAGTTTATGTACGAACCTGCCCGATCTCGATCTTGTTTTTTTTCTTTCAACTGAATTAATTGCAGCGTCACACTCAACATCAATTTCAGTTCAAGCTTGATGTTTCAGAACTCATTTTTACATTTGTTCCACCGAAATGTTCTAATTTTTCGTAAATATAAACACTGCGGATCCCAAAACTAATCGGTTAGTGAGAGTTATATTGCCTCATAAGAAATGTAATGTCATTCATAGATATTTAAATGAAAGATATTAAATTGAAATGAAAATTAATATTCATATTCTTATCGTCTACCTACAAGATCATAATAAACATTCAAATTTAATTTCGAATCCGTATTCGAATAATTTTATTCAAGTCAAAATCCGATTCAATGCAATTCCAATTTTGAATCCGAATTAAAATCCAAAACCCAGAATTTAATCCAAATCTAAAAAAAAAATCTTTTTCAAACTCAAATCCAATCTCGAAACCAATTCAAATTCGAATCCAAGTGAACTCAATTATTATTGAAAATCCAAAATTCAAATCTGAACTTAAAACCATGTTGAGTTCCATATTCATAACAGATTTTGTTCCAATTTCGAGTCCAGATTCAAACTTCAAACCTCCACTTAAACCCATATCCTAATTAAGATCTAAATTTGAATTGAAGTTCGAATCTCAATTCGTCTACGTTATGCATTACAAGCAACAGGCATTTTTCTATTAGCTCTGGCACCGCTGTTTGCGTGCAAGATGCTGAAGCAGTGTCTATGTAAGGATCCCTCTGTTAATGAACCAAGGGTCTTGGGTGACCGAATAGGACCATATTTTATCCCAAAATCCCGGTCTTCATGAAAATTGAAGCTTTTGCTCTGGACTGATGTACTTAGCTAATGGGTACAGAAAATTTTAGTTGGCCGTTCTTGAGAGCTGGGACTGGATAGCGAGCATGTTATACGAAACAATGTTTTGGATGACATTGTCACCAGAAGGCGCTACAGTGAAATTTTAAACTCGAAGGATGACAACGCTAGCGCCTCTAGCTGTGTAACGCGCAATCAATCAAATTCAGATTGATCGTTGAAGTCATGGTCGATGGTATTTTTTCTAGACTGACGTCTGTTGTCTGTGACTGGAATACAGTTTCAGGAGATCAAATAACTTCTTTCAAAAGTTTTTTTATTCATTAACCACACACATACCTTACATGAGTTTAACCCCATTGCAAAAATCAATGTAGGTTGGCACATGAATGGAGAGGGGCAGTCTTTCGATTTTTACTTGACCTACGGATCAATTGAGGTTAGTTCTATTGCGTAGTGGGAAGCTTAGAGGTTTACATTGCGTTTGTCGGCCGCTCGCACGGTCAGTCAAACGAAACTTCAAGAATTGGTTTTTTCCTTGTTTTCCTTCCTTTCCTTGCTCTGTGCCCTCACCTGGTTTACAGAATTTCTGGTTGGCTTTGGTTCCTTATATACTGTAGCGTTTTCTTCTTTCTTCAATGGCAAATGCCGCTCAGTCTGCAAAGTTTCACATATCGTGAGTTATTTTTTTCTTACGGTGAATTGGACACTTGGACGTATGACGGTGGTCAATTTTAAGCTCAGTTCTATCCCAAGTGTGGTGGCACAGCTTACAGTCAAAAGCCCCGGTGATTTGGATAACTTGGCTTACGTTGTGATCGTTCATAGCTTGCGTGCTCCGCTCGCCCAGCTGATGTGACACTTTACGACGAAGACTTTCGGAGATTTTTGGTTTTTATTTAATCTTATTTATTTAATTGGGCGTTAGATGCATAGTGCGCGTATGTAAGTATAATTGCGTTCTGATCCACAGTGCAACTGAATCTTAATGATCCTTTATGAATGGCAACGGCTAACTATCCTTAACGTAGCATTATTTTTTTATTGTTTTTTTTTTCAATTTGTTTATTTATTAGGCTCAGTTGTTTTAAGGAAAACTCTACGGAGCCGAGAGCAAAAAATAATATAAATATTACATTAAATATAATATATTATTAATAATATGATCTCCGCACTTCTTTTTCGGCCGTGTTGTCAAACTGGTACTTGAACCAGACACGGAAGCTGAAAGATGAACCCTCGCTGACCCGCAGGTGGATATATAGCTTCCTCAATCGCGATTGCAACCTCTTCCAGTGTTACGTCGTCTTTCTTACGACGGGGTTTTTTTATCCGCCTGTTTGTTGTCACGTACAACCGACTGTGCCCTGTTGTCTGACTTCGGACTTTCCTCTAGAACCTCGATGAAGTCATCATCCGAAGTTTCCGATGATACTTGTTCTTCTTCCTTTCCAGCTACGACGCCAGCATACGTGGTACCTTTCTCTTGCTTTCCAGGCCTGTTCCGCGCTTGTTGAGGGCAGGAATCCCGTCGATGACCAACTGCTTGACACCGAAAGCATATATCCTTCAGTCCGTCGTAAAATAATCGTCCTTTAAATCCGGAGACATCTATGGATGGTGGAATACTTTTCCCGACTTCCATTTGTGTACACCACGAACACCTGTGAAAAGGTGTCCTAGACCCAATTCCGTGGGTAATTTCTCTTTTGCAATACGATCCTTTTTGCCAAACAATCCGAGCACCAACTATAAATTTTCGTCTTTGACTTCCGGCGGCAGATCAAATACACGACCATACCGCAAATTGGTACCTGCGATTTCCATCCAAACTTCAGCCAATGTCCCGCTTGAGTAAACAAACTTTCGCGGCTCCGTATTTCTCCTCATGGATTCGTCCATGGCATCACGAGAAACGAATTTGATGTATAGCGAGCGATCATGTGCCGTTTTGTACGCTGTGTCCATAAGTAATAAATCAGTCTTCAGCTGCTTCAAAAAGCTAGCGATTTCTGCCCAAGAGGGACGCGGTTCCAACTTGGAACCGAAACTGAAAGGTATTCACAAATACACTGTCACTCCACTCATTTCGTTTTTTTTGTTGCGATTTCTACGACTGAAAGGCACTGGCGAACGAAAAACATTGTTTTGAACAATGGATTGCAAACGCGCGTTATGGCTACTAATGGCACCGAAACTATATCTGGCTGCATTCTATTCTCCCAGAGAGCCCATGGTTCAAAGTATCGGGGAGACCATGGTTCAAAGGGTTGAACGTGGGACGTGATTTCATTCGAACCTTGTGTCGACTAATGTCTAATCACTACTCGCCAAATGCACATTTGTTTCGGATTGGGCTTTCGGAAAGCAATCTCTGTGTCTCTGTGTCTGCGGCAACTATCAAAATATCGAGCATCGTGAAACCAGGTCTGAGTTGACTGAAACTGTCCGGGTTCGAGGAAAACAAATAAAACCCGTTAAGGAAGTGTTAGCGGGCTTTGATTTACAGTATTTGAACCTTATCTATCTGTTTTTGAAAGAGATTGATGCTAGAATTTGATTATTTGTGTGTCTCCTGTTTGTAGCATTCCCCCTTAAAAATGTCCTCTCTCCCGTTGTCTACGTTTTTTTTTTTCTGTTTTTGTTTGTCTTCCATCAAAGATCAATGTCAAAATCCACCATCAAACCAAATCAACAACATCGCAATCAATAAGTTTAGAACCCTACAACCCGTCCTTGTCCTATTGTGCATTTTTGATCCCTAACCTCGAGTCAGTCGGCAACCCAATCGAACTCTAGTTGTAAGAAGAATCACAAAAATTGTTAAATAAATTGTACAAACAAAAAACACATATCCGGCTCCGTAACGCCAAATGGCAAATAAGCCTTCTAAATAAACGCAAGGATAAAAAAAAATATTTTCAAACCTTCCGAGAGGAGTTCGATCTAGAAATTATGGAGAATTTTAAAATATTTTACGGCTATTCAATCTGTCACTACCTCCTAACCTGGGTTTCGACCAAGTTTAACTGGTGTAGAGTAGAGTGGGGCAAGAGTGCGCGTGGGGTAAGAGTACGTTTTCGATTTTTTGAAGTAATAAAAAAAGATAAACTAGCATCACTGCATCAGTTTGACAGGTATTCTGGCCGACTAGTATCATGTGTAATTGTGAACGATTTGAATGAACAACAAGGGAAATATGGAGTTAGATAACTTTTTGGTCATTTTGCTAAAAATAATTGCGTTTCCGCAACTAGTATTTCATTACCATATATACTAGAGTGGGGCGTCATGGTCATTTTTTCAAATCAATGGTTTTTCGAAGCCATTCTGGGTCCTGAACAACTGTGCAGAATTTGGGACCGATTGGTTGCTTCCTCGCTTTCCGCATCGCGTTTGAAGTTTGTATGGAAATTAGTATGAGAGAACGTACATTTTTGCATTTCTACTACTAAAGGCTTCAGTTTATCGTAAGCCAAGTGGCACATTGCGTTAAAGTATAACCCAAAGGATGCCGAAGAACTTTGCTGAAGAAGGCACGTTGCTGGAACGTCCACGAAAAAAAGTTATAACGCTTAGAACATTGAGTGTTCAAACTATATGCAAAAAATCGTTTATTCTGCCAGCACTGCCGTACTACGTAGACCAATAATTTAATTGAGTGTTATTTCAAAATAATTGATATTATAGGGCTTTAGAGCTAATGGGAGCTATCCGGATTCATTTCACAAAGAAAAAAATCCGACGAGAAGGAAGATGGGTTTTGTCCTTCGAGAACCATAGGTTGTCCGGTAGTGCTGGCAGAAACATTGATTTCTTGCACATGGTTTACCCAATCAATTTTCGAAACGTAATAACATTTTTTGTAGACCTTCCAGCTACGTACCTTCTTCGGCAAAGTCTTTCAGCATCTTCCAGACTAGATGCTAACGTATTGAGTCACGTGATTGATGATAAATTGAAGCCGCTAAGAGCAAAATTGTAAAAAAGTACGTTTTCCCATACTAATCTCCATGTAAATTTAAAACGCGATGCGACATGCGAGGTTGCAACCAATCGAGCCCATATTTTGCACAGTTGATTGGGACCCCAAAACGATTCAGAAAAACCTTGATCTCACTTGATCGGACGAAGTTTGCGTTTTTCCATACAACCGCGCCCCACTCTAATATATACGTTCAATCAGGTGAACATTATACCATTTCGATAACCTATTGTATAGAGTACTTTATGGTGCAGAACACCAATCCGGTTGGTTTTCCAAGAAGTCGAAACCATTACTTGAATAATTTTTGGGACTGTGGGGTAAAAGTACGCAGGAACCGGTGGGGCAAGAGTACGCATATGAATCTTCAAGTTATGATGTCAAGCCCGTTTCTCCGGCCGAAATAAGACTTCTTCCAAAGCGTGAAGATCCACAACTAAGAAAAAAGGGACAGAATTCGAAATTATCACAAGTTTTTAGGATAAGTTGAAGTAATTCGGTGTTAGAAAGGACTTAGCGAACAAAGCACTGAAGCGAAATAATGAAATTGTATTAGGACTTGCTGTACACCTAAACATAGTACGAAAACACAATTTCATCCAAATGATAATTTCATTGAATCAAAAGAAACATTCCTAAATTACGCAACGTTTAGCTGGGAAGGGTTGCAAGATGTGTGGAGATCCATATAATTTTAGGGGATTCATACAAACAGTGTAAGGTAGGGGGGAGGGGTGATGAAATAGCCAAATTTTACATTACGTGATTGGTGGACTTTCTTTAAGGAAAATGCCTTTGTATACGCCACGCGACACCTGATATATATTTTTACCTCTGTAGTTTTTTGGATAATGGTTTTTCGTATGAAAGTGCACATTTTTAGGACCCCCTTCCCCTTTAAGAGTTACGTAATATTAAAACATTCCCTAATATATGCTTATTAAACATCAATTAAATGTTATTAACTCTTATTTGTGTAAATATATACTGAAAGCACATGATTGGATAAATGCGTACTCTTACCCCACCCGATGCGCACTTTTACCCCACCGGTGGGGTAAGAGTGCGTTTTTCACTTGTCTTGCAATAAGGGTTCTACTTAAACGAATCTCAATAATTTCAATATTTTTTCCACTGGGTAACATAAAGGAAGAGTATATGAATCATCGACACTGATTTGATATGCAGAAGCTTGCTTCATAAGGGCCACATGATCGATTGAAAACTAAGTGCGTACTCTTGCCCCACTCTACTCTAAAGGGTGTGTATATAGAAAGTGAAAAGAAAAATCCTCCGTCGGTTAAATTCAACTCTCGAAACGTTACAATTTTTCATGACAGTTTGAGGAAAACGTGCTTTTTATATCAAATTACACTGCCGTGAATCGCCTATCAGATCCGTCTGTATTAGGGTACCAAAGAAAATGACATTTTTGAATTTCAAAAAACGACATTGCTCACAAGTTCCATTTTGCCAAAATATGATCCCATGCAAAATTTGAGCTCAATCGGACATGATTTAAGGGTGCCTAAAATTCATCAAAGTTGAATTTTTTACCCATGAAAATGCAAGAAGTGTACACCGAAGAACAAGTTGAATTTGGCATCAAAATAAAAAAAAATCCCCCTTGTGAGAAAAAAATTAAAAAAATTGGTTAATTTTGAGCACCCCTAAATCATGTCCGATTTAGTTCAAATTTTGCATAGGGGTATATTTTTGGCTACGAAAACGTTTGCGTATCGTCTGGTGTTAAAATTCGATGAAACAAATTTTCATCGTCTGAAAATGTTCTAAGAGACAAAATCGATTTCCCCAAAAAAAAAATTGTTTTAAGTGACATCAGATCTCGACGTTTCATGAAATTTTAAGTCATTTGGCATCAGAAAAAAAAAGATTTTCGACGGAAAATTTTTATGGATAAAAATTTAAAAACTTTGATGAATTTTAGGCACCTCTAAATCATGTCCAATTGAGCTCAAATTTTGCATGGGGTCATATTTTGGGGTAATGAAACTTGTGAGCAATGTCGTTTTTTTGAAATTTGATGACAATTTTTTTCCCATACATTCCATTGGGACCCTAGTCAGTATATGGATGCCATATACAGATGCGACTGACTTGCAATTCACGGCAGTACAGGACATTGTCGAAACAATAGCCCTTCGAGGGAAATGAGGCTTCCGAGCCTCTTGAAAGGAGGCTTCCGAGCCTCTTGGAAGGAGGCTTCCGAGCCTCTTGAAAGGAGGCTTCCGAGCCTCTTGAAAGGAGGCTTCCGAGCCTCTTGAAAGGAGGCTTCCGAGCCTCTTGAAAGGAGGCTTCCAAGCCTCTTGAAAGGAGGCTTCCAAGCCTCTTGAAAGGAAGCTTCCAAGCCTCTTGAAAGGAGGCTTCCGAGCCTCTTGAAAGGAGGCTTCCGAGCCTCTTGAAAGGAGGCTTCCGAGCCTCTTGAAAGGAGGCTTCCAAGCCTCTTGAAAGGAGGCTTCCAAGCCTCTTGAAAGGAGGCTGGAGCCTCTTGAAAGGAGGCTTTGAGCCTCTTGAAGGAGGCATCTGAGGCCTCTTGAAAGGAGGCATCCGAGGCCTCTTGAAAGGAGGCTTCTGAGCCTCTTGAAAGGAGGCTTCTGAGCCTCTTGAAGGAGGCTGAGGCCTCTTGAAAGGAGGCCTGAGCCTCTTGAAGGAGGCTTCTGAGCCTCTTGAAAGGAGGCTTCTGAACCTCTTGAAAGGAGGCTTCCGGAGCCTCTTGAAAGGAGGCTTCTGAGCCTCTTGAAAGGAGGCTTCCTGAGCCTCTTGAAAGGAGGCTTCTGAGCCTCTTGAAGGAGGCCTGAGCCTCTTGAAAGGAGGCTTCTGAGCCTCTTGAAAGGAGGCTTCTGAGCCTCTTGAAAGGAGGCTTCCAAGCCTCTTGAAAGGAGGCTTCAAGCCTCTTGAAAGGAGGCTTCAAGCCTCTTGAAAGGAGGCTTCTGAGCTTCTTGAAAGGAGGCTTCTGAGCTTCTTGAAAGGAGGCTTCTGAGCTTCTTGAAAGGAGGCTTCTGAGCCTCTTGAAGGAGGCTTCTGAGCCTCTTGACAGGAGGCTTCTGAGCCTCTTGAAGGAGGCTTCTGAGCCTCTTGAAAGGAGGCTTCCTGAGCCTCTTGAAAGGAGGCCTGAGCCTCTTGAAAGAAGGCCTGAGCCTCTTGAAGGAGGCTTCTGAGCCTCTTGGAAGGAGGCTTCTGAGCCTCTTAAAAGGAGGCTTCTGAGGCCTCTTGAAAGGAGGCCTGAGCCTCTTGAAAGGAGGCTTCAAGCCTCTTGAAGGAGGCTTCTGAGCCTCTTGAAAGGAGGCCTGAGCCTCTTGAAAGGAGGCTTCCAAGCCTCTTTAAAGGAGGCTTCTGAGCCTCTTGAAAGGAGGCTCTGAGCCTCTTGAAAGGAGGCTCTGAGGCCTCTTGAAAGGAGGCTCTGAGGCCTCTTGAAAGGAGGCTTCCAAGCCTCTTGAAAGGAGGCTTCCGAGCCTCATGAAAGGAGGCTTGAGCCTCTTGAAAGGAGGCTTCTGAGCCTCTTGAAAGGAGGCTTCCGGGCCTCTTGAAAGGAGGCTCTCTGAGCCTCTTGAAAGGAGGCTTCTGAGCCTCTTGAAAGGAGGCTTGAGCCTCTTGAAAGGAGGCTTCTGAGCCTCTTGAAAGAAGGCTTGCGAGCCTCTTGAAAGGAGGCTTTTGAGCTTCTTGAAAGGAGACGTTTGAGCCTCTTCAAAGGAGGCGTTTGAGCCTCTTCAAAGGAGGCTTCCTGAGCCTCTTGAAAGGAGGCTGAGCCTCTTGAAAGGAGGCTGAGCCTCTTGAAAGGAGGCTTCTGAGCCTCTTGAAAGGAGGCTCGAGCCTCTTGAAAGGAGGCTTCTGAGCCTCTTGAAAGGAGGCTTCCGAGCCTCTTGAAAGGAGGCTTCCGAGCCTCTTGAAAGGAGGCTTCCGAGCCTCTTGAAAGGAGGCTTCCGAGCCTCTTGAAAGGAGGCTTCCGAGCCTCTTGAAAGGAGGCTTCCGAGCCTCTTGAAAGGAGGCTTCCGAGCCTCGGAATACGAAGGACGAAAACTGTGTTTCAAATCAATCTAACACAATTCAATGTGCTTCGTTTAATAAGCTTCTACAATACGATCGATTCCGCACTAAATAATTCTGTGCTCTTCGCTGCAGACATTAGTTTTATCACTTCGCGTTCTCCCACACTAGCTGGCGTGATCAGCATCTACAAGATGCCGTCCCATGACCAGCAGCAACACGATCGATTCCGCATTCATATTGTACAAATAGTAAAAAATATCACAAAATATAAGTTTGAAACTTGGAAACACTGAAGACGTTTTATAGAAGAAAACTACATACGTATTTGTCGACTTATAATGGGGTTATGTAGTAAGCGTTAATAGGAAAAATTGTGTAACCTAAAGTTTTGAAAACAACTTAACGATTTTGGATAGCGGCGCAGCCAAAATTTTTGATCATATAAATAACGGTTTAAGTTTAAATTTGTTTCGAAATTCCGCGGAATTCCGTCAAATTTCATTAGAAACTAATTTTTTCTAGCGAATTTTTTGTAATTTTACGAAACGAAACGAAATCATGAAATACGATTTCGCCATGCTAAAATTCCGCGAAATTCCGCGGAGTTTCGTTTCGAACCACATGAAACGAAATTTTTCGAAATACCGCATATATGCTTAATATCGACACATTCGAGAGTCGTTAAGATGTTAAGCTTGTGCTTGCTTTGATTGTATTTCGCTTTTCATCTGGCTAAGCACGTCTGATGTTTTCTTCCGAAGTTGATACGATTTCCAAGGATGGAGTGAACGCTCGATGTTAAAGGGCCTGTCAAGTAAAGAAGAATATTGTTTAAGATAGATGAAATTGTGAAATTGATATAAAAAACAGATCAGAATAAGACTTATTTTGTTTTAAATCGGAATACAATTAAATATTACAATCTAAAATTTACAAAAAAAAAATCCTCGACAAGTTATGTTTTTACAGTGTTATTGATTAGTGCAGCTTGATCGAATCGACCAGACCATTTCTCCTGTCATTCAAAAAACTTACCGAGTTGAGTAGCGCAATGTTGCCCCTGATTCAAACCTTTATCATTGAGCGTCATCTCAATATCGCATACCCCTCATCGCTACCTTTGTGTGCAGGGAGTCAGTTCTTACTCGATGTTGCAAGCAAACAACACGACAACGATGGGCGCTCACCATCCAAGCAGCCAGCGCGCGTTCCCTGTGAGCTAACGGCCGAACCGGACCGGTAACTGTCGTGGTGCGGTAGTTCTCCATAACAACACGTGAACTCCGTGAGTCTGCGGCGATGATGCTCCACCGTGCCGTGTTTGGTTGCTGGCTGCTGGTGCTGCTGCTCCGCAAGAGAGCCAAAAGTCGTGACTCGAACAAACTTTTCAATTGTTTGGGGGTGGAACCGGAGTGATTTTTTATCTTCTCACTCCCCTCCCCCTTCGCCTGGCTTCTCGGTCCGCATTCGCGTCAGCGTTCGTCATTCGTTTGAATGGTGGAATGCCTTTTATCTTCCTTGTTTCGGGCCGATTTGGATGTTTTTTCGAGCGAGACTGCTGTGGTTGTTGTTACTGTTGCCATTGTGCTGGTGGTGGAACACGCGGCGGAGACCATTCGAAAGAAAGTAGTCAAATTGTCCAATTAGGCTGAACAAGCATCGAATTAGACGATCGTACGCGCTGGTCTGAAGTTTATCATCCTCCAACCAAAGAGTGCGTCGCATCACATCGTATGATGCGTTGCGATGGGAGAAGCCAGGAAAAGGATGTAAAAGTGCGCGACATCGACGAAAGACCAAAAGTTTCCTATCGTGTCCGGAAGGTCGAGAATGTGTTTAGATGTGGCAAACGAAGTCATTAAAAAGGAGACTTCCGCACTCTCATGTGTATGAGAGCAAAAATACTGCCCTGGTAGGGTTGGAGTCAGAGGTCTTGTGAAGTTTTCCGTGCGATAATTTTAGGAATCGTTAGCAAATTTCGAGTTCAAGAAATATGCAGGACTTTTAGTTTTGATTGTACTGTGTTAAATAACCATTGGAAAAGGATTTCTTTGAAACCGATGGAAGAAAGCTTGAAAACAACGAATTCAACGAATTGTCAAAAGGAATTATGAGTAAAACTCATCCGAGGAGGAAATTATCCAATTTTCTGGAAAGCTTATCTGAACTTCCATGCGAGATTCATTCGATTTCGAGGAAATTCATTCGATTTCCAGAGAAATTCATTCGATTTCAGAGGAAATTCATTCGAATTTCCAGAGGAAATTATTCGAATTTCCAAGAATTATTCCAGAGGAAATTATTCATTCAGAGGAAATTCATTCACTTCAGAGGAAATTCATTCGATTCCAGAGGAAATTCATCTGAATTTAGAGAAATTATTCGAATTTCCTAGAGGAAATTCATTCGAATTTCCAGAGGAAATTCATTCATCTCCAGAGGAAATTCATCTGAATTTCCAGAGGAAATCATTCGAATTTCAGAGGAAATTATTCGAATTTCAGAGGAAATTCATTCGAATTTCCAGAGGAAATTCTATTTCCAGAGGAAATTATCTTATTGAGGAAATTCATTCAATCAGAGGAATCTTATTCGAATTTCTAGAGGAAAATTCATTCGAATTTCAGAGAAATTCATTCATTCTCCAGAGGAAATTCATTCGATTCAGAGAAATTATTCATTTCCAGAGGAAATTATTCGACGAGGAAATTATTCGATTTCCAGAGGAAATTCATTCTGGAATTTCAGAGGAAATTCATTCAATTTCCAGAGGAATTACCGAATTTCCAGAGGAAATTATTCGAATTTCCAGAGAATCATTCAATGAGGAAATTCAAAATTATTCCAGAGATTACGAATTTCCAGAGGAAATTCATCTGAATTTCCAGAGGAAATCTGATTCCAGAGGAAACGGAATTTGGGAAATTATCTGAATTTCTGAATTCACTGAATTTCCAGAGGAAATTATTCGAATTTCCAGAGAAATTCATTCGAATTTCCAGAGGAAATTCATTCGAATTTCAGAGGAAATTCATTCGAATTTCCAGAGGAAATTCATTCGACTTCCAGAGGAAATTATTCGAATTTCCAGAGGAAATTATTCGAATTTGAGGAAATTCAGATTTCCAAGAGGAAATTCATTCGAATTTCAGAGGAAATTATCATTCGAATTTCCAGAGGAAAATCTTCGACTTCCAGAGGAAATTCTTCACGGAGGACTTCGATTTCCAGAGGAAATTACTAAATATAAATTATTCGACTTCCAGAGGAAATTCATCTGATTTCAGAGGAAATTATCGAATTTCCAGAGGAAATTCATTCGACTTCCAGAGGAAATTCATTGAATTCGAATTCGACTTCCAGAGGAAATTATTCACTTCAGGAAATATTCGATTTAGGAAATTATCGATGAAAAATTCGAATTTCCAGGGAAATTCATTGAATTTCCAGGGAAATATTCATTTCAGGAAATTCATTCGAGAAATTCATTCGAATTTCCAGGAAATTCATTCATTCAGGAAATTATCATTTCCAGGGAAATTATTCGATTAAATTACGATTTCCAGGGAAATCTATCTGACTTCAGGGAAATTATCGATTCCAGGGAAATTCATTCGAATTTCAGGGAAATTCATCTGACTTCCAGGGAAATTATCTGATTCCAGGGAAATTCATTCGAATTTGGAAATTCATTCTTAGGAAATTATTTCAGGGGAAATTCATTCGATTGGAAATATCTGACTTCAGGGAAATTCATTCATTCCAGGGAAATTCATTCGACTTCCAGGGAAATTCATTCGAATTTCCAGGGAAATTCAATTCGAAATCTTCCAGGGAAATCTATCTGAATTTCAGGAAATTCATTCGATTCAGGAAATTCATTCGATTCAGGGAAATTCATTCAAAAATTCATTCGAATGATTATATTCCAGGAAATTCATTCATTTCCAGGGAAATTCATTCGATTTAAAATTCATCTGACTTCCAGGAAATTATTCGATTTCCAGGGAAATTATCCGATTGAAATTTATCTACGAAAAATTCGATTCAGGGAAATTCATTCGATTCCAGAGTGAAATTCTTCGATTCCAGAGGAAATTTCATTCCAGAGGAAATTTTCGATTTCAGGAATTACCATTCTGAGGAAAATTCGTTCGATTTCCAGAGGAAATTCGTTCGACTTCCAGGCGAAATCGCACTGATTTTCCAGGAAATTCGTTCGAATTTCAGAGGAAATTCGTTCGATTCAGAGGAAATTCGTTCGACTTCCGTAGAGGAAATTCATTCGACTTCCAGAGGAAATTAATTCGACTTCCAGAGGAAATTATCTATTTAGAGAAATTCATTCGATTTCCAGGATATATTCGACTTCCAGAGAAATTCATTTCAGAGGAACGAATTAGAAAATTCATCTGACTTCAGAGGAAATTCATCTGATTCAGAGGAATCTCATTCGAATTTCCAGAGGAAATTCATTGAATTTCAAAATCTATTCGAATTTCAAGGAAATCTATTCGATTTCCAGGAAATTCATTCGATTTCAGGGAAATTCATTCGACTTCCAGGGAAATTCATTCGATTTCCAGGGAAATTCATTCGATTTCCAGGAAATCTATTCATTCAGGAAATTATTCGATTCGAAATTCATCTGATTCCAGGAAATTCATTCGACTTCAGGAAATTCATTCGACTTCAGGGAAATTCATTCGATTTAGAGGAAATTTCGATTTCCAGAGGAAATTCGTTCGATTTGTAGAGGAAATTGTTCGATTCAGAGGAAATTCATTCGACTTCCAGAGGAAATTCATTCTACTCTAGAGGAAATTGATTCGAATTTCAGAGGAAATTGATTCGAATTTCCGAGGAAATTGATTAATTCAGAGGAAATTGATTCGATTCAGGGAAATGATTCAGGAAATTCATTCACCAGGAAATTCATTCGACTTCAGGAAATTCATTCGATTCAGGAAATTCATTCGACTTCCAGAGGAAATTCATTGACTTCCAGAGGAAATTCATTCGAATTTCCGAGGAAATTCATTCGAATTTCCAAGGGAAATCTATTCGAACTTCCAGGAAATTCATTCGAATTTCCAGGAAATTATCTGATTTCCAGGAAATTCATCTGAATCTTCCAGGGAAATTATTCGAACTTCCAGGAAATTATTCGAATTTCCAGGAAATTCATTCGACTCAGGGAAATTCATCTGACTTCCAGGAAATTATCTACTTCAGGGAATTATTGATTTCCAGGAAATTCGAATTTCAGAGAAATTGTTCGATTCCTTAGAGGAAATTCGTTCGACTTCCAGAGGAAATTTTTTGAATTTCCAGAGAAAATTCATTCGAATTCCAGAGAAATTCATGAATTTCCAGAGAAATTATTCGAATTTCAGAGGAAATTGATTCGACTCAGAGAAATTGATTCGAATCTCCAGAGGAAATTATCTGACTTCCAGGAAATTCATTCACTTCCAGGAAATTCATTCGATTTCAGGAATTCATTCGACTTCAGGGAAATTCATCGAATTGAAATTATTCGATTCCAGGTACGATCCAGATTATTCGATTTCAGAGAATCATTCATTTCCAGAGGAAATTCATTCGAATTTCCAGAGGAAAATTCATCTGAATTTCCAGAGGAAATTTATTCGATTTCCAGAGGAAATTCATTCATTTCGAGAATTCATTCGAATTTCCAGAGGAAATTCATTCGATTCCAGAGGAAATTCATTCGATTTCCAGAGGAAATTATCGATTCCAGAGGAAATTCATTCGATTTCAGGGAAATTCATTCGACTTCAGGAAATTCATTCGATTCAGGAAATTCATTCGATTCAGGGAAATTCATTCATTCCAGGAAATTCATTCGAATTATCTGACTTCAGGAAATTCATTCGATTTCCAGGAAATTCATCTGAATTTCCAGGGAAATTCATTCGATTCCAGGAAATTATTCGACTTCAGGAATTCATTCGATTCCAGGGAAATTATCGATTTCCAGGGAAATTCATTGAATTCAGGGAATTTCTCATTTAGGGAAATTATTCGATTTCCAGGGAAATTATTGGATTTCCAGGGGAAATTCATTCGACTTCCAGGAAATTCATTCATTCCAGGGAAATTCATTCGATTTGAAATTATTCGACAGGAAATTCATCGACTTCCAGGGAAATTCAATTCCAGAGGAATATTATTAGGAAATATCGAATTTCAGAGGAAATTATCATTCCAGAGGAAATTCATTCGAATTTCGAGGAAATTCATTCGATTTCAGAGGAAATTATCTGATTTCAGAGGAAATTATTCGAATTTCCAGAGGAAATTCATTCGATTTCCAGAGGAAATTCATTCGACTTCCAGAGGAAATTCACTGACTTCCAGAGGAAATTCATTCGACTTCCAGAGGAAATTCATTCGATTTCCAGAGGAAATTCATTGACTTCAGGAAATATCATTCAGCGAAATTATTCGATTCCAGGGAAATTCATTCGATTTCAGGAAATTATCATTTCCAGGAAATTCATTCGATTTCAGGAAATTCATTCGATTTCCAGGGAAATTATTCATTTCAGGAAATTATTCGAATTTCAGGAAATTCATTCATTTCAGGAAATTCATCTGGCTTCAGAACATTCGACTTCAGGGAAATCTATTCGATTTCAGGGAAATTATTCGATTTCCAGGGGAAATTCATTCATTCAGGGAAATTATCTCGATTTCCAGGGAAATTCATTCGAATTTCCAGGGAAATTATCTGATTCCAGGGAAATTATTCGATTCAGGGAAATTCATTCGATTTCAGGGAAATTATCTGAATTTCCAGGAAATTCATTGATTTCCAGGAAATTCTATTCGATTTCCAGGGAAATTCATTCGATTCAGGAAATTCATTCATTCCAGGAAATTCATTCGATTTCCAGGGAAATTATCTGACATTTTAGGGAAATTCATTCGATTTCAGGAAATTCATTCGATTCAGGAAATTCATTCGACTTCCAGGAAATTCATTCACTCTAGGAAATTATCTGAATTTCCAGGGAAATTCATTCGATTTCCAGGGAATTATTCGAATTTAGGAATTATCTGAATTTCCAGGAAATTCACTGAATTTGAATTCATTCGAATTTCAGGAAATTCATTCGAATTTCCAGGAAATTATTCGAATTTCAGGAAATCATTCGATATCTGAATTTCCAGGAAATTATCTGAATTTCCAGGAACTCTGAATTTAGAATTACTGAATTTCCAGGAATTATCTGAATTTCCAGGGAAATTATTTGTTTTTTCGAATTTGAGGAATTCATCGATTTCAGAGAAATTATCCGATTTTCTGAGAAAGTTCATCCGAACTTCATAGAGATTAATTCGAGCTTTAAGGAAATTCTAGGAGTTCATCGAAATTTCAAGCGAAATTCATTCGAACCTCTTGTGTAAAATTATTCGAATTCCAGTGGAAATTCACCTGAATTTCCAGGAGTTATCCTGAACCTCCAGAGTAAATTCTATTCATGAGAAATCATTCGAATTATCAATAAAATTCATTTCAACCAAATTTCTTCAAAAAGTTTATCGATTCAGGCTTTAATTTCAATTTCTTCACTGTCTGAACGCGTCCCATCGCACATTTTGTATTTGTTTCTGCTTGTCTCAGCCTCTAATACTTCACTGCTTCACTTCTTTTTGTTTTCCTTCAAATGCAAAGGACATTATTCAAACCAATGGAGACCGAATCGCACGAGAAAAGCCCATCAAAGACCGAATAGAAATTTGGGAACTCCGTACGTCGCTGCTGTTGCTACTGCTGCAGCGGGTACAGCGCCCGGGGAGGCTCTGCCACCTGCCGGGTGTGGAAAATCTGCAGTTTCGATGTTAAACTAGAAAATAACAACCGGTCGTTGCGCAAAAAAGATCGAAACGAGCAAACAAACCCAGAAGAATCGTTAAAACGGCACTCGAGCTCTCGCCTCCCATCACTAGCGCAGTCTCGGCCGCGGCCAGACTGGGTCTGGTTGTCAAATTTGATTTTTATTTGTATTTTTTTCGAAGTGTGTCTGCCGGCTCACGGCAAGCTCATTCGAATTCGATTCGATAGAAATTGCTCAGAACCAATTGGCGTGTTTTGACAAATGTGCTGCTGGCTCCATCTGGGCCTTTCGTGGTTTCTGCAGTCTTTCCACTACTGAAGGCCCCCGGAAGGTGTTGTTGTTTTGCAATCTGGGCAATTTGAACGCTCATTTATTGGGGAGACCTGTCTCAGGCGAATGTGGTGGATGTTTGAAAAGTCGCGAACGTTGAAAATTCAAATCACATAATTTCTATGCGCTTCCTCAAAGGTGTCGCTCATAACTCAATAGTGGAAAAACATTTAACCTAACTGTAAACGATTATATTCAATTTCAAAATGTTCAGAAGCTCATACTTTTGACAAAACAAAAATTATTTGAATTTTGTAACAAAAATAACGCAAGGGTCTTTCAATATTATGCGTCCTAAAGTCTCTGTTTTGATTAGTACCTACCCCGCGCAGTCGAATGGAACTGTTTCAGGTGACGGAGAGAGATCCTAAACAATGCACATTCCTTCTGCACTCAGCTCAGCCACCACAATGTATCAAAACGATCCAATTCTCGCCACGCACTGACACCGGACCTGTTGAAGATGGGGCAGAATTTCACAATTTCGCGTCCAACACGCGGTGCGGCAGGCAGGAAAATTCCCACGGCGATTCTTTCTCTATGTTACTGCGGTGGTCGTCTTCCATGACCATCGAATGCCGCCAACTCGCGGTCATCTACCGACGACCAACAACCATGTCGTCATTCGTCGTCGTCGTCGCGTCATGAATGATCGAGGAGGTAATTCAATTGCCCTGTGACCTGCGCGGCCTCCTCCGCGAAGTTCTTGCTTCCGAAAGCGGAGTAAGGACTTAGGCTGGTTCATGGTACAGAGTCGACAGATTGATCACTATCGAGAATCCAGTTTAAACGATTTCGGGTCGGTCCAATGCAACCGAAGTACAGACAACGCGGAGGTACGACGAGGGCCCAAGACTCAATCGTTCCGGCTGGATTCTCCTTTATTCGATTCGAATGGTTTGCCTGACTCGAGTGCAGCAGGTGGCAAGGGGAGGTGGCTTCAAAAGACGTGGAAGAACGGGTTGCACCGAGTTAAACCGAAAAGACTTCACAGTTCAGACCGGAAGTACGATGCTGCTGCCGCCGCTGACACCACGCTAACATCATCGATGACGACCTCGGAGATCCGACGCACTTACCTCCGCTGCGATGTGTTGATTCTGGCGAGCGTCTCAATCGAGGTCATTAGATCTGGTGTGAAGTGTATTTCATTTCGCGGTTGACGGATTGCTGGGCTGGTTTCTGTCGCGCGATGCGTTGGACGTGTGTAGACTGCACGCAACAATGAGTCGGGAGCGAGCGGCGTGCGAACGGGAAAGAAGGTAATCATTGTGATTAGAGCGAATGGGACGCAAGGTGAAACGAGAATGTGGGTGGAATTTTTTCGTCCGAACAATGAGTCCCACGGGGTCGAGTAATTCGTTATGTTGCATTATCCGTAAATGATACTTTTCGGAACCGTCTTTAGTGTACCCGAGAGGCTTCGACGCGAATTAAAAAGAACATAATCAAGATTTTAACCCATTTACAATTATAAACGTCGAATTCACTTGGGCTCAAGAATTCTAACGGCTGTTTTGTTGAAGTGCATTTCAGTTTATTGTGATAAAACATTGAAGCAAGAATAGCTAAAATCACAATTTAATTTTAAATTGCTACGCCCAGAGAGTGTAAAACAAATGCAAGGAGAGTTTTACGAGGCCAGCATTGAATTTGTTTCTAAAATCTTGTAATCCCATTTAAAAAAAATGATCAATTTAACTTTTCAGAACTATCACGAGACAAAATACGGAAATACTGGTTGAAAACATTACTTCATCTTTCTTTTTTAATTTTTGAATGACTTAATACATAGAGAAAATTTTCAAAAAAAAATCGGAAGATTGTTCATTCTAGTATAAAGTTCCAATATCCTGATAATAACATCTTGGCAGCACTCGTTTTTGCTTTATACATAAATTCGAAGACAACCAATAGAGCATTGAAAACTCAAACGAAACTTCCAACTGGTACTGACGATTGGGCAAATTATAATATTTTCTGGTCATAATTTTGGAGTGATTCGCGTTTCAATATATGGGTAGCGTAGCTCAGAAAGCACCATCGAACGCGATCAAGCCTTTGTTTCTAAAGCCTGTTGTCTTACGCTGAGGGTTGTAAAGGTGTATAAAAAATCCAACGGCTGGTGCTGCCAGCGATCGTGAACTTAAAAGGACGGGACGATACTCACCTAAACCCCTAAACGTGACGTTATTTGAACGACCCCTAAGGAGATTTTAGGCCGTAGGCCAGCAGTAACGGCCTCCAAAACGTTCATAGCTTCTGTCGAAATCTTCTCAAAGATCCTTAGATGCCTGTCAGGACATGTGGCTACAATCTTGGTGCATTCGTACACAAAAGGTGATCCAAAATGTACTTGAGATCAGTCGGTAGATCTGAAATCGTTTGGTGTATTTATAGGTGTATTTCAAACCAATCTTAGGTCATCCTGCTCGTCTCATAGATATCAGATGATTGAATGGAAAATTTAGGCCCCAATGTCCGAAAGTAATAAATTCTACATATGAATCGTTCTAAAATTCAGATCATAAGGTCGTTGCAGTAAGGCTTCCAAACAGTTCATATCTTCTGCAAACAATCTTCCCAACAGATCCTTAGATGACTGTCAAGATATCTAATACCCATCTTGCTGCATTATATCACACCGGAGGCCGTCAATGATTTGATTTATGTGGAATAAATTGGCATGCAATATGACATGTTATTCTACAATTTGCAAATGATGTTATTCTACAATTTGCAAAACGTTTTGAAGTTAGGTTGGAAAGCCTATGGAGTAAAGGCATTCAATATGTTTCGAATTTCAGACTCTTCTCGACAGGCTCGATCATCAGATGGCTTTCAAAACAATTCTTTCGGAACCACTCGTGGTCTGAACTGACTGTGCAAAAGCTGGCACGACAATTGTCTTCAAGCTTTACAATCGATTTTAAAGTTTGAAAATTAGATTGGGAAATTAAATGCATTATAAAGGAAAGCCAAGGATGTCAAAACGAATTGAAATCAGAGAAAATAGGCAAATACTGAGCAATTAAGGCAAACAAAAATAAAATACTAAATACTAGCTAGGCAAAACTAAAAGTTCGAACATATTGAGGAAATTTTGAGAACAAAACAAATTTGAAAGAGAAGATTGAAACATTAAGTCAAGTGAAGAAACTATTAAGCATTACTTACTGATACTTAATGGACTACAACCAATGGCTTCCAGTTGCCCAGAACGTTTAGCACCCTCGTTTTCTTCTATGAGGAAAGGAATCATCAAGCGGCCTTCCACGGAGCCTAGGCCTTCCGCGTCTCTGCTGAATATTATCTTCGTTTGACACTCTTAGGACATACGAACAGCGTGCCAGATTTGGTCATTTGACTGAAAAAGTTGTGACCTAAACTGTCATTTGGGAAAAAATATAGAACCAAGAGAAAAATACGACCAAATATTTCATTTGACAAAACAGTTTGGTTCGAAAAATCATTTAGCCGATTATTCACTCCTTACTTCTGGAAAGTCGTTCATAGAATTCCGGTGGAAATTCAGACAATTCCGGCTAAAATGCTGTTCAGCCGAAATGGTTGTTTGGCAAAAAGGGTCATTTACCTCAAAAAGTAATTTAATCGAAATGAACATACGGCGAAAAGGTCGTTTGGACGAATATGTTTTTTGCCGAATAAGTCGTATGGCCGAATGAGTCCTTTCGAATAAGCCGTTGAAAAGTCGTTTGGTCGAATAAGTCGTTTGGCCGAATGAATCGTCTGGTCGAATGAGAGTTTGGTCGAATAAGTCGTCTCGAAGAAGCGTTTAGCTGAATAATCGTTTGGCTGAATAAGTCGTTTGGCCGAGTAAGTCGTTTGGCGAGTAAATCGTTTGTCCGAATAAGTCGTTTGTCCGAATAAGTCGCTTTTCCGTATAAGTCGATTGGCCGAATAAGTCATTTGGTCGAATAAGTCATCATGCCGAATAAGTCGCGGCTGAATGAGTCGTTTGGCCGAATAAGTTGCCAGGCTGAATAAGTCGTTTGACCAAATGGGCGTTTGACCGAATAAGTCGTTTGATCGAATAAGTCGTTTGATCGAATAAGTCGTTTGGCCCATGAGTCGTTGAATAAGTTGTTTGGCCGTAAGTCATTTGTCCAAATAAGTCGCTTGGCCAAATAGTCACTTAATCGAATAAGTCACATGCTGAATAAGTCCTATTGGCGAATAGTCGTTTGGCTGAATAAGTCGCTTGGCCGAATGAGTCGTTTGGCCGAAGAAGTTGTTTCATGAATAAGTCGCTTGACTGAGTAGCGTTTCGAATAATTCTTTTGAATAAGTCGTTTGGCCGAATAATTATTTGGCCGATTTTTCCGATAAGCTTAGGCAGAATAAGTCTTTTCGAATAAGCTTTTGGACGAAGAACTAGTTTTGCCGTGTTTGCGAATAAGTCGTTTGGTCTGATAAGAAGAATTTAAAGAAAGAGCCGTTTGGTCATAAATGTCATTTGGGACGGTTGACATTTTCGGCCATGTTCAGCAACCCGTTAAGCAAATAGCATTATCAGCAAACGGCCCCTCTGTCGAAGGACCATTTCACCAAGCAGAAATGTGAAGAATTTAAGCGGAGTTTCGAATAACTTCGCATTAAAGTGAAAAAATAATGAAAATTCCAAATAATTTCCTGTAAACTTCCCAGAATTTCATACAAAATTTGAGTATTTTCAAATAAACACTTGCGAATATTCCAAAGAGTTTCCGTGCATATTCCGAAGAATTTCCGTGAAACATTTTGCCGTATGACTGTTGGAATCAAGAAATACGAAAACTTAGAATCTCAGGTAATTCCTGTCAATGTATTAAACATATCTTGAAAAAGTCCAGAAAAAAAACTATGAGAAAAACGCAATAAAAATTTACTTAGCATAAAATTTAAAATTTAAAATTTAAAATTTAAAATTTAAAATTTAAAATTTAAAAATTTAAAAATTTAAAATTTAAAAATTTAAAATTTAAAATTTAAAATTTAAAATTTAAAAAATTTAAAAATTTAAAATTTAAAATTTAAAAATTTAAAAATTTAAAAATTTAAAATTTAAAATTTAAAATTTAAAATTTAAAATTTAAAATTTAAAAATTTAAAATTTAAAATTTAAAAATTTAAAATTTGAAAATTTTATAATTTTAAAGTTTAAAATTAAAAAAATCCAAAGGTTTAAAATTTTAAAAGTCTAAAATCTTTTTGATGTAATAAAATAACAAAACTTTGATATTTTAAATTTTTTAATTTTAAAATATTAAGATTTTAAAATTTGAAAACATAAAATTTTCAAATTTTGAAATTAAAAGAATGTTAATTTAAAATTTTAAAATTTAAATATAAAGGTTTAAAAATTAAGATTCTAAATTTAAAAATTTTAAACTTTGAAACTTAAAAAAATTTTGCTAAAATTAAAAAAATTAAGGTTAAAACCTTTATTTAAGGTGCAAAAATATGAAAATTTTAAAATTGAAATGAATTTAAACTTTAAGATTTGAAAATTATAAAGGCCGAGTTGCGAATAATATGACAATTAATTGATAAAAAATAATTAGGTGATCGGTCTCACTTCATCTCATAGCTCCATATTCATTCCATCCAAAAGAAAAGCAAGAAGGAACCTCAAATTTAAAATTTTGAAATTTTAATTTTTTTCAATTTAAAAAATAAAATTAAAAATTGAAAATTGAAAAATTTAAAATTTGAAAAATTGAAATTTGAAAATTTGAAAATTTATAAATTTAAAAATTTAAAATTTAAAAATTTAAAATAAAATTTAAAATTTGAAAATTTAAAATTTAAAATTTAAAATTTAAAAATTTAAAATTTTAAAATTTTAAATTTAAAATTTAAAATTTAAAAATTTAATTTAAAATTTAAAAATTTAAAAATTTAAAATTAAAAATTTAAAAATTTAAAAATTTAGAAACCTAAAATTTTAAATTTTAAAATTTTAAATTTTTTAATTTTAAAATTTAAAAATTAAAATTTAAAAGTTTAAATGTTTAAAAATTAAATCAAAATTTAATTTTTGAAATATAAAATATAAAAATTGAAACCTCAAAAATGAAAAATAAAAAATTAAAAAAATCAAAGAAATGAAAAATTTAAAAATTTAAAAAATTGAAATTATAAAATTTAAAGTCGAAAATTTAAAATTTTAAAATTTAGAAAATTTAAAAATTTGAAATTTGAAATTTAAAATTCAAAAAAATTAAATTTAAAATTTTATAGATTTGAAAATTTTTGCTGCTAAAAATATTTAATTAACTTTTGTTGTTTTAACTTAAAAATAGATATTAAAATGAAAAAAAATTCTCGGATTTGTAAAGATGTTTTGAAAATCCCTCAAAATTATTCGAATTTAATTTCACTGCCTCCTCAAAATATTATTTTTGGTAAAAATCGAGGGTGGGGAGACAAAATAGATTTTGAATATTTGTATATGCAAAATTAAAAATTTAAAACTTGTAAAATTTGAAAATTTAAAATTTAAAAATTCAAATTTGAAAATTTGAAAATTTAAAAATTTTCAAAAATTAAAAATTTGAAAATAAAAGTTTGAAAATTCAAAATTTAAAAATTTAAAATTTAAAATTTAGAAATTTTAAAATTTAAAAATTTTAAAACTTCAAAACTTCAAAACTTAAAATTTTAAGATTTTAAATTGAAAATTTTAAAATTTAAAGGTTAAAAAACTAAAATTTAATTTTTTAAAATAAAAAATTAAGCTAAACAATTGAAAAATAAAAAATAATGAAAATTTTAAAAAATAGAAACTTGGAAATTTTAAAATTAAAAATTGAAAAATTTAAAACTTATAAATTTGAAAATTTATATATTTAAAAATTTTAAAATTTTAGGAAATTTGAAATTAAAGATTTAAAATTTTAAATTTTAAAACTTAAAATTATAAAAATTTTAAAATACAAAATTTTAAAAATAAAAACATTTAAAATTTGAAATTTTTTTTTTAAATTAAAAATTAAAATTTAATAATTTAAAAATATATAAATAGAAAAATTTAAAAAATCAATTTCAAAATTTATTATTATTCTTTAAGATTTGTATACAGTTAGAAATTAAATTTCTCCAACCCGTGCTTGGTTAGACTTTGCCTTAAAATTAAACTTTTGGAGGATCTATTTTGCACATCTGATTGCGGAGTTTCTGGCGCCATTTGTTTCTGTAGAACATAAATTCAAAGCAACTGTGTTTTAATTGCAACTTGTGAATCATAAATTAGGATAAGCAAATACAAACCGAAGGGAGGTAGTCAATCAGTCTAATTAAATTTAAATATTGTATTATAATCCAAATATAATTGTTGAAAACTTTAAAATAGAGGCCTCTTCGTGCGTCTGTATCAACGAAAATTTTCATTGTCTTTAATTCCTATTTTCTAGAGAATTTTTCATATACTGAAGTGTTTAAAAGTACGAATGTTGATGCTACGGTATAAATCCGCCCAGCCCGTTGGCGGCATTGTGTAAAGCTGATAATAAACAAGGTGGGCTGCTTGATGGTTAAAAAGCAACAGAAATCAAGCATCCGAAAGATATTCAACTTGCAAAAAAAGAGCTAACCGTGGTGGAGGTGGTACTCGATTCGACGCTTTTCCGCAACATTCTTATATTTTGAACAAGCCAGTGTTTTGCGTTTGGTGACATCACTCGATAGGAGGCGACGCACAACGCTCTTTATTGATCTGCTTGCTGCGTGCGCAGTGTGCGTTGCCTGTATCGAGTGGTGCCTCAAAACGCGAGAGCTTGAAACTTGGATTCCGTGAGGAGGACCTCATGATCTTGTTGTGTAGAGATAATCACGCCTTCGATGCCTCTCTAGAGAGTAGAAGGTGAGGTCCGAGTCCTCCACGTGGATTCTTTTTGATATTTCAATGTGTTCATTTCTAAACATGTGCTGTTTTGATACATTATTAATATTTGCTATCGCAACTCTAAAGTTTTTTTATTAAGCTTCTTGAAAGATTTAGATACCAGAAAAAATCCTTTATGTATAGGGAATTTGAGCTGCTTGCGTCTGATTCAGTGCAGATTCTTTAATAAGAAAAATCCCAAATCGTGTTTTTGGAAGCTATTTCAATCTTATTATTCAATTTAATACATCATAAATGGGCTACATTGTTGTGCGGTTGGCGGGCACGGTTATATGTACTATAGAGTGTGGGTTCGGTCTCGCCTCGGTGAGGAAAAACTTTTCGAGATACGAGAAATCTCTCACTGCGTATTGATGTATTGATGGCCTCCCAACAAACATTGAAGTTAATCAGACGTTTGTTCAATCGAAAATAGTCTTCTTCAGCTTAAACTTTGTTGGGCAGTCCGTTGTATCATGCTAGGAGTTATGTTAAGTCTGTACAACCTCTTGTCGAAGACGGTGATTCTGCCTGTCTGCTGTCTGTCTAATACAAAGTAATCCAATTAAAAAGATACGATTTTGAAACAAAATAGAAATTCACAACGTGAAATTCTTGCTGCTAAAAATAACAGAGCCCATGCTCACGACAGTGAACGAATATGCTCCTTTATCATTGGCGTTAATGATCAGACACCACCTTCCGCAATATCAGAACGTCTACCGTCGCAGCGTAGGCTAGTCAATCAACTGGGCGTGTGAATATTTTACGGCCAAGGACACCTGACATTCCTAGGCAAAGCGCGTAGAGACCACACACCACCCGGCACCAAGTGCCATTTTTGTTTTTCCACCGATACAGGAATTATCAATTTGACAAACGATGTATCGCCCATCGGCACCATCGGATCGGTAACACCGTCAGCGAAACAGGTTCCGCACTTTATTGTGGAATATCTCGATCAGGTGTCGCATTTGTGGTTGCTTCGCTCGCCCCAACGACACAAATCCAAATTCTCACAATCAATCTTGCTCAAACGTGAACCTGATAGGACATGAAATGTCTTCCATTTTACGGCCGAGGTGATGAAACTACGGCCTGGACTATGGCGATGCGTTCCGAACATGGTTAGATGAATTGATAAATTTTGGAGATGTGCCAAAAGATTGAAACGGACTGGCATATGAACAAGTAGGTTAGCATTTGAAGCAGTAATATTCAAAATCATCGATGGAAAATCGTTGAAATTGTTGCACATGGCAACCATGTCTAGTTATAAAGACCACGCTGAAAAGAGAAAACGCCTCACAGTCTGCCACATCATATCCCAGTACAAAGCACCTTCTTCAATTTCATCAAATCTAAAGCACCGCACCAGGATAGTTCGAATTCACCCTGCAAGCTGCAGGAACCTCACGATTTTCGGCTTTCTTGATCGGGCGCCGCCCGATGATCAATCTCACTTTACGTTTGCACGTGATAGATTTTCGCACGAACCAATCAACTTTTGTTGCCCTGCCGCCTCCGCATCGAACAACGCTGTTTGCTCGATCGTCATCGTAATCAAATACGAGTACAGATCCCATCCCGATCAACGCGCCGCGGTACACCTCCCCGACGCTGTTGGCCCATGGTGGTGTGCTTTGGACTTTGTGACGGCCTATCGCAACGTAGCGCAACGCGCCTACGTATTGCGATGGATGCGATGATGACGAATGTTATCTCTTTCACCGCGCATAACATGAACGCCACCCAGCAGCCAGCCAGCTCGGCAGCGTGGTGCACCTCGATAGAACAGCGCAAACGGCGAGGCCGCATGGGTGAGATGAAATTCCCATTGTCATGTGACCCAGCGGGATCATTTATCTGCCCCATCCTTCCCGCGAGCTCCGGGTCCGTTGTTTGCGCGGCGTGCGTTGAAGTATAGGATTTGAATTTTCCTCCTACTCTACTTGCAATGTGGTTGAAATATGATACATATTAAAGATTCGCCCAGAGGACCGGCGCAGCTAGAGTGGGGCTCAACATTGTAGTTCCTCTTTTAGTAGTGTAATGCAAGCAAACACGGTCGTAGCATCTTTATCATTCGCGTGCAGGAGTATTTTCTCCTGGTTATTTAGCATTTTGCTCAACCTAATTAAAAGCTAAATTTTTCTTTGATAGTAAAGTAACTCAAATTGTTCCAATCAACAGATTTTCCATGAAAAGGTCAACGAGAGATTGATTGAAATCACATTTTGGTTAAATAACAAAGCATTATTTATTTATGGCTAACTGTTCTAAAAATTTACCACCTATGTACATCATTGTGCCGGTGGTCTGAAACAGTTTTAATCGAGCATTTTATTGCTTCGAGAAGTTCGTCCTCCGTCAACCCAATTCTGCACTTCAACATAGAACTTCGGAGGAAGCTTTCGATGGGGATGTTTGTTTTTAACTTCGTCATCGCCGCCCTGTCGTCATCCCTTTACCAGCGGTTTCCATCATATATCACCATCGACTTCGAAGCGAAAATCGTTCATCATCGTTTTCATGGTTGTGGTCTCGACATTTTTTTATTTCGGGATGACTTTTGCCGATTTCGAGCCGGGGCAACGCTGGAAGGGTTTTCTCGCACGTCGTCGTCGCGACGCTGGCATCATTTATGATCGTAACTTATGCCGCGGCGTGGTGGCAGTAGTGCCGTGCTAATCAGTTGGTGAAGAGCGCAGCGAGCAACAACCCGGTAGCGGTCGGTGGGAGACGACCCGAAGAAGGAAAAGGCTCCGATGAACTCAAAAGCGTGCGCGCGTGCAGATGGGGGTTATATGTCTTGACGCCCCAGATAAAGCTCCGATATGAATAATTTTATCACACGACACCGAGTGCAGTTCTGAAAATGACGGTCTTAGGATTTTGAGTTTGTTTGATGGAGTGCTGCTTGAGGAGCAGCTGCGTGATAAATGGATGGAGTGCGATTGGCAATTATGATCGTTTAATACGAAGATGAGTGATGTCATTAAATGATGCGATGTTTGCAACTGAGATTCAATGTTTTATCACGCAAATGTTTTAAAAACAACTGTTTTTAAGCACCTTCAAGTTTTCATAAAACATAAAAAATACAAGATAATAAAGAGTTTGTAGTGCCTATACATACCTCATATGCAATGCTTGAACAATGCTTTCTGCAATATTTGCATAGGTATATAATATGAATCTCTATTCAATCAATGAACGCACAATCGTGTTCACTCATCAATACTTCATTCACCAAATGTCCCGCACTAACCCAAAAAAAAGTAAGATGCTTCAACCGCTACCACGATAATAAATCGTCATTTTATTACTTTTTGATGTGATTTATCGTTTGATTGCCGATGCTGCTGCTTGCTTCTGGTGCTCTCGTTGGATCACATGCTGGCACACGTCCGACGAAAACAAAAAATCATGATGAAAAAAATGACTCGAAGATCACCCATCGGAATCGCTGAGACAGTTTGCTCCCGTGTGTCTTCGAACCCGATCCATAATCATCGGAGCCTGCAGAGACCACCAGATTGCGGTCAGCCAGCACCCACCGAACCGCGCGCCGTGATTATGATACATGGTTTTGATTCAATGTGACAACTTGACTAATGGACATATCTATTCGCCATAGTGGGAGCTGTGTGCGTGCTTCACACGCAATTGATCAACCGCGTCTTGAGAAGGCTTCTTAAGAAGTCGTACGGGAACAGAGTAGGTGAAAATTCTTACCACTGTGCCTGCTGCGTTGATGATGGTGTGAGCCTGCCAATCGCAACAACGATAACTGCTTTGCGTGGTTTAGTTCCAGGAGAACCTGCGGTTGATTTGTTCGCGGCTTCAAGCGTTCTGTGTCATTGTCATGAAAACGGACTGTTGCTACCGCTGTTGAGAGCGCTGCCACAGGCAGTTGAGGTGGAAGTGGTGTAAAGGTCTCAAAACATAAATACGCTGCTTGTGGATAGGCGACGGCAAGCGACGGGTGACACATTTTGGTCGATTGGTTTTCTCGATTCTGTTGTCATCGATCGGTGTAAGGGTTACGACAGTTTATCTGACCGGGGTCCAATTTCGTCTTAGGGTTCTAAGATACTTCAGCCAATGATGGGACCAAAACACTTGCCGTCACCTTAGCTGCTGAAGCATTATCCGTTCAGTAGGTACGCATGGTGCGCGACATGGAAAATCAATCATCTAGCGAGCGGCTGAAGGAACAACCCATGGTCCAAGCAGGCGTGTGCTGATTGATGTGGAGGGCCGAGGCCAAGGGTAACCACGGCGACAAACAACGCTTGCTTCGATGGCCTCTATAACAGAAGCACTGACCGATCGTGGTTCAAGATGGTTTGATGTTTGAGCCATGAGAACTGCATGGATCAATTAATTATTGAAAAGGTCGGTTTTATGAAATAATTGCTCGATGTCACAAAATAAGGCTATGCTGAGGATTGCTGGTTTGATTGCCGATTCGGTTTTTGGTTGAAATTGTCTCCACTTTCCTGAGCATAAAAACATAATCGTAACTTGACTCAAACGAAACAAATTCAAATGCAAATTAATTTCAAATCTGAATTCGATTCTGATTTCAATCAACATTTTTGAACATTTTAAACCAAATCCGAATTCAAATAGAAATCTATTTTAAAACTGAATGCAACTCCAATTCAATTTCAATTTAAAATTCAACTGAATTCAATATTAAAGTCTAAGTTCCAAAAAATCAATTCAAATTATATGATCCAAGTTAATCAAAATTCATTTCAATTAATGCCTAAAATCTAATCCTAATTTTAATCAAATCAAATACAAACAATAATTCAAATTTTAATTGCTTCAGAACATTCTTTAATATTATTTTCATCCAAAACGAATTGAAAATTCTAATTACACCAAAATTGAAATATGTACATTCAAATTTAAAGGATTCAAATTCAACCAAATTGATATCCGAATGCAAATTCAAACACAATAATTCTGTTCCAAATCCAAAACCATTGAACTGAATTTAATTCATAATTGAATTTAAACTCAAATCAAATCCCCATATTCATATTTAAAATTGAATACCAATATGATTTAAATCAAAATCAATATTCAAATTTAAATCCGAAATGAAAACTAAATTCGAACTCTTTTAAATCTCATTCAAACCAAAATTCAAATCTGTTTAAAATCCATATTTAAAATAAAATACGAATCCAATCGAATTAATTTGTGCATTTCCTATCCAATTGGATAAAAGATCCCAATACAAAATAATCAAAATTCTAAAATTCAAATTGAAATCCAGAATTTAAAATATATTCCCAATTTATTTCAAACTCCTCCTCGGATATGTTATCTTGATGCGATGGTTGAGCTCACGCCATTAGGACTGAGATGGCAACCAAAGACATCTCCTGTCATGGTGGTATCACATGTTGACTATTTTTGTTTGTCGTGTCCATAGCTGGCATTGAAGCATGATCCTTTTCTGGTGCGTGCTCAGACGATGAGTCGTAGCTACGTTTAAAAACTTGCTAGATAGGTTGATTAGAAATGTGTCTTTAACGACATTCATAGGGAACGAACTGTTGGATCCACTGAGAAGAAGTTTTATCAAAACTAGGAACGTGGCGTCATCCTGTTTTATTATGATTCAATTTGAAGAATCATAATCCATTATAATGATGTTAAAAGAACAACCTTATGACGGCTGATACTAGATAATGTTTACTAATAGAGGGATAGGCAAGATAAAGTTTCTTTTGCCACCGAAAAGGAATCCTATAGCTGACTCATAAATAATCGAACTAATGATTATAGATAACAACAATTAGCTTCTAAACGATTAAGCTTACTGTAGCACAAACAGTTACAAAAGAAATGACTATAAAATAGACTAAATCCATGAACAATTTCCACTTTCTTTAAGGCATAATTACATTGAGTTTGATATTAATGACATAGAATAGAACCATGAAGAACCAATAACTTAGGCAAACAAAGTAATTCAACGAAGCATACCCCATACTTCGGAACACAAAGACAAGATTGACATCGTACAGATCCATTCTTGATGAAGACAAAATCTGTAAACAGACACCTGATATTATCACTGGGAGTTGACAGAAAGCCGAGATCCATTCAGGATTAAGAAAGGGATAAGGGAGAAATCTATCAAAATTGTAAATACTGTTGCAAAAGCGTTTTTCTTGGATGACATGTTCCGTAGGCTGGCAAACTGTTTCGAAAGGATGCAACGGTATCATCAAAGAGATTCTACCAGAGACATAAAAATCGACCATAAGACTTCCTAAGCCCATCATCAAATTGAAGCCTGCTAATGTTTGGAAACTTATCAACCGTTGAATGTTGTTTGAGGCGATTCGATGCTGTTAAGAATATGTAAATTAAAACTGTGGGTTGAATTTCTGAACTTTGGCTTTGGCCTTTGATTAAGTTTCAGAAGCTTATCACAAATAATCTTCAAAATTTTAGGCTATATTATTGTTCAAGATACGTTTTAATCAGTTTCTAATTCATCATCAACTGATAAAAACTGACTCATGGGACTGATGATTAACTCAATACCAAATTTTGAAGTGGCCTGTTTTTGTGCGGGGATGCGAACGTCGATTAGATGAGTCTGATAGTATTTTAACGTGAACCGGAGTCATCAATACGTAGTAGGATGCTTCTGTTACCTGTTGATGATGTTGATCTGCGTGATCCTGCTGTGGATTTCTCGATCGACATTTGAGTTTTTCGGCAGAAGGGATGAGTTGTTTTAATTTGATGTTGACCTATTAAAATTTGAAAACTATCTTCCTTATCTTCTTTTGTTTGGGAATTGGGAATAGGACTACCGCATAACGGAAACTGCAAATTTTAAAACTACCCCGGCAAAGATCCAACTACTGCACACGATGTTCACGTGGTCATCGTAAGCTAGTCCATTGTCGGTCTGTGTCCTAGTAGGGGAACGTAGGACGGTTCAGCCTTGCCAAACTAATGTACCACAGCGCCTACTGAATACCTTTCAATTTAATTCAAATTCGTTTCAAAACACAAATTCAAACCAATTTGAAATCAAATCAAATTTAAATCTAAATCCAAATTCAGTCCCAAATAAAAATCGCAATTTAACTCAAATTCAAATGAATATTCAAATTTCAAATTGGAATTCAAATCCTAAATAAAATACAAATTTAAACCGAATTCCAATCACAATGAATATTCCCGAGCAACACATGTTCACATAGGTCAAGTAATTATTTTGACCGATTCAGTCACAATTGGTCACTTTGAATGTCAAACCCGGATCTGAATAGAAAAAATCAAATTCAAATTCACCTCAAACCATTTGAAACGTTTGTGACACCAAATTCAATTCTATGTTCAAATCTGAAATCTATTTCCAACCTAATGAAAATCCAAATTCAAATTCAAATTTAAACTGAGAAAGCAAAATACCGTATCTTTAATCCATCTGAAAACCAAATTGAAAACGAATCTGAATAAAAAATCGTCCCAAAGTCAATCCCAAGACAAATTGATATTCGATTTAAAATTCAATTTAACTTGAATTCTTCCAAATTCATATCAAATCGAACTTATTTCCGGAAAAAAACTTTCAAATAACTCCAAATGCAACTTTAAAATCAAATTTGAAATCTAATTCCTATATTATTCAAACCAAATAAATTTTCAAATTTAACAAAAATAATCGTGCTCACAACCACATTATAAAAATCAAATCCAAATTAGTTTTGAGTTCGAATCCAATTGGATATAAATCCAAATCCCAAATCTAATCGAATTGAAATCCAACTGCAAATCTGAATTCTATTTCAACTTCAAACTAAAATCCCAATGAAATCAAAACCTGAATCAGAATACGAGGAAGGTCTTTAGTCATATTCGATGCAAGCCGACGGCGGCTAGCCGAATGTGGTTTGAACGATTATGCAATTGGTCACACAAACCTTCGCACCGAAAGTCACTTGGAGAAAATTGTAGGCCTAAATGTCATTTTGACGAAAGACTCGTACCTGAAATGTCATTCGTTCTAACGGGTCTTACAATCCGTAGGAACTGATTTGCGATATAGCGTGACTCTTTTGTAAACAAACCTTGTAATCCAAATTGTTGAAATAGTGCTTCGAGAACACCACGTTAGTGTATCAGACAGAATAAGCTTTCCTCTGCGATAGGGAATTACGTTTGGAGAAAAGCGCTGGACTTCTACGGAATTTACAAATCAAAGTTACGCCCGAATCGCAAATCGGTCTCGAAATATCGTCTGGCTGTACGAGCCATAGGTCGAAATCATTTGACGAGCAATAATTAATGGGAATAGTTTAAAATAATTAATGATAATTATAATTGAGCAGTAGGAAGTAAGTATAAGAAGTGGAAAAAAAAGAAACGAGAAGTGAGTTAGACGTCTTATCACTTGCTTCTCATTTCTCACTGATCACTTCTCACCGGTAAATTTAATAGTTAGAAATGAAAAATGAGACGAGGTGTAAGAAAGAATGAAAGCTTCTCAGTGAGACGTAAGAAATAAGAAATGAGAAGTAACAAGTGAGAAATGAAAGGTGACATCAAGAGGTCCCACATTTCAGTTCTCACTGCTCCCTGCTCACGTAACATCATTAACGACTCAACATTCTGTTCATTAGCCATTGTTGATATTTTCGGCCATATGGTTACAAAAAACGACATTTTAGGTCGTATAACATTCAGCCAAATGAATTTCAGTCTATATGACCTGATCGACCGATTGAAATTTTGGCCACTTTCGCCAAGCGATCATTTGAGCCAAACGGCATTTAGGCAAATAACATATATGATTAAACCAATTTTCGGCCAAATAACCAGCTAACTGAACGAGTTTTTTCGGAAATTGTCGTTGACGGCGTTTGCACAATCTGCATAGTCTCACCGATATTTAGTTTAGCCTGCGGAGATGTCTCAATGCGACTCACCAAGTTAATGTGAGGTACAAGCTTCGTGAGACTTGCGCTTAAATTTATGTGCGTACATGATGTTCGTGAGAAGTAAGAAGTGGAAAGTGAAAGTGATGATTGAAAAGTGCGAAATGAGAAATTCTAAATGCGCTCTCCTCTTCCTTATTCCATCTGCTTCTATTTTCTTTCTTTTTCCTTTGTTGCACCTGTTCTTTATTTCTTTTATTTCTTCCTCTTCCTTCCACTTCTAGTTTTTTCCTTCTTCTTATTTCTAGTTTTTTCTGTCCTGTTCTTATCACGTACAAGTTTTCATTATTTAAACTCTAAAGTGGATGCTCTCGACTGTTTGGATTAAGCACCGGGGATTTTCCTGGCTTTGTAGTCAATTTAGAATGAAAACGAATAGTTGTTATTTGCCCGAAGGTTCAACTGGATGGCATCTTTTTCAAGGCTCTATAACAAATATTATAACATAAAATAACCAGACAATGCACAAACTCACAGAAGGTGGTTTGTTCTTACATTCAGAATCTTCAGAACAATACAGTTTTCCATCAATCCTACAGTGATTTAAATTACATAATTAGTTAGACAATGACAAATTCACACATACCAATACAAAAAAATATTTACTATCTAAAAGCGTCGTTAAAAGTGGGTGGTCACTACTCTAGTCTTTCTGCACTACACTTTTGTATATTCAATTTATGTAATCAAGTGAAATTCAAACATTTCACACAAGATGTCGTTGTTTATCATGGTTATTGTGTATCTGTTCATCTTGGTTAATGAAAACTGTATTGTCTGACGATTCGGATTGTAAAAATAAACCAACAGACGAAAACGTCCTCTGCTGTAAGATTTATGCATTTTCAGTTATGTATTATGTATGACATAGCCCATTGAACGTCGAACAGAGAAAAAACTTCCAATTTCATTGCAAAGCGTTCTAATCGAAAATTTAGAAATATGAATGAAAAGCAAGAAATAAGAAGCGAATTGAGCAGAAAAGTGAAGTATATGAGGAGTGAGTATATGAGACCAAAGTGAGATTTCACATCTCACCTTTACAATAAGTGCAGTCCCTTTTACTTGAGGTAAAAAAGAGAAACAAGAAATGCAAATGAGGCGTCTTCTTATTTCACTTGTGATATCTCATCTGTAATTCGCTTCACAGGGAGATATGGTATGGAAGTTAGGAAGAGAAGACAAGTGAGGATGTATCATTCTTGTCTCACTTCTAGCGTCTCTCTTTCACTCTTCATTTCACCTTCATTGCTTCAGTTTCACTCGCAGTGAGAAATGAGGACTGAGAAGTCTGTAGTCTTATTTCTCACATTTCATTTCTCATCCCTCTTTTCGAACTTCCATTTTCATCGGAAGTGAAAATGAGTGGTGAGAAGAAAAGTGAGATGTCTCACTTTTTGTCTCCTTTATCAGTTCTTACTTCTCACTTCATTTATTTTTTCTCACTTCTCAATTATCATTTACCGCTTCACATTCTGAGGGCTTTTCCTCTTCTAAATCTTTATATTCACTGTTGTTGGCCAAACGATATTTTCGGTACATGAGAACGCTCATTCAGCGAACGCCATTTGCGCTTCTAAATTCTCCACAAAAAGATCTTCGTTTTCAAACCGTTCTGGTCTAATAAATGTTTGACAGACGTTCAATTCGACTAAATGAATCTGACCTAGAGACCCGTTTTTTTTAATACAAATCCATACTGAAATCAAAATTCATATTAAAACGCATTTCAAATTGAAAGTTTTGAAGCTTTGAAATTCAAATCCCAATTTGAATAGAATCTAAATCTTAAAACAGAAACTGAATAAAAAAACAAATTCTACATCCGACAAATCTACATATCCGATAAAACTACAATCCAATTTGTTTTTAAACTGAAATCAGGTCACAATATAAAAAAAAGTTAGCAGTGATATCAATGTTAAACGTATAGCATAATGAATTACTGAAAGGTTCTCCTAGTGTGCTGCTGTAAGCTCAAAGTAGGCGGATTCATTGTTTTGAAAGCATCAAGTAAGCTTTATATGAACAACAACGGAGAGCCACCAAAATATCAATCAAAGCAATCGTACTTCGCCATCAGTCAAAGACATATATGGTCAACCATCACGCACTGGAGTGACGGACAGTTATCAGCAGACTTACTTGCCCTAGCAGTCTTGATAATCTGCACAATTCTCATCAGCATACGAAGGATTCTCTCAGAACTGAAAGGAATTTACCAGAATCCAACAAGAGATCATTGAATCTCTAAAGAATTCTTTCAGAATCATCAAAGATTCCAACCGAACCAGAAAATCATACTGATTCTTTCAGTAATCGTTACGGTCGAGGGATACCCAAGATTTTTAATGTATACAGGTTATCCTGACTTGTCAATATCCCTCAACTCAGCCATCTGGATTTTTGTAGCGAATTTATGCTCGTTTGTTTACGTTTTGCATGAAATGTATGTTTCCCGCGCTGGTTATTCCCATCTACGACGAAGTCATAACCTGTACATAAAATAATCTTGGGATACCCTTGGAATCTGGTGAGAATTACATCAAAATCTCTCGTTGATTTGTTGAATTCCTCCGGTAGTTCAAAGATTTGTTTCGGAATCGTTCATAGATTTGTCGAAATTCTCTACGATTTGTTTCAGAATACTCAACGATTTGCTTCGGAACGCCTTGAAATTTAATTTCAATCGACGATCGGAATTTATTTGAAGATTTTGATTTCAAATCATTAGACGATTTGCTTCTGAATCTAGACGATTTGCTTCGAAATCCATTCGACGATTTGTTTGAAATTCTTCGATGATTTGCTTCGAATCTCTCAACGATGCTTCATACTCCTGGAGGATTCCATTCGGAATCACCGAGGCTTTTTTACGGAATCCTGGAGGAATTATTCGAGTCCCTTGAAAATTTGGTCGGCATCCTTCGACAGATTGCTTCAATTTCTCGACAATTCTATTTCATACCTGGAGATTGCCTACGAAATCCCTTGAACATTCAGTTTGAAATTCCTGAAGGATTTCCGACGGATTCTTTGGAACATTCAAATTCATACAATCCGAGAAGGATTCTCATCAGAGTCCGAGAGGAATTCATTAAAATCCGAGAAGAATTCTCTGTAAATCTATAAAGAATTCTTCCAGAATCATCGTAGATTCCAACCGGAATCCAGAAAAGTTCATACTGGATTCCTTTCGGTATTGTTGTGTCGAGGGATACCTTTGGGATTCTGTGAGGATAAACTCATAATCCATGGAGAATTGACTTTGAATCTGTCGTTGATTTGTTCGAATTCCTCTGAATCCTTCGATGATTTGCTTCAGAATCTCTCAACGATTTACTCTAATATGCCTGGAGGATTCCATTCGAATTTCTAAAAAATCTCATTATAATCTCTGAAACATTTCCGTCGAAATCTCTGGAATATTCCCGTTTGAATTCTGAATCATTCCGTCGGAAGGTCCCTGAGTATTCCTGCGACATCCCGGAAAAGATTTGAATCCATGAATCATTCCTCACGGAATCACTAGAGACCTTTATCGGATGCTTGGAGACTTTTGTTGAATCCTGAGAAAGGTTGCATCTATTATTTTTTTCATGAGATAGATAGAATATTCATGGAAATATGCAAAATATCCACTGCCTATCGGTGGAACCTGACGGCGATCCGTCACATATTGTCCCTTTGAGGTGGGACAAAAGCGAGCGCTACTACACTTGGACGCAATAGCCAAACGCTATCAATTGGTAGCAATCATCGAGCTGGTAAACAAACACACTTCGATACTAAGGGATTGATCTGCAACCGCTTTTTAGGTGTTTGGACCGTCATTTACCACTAAGATAACTTATGAGTTGGTAAATGTTCGAGAATTTTGAAAAAGTCCCCTAGAAACTACCCCCTAGGCATCGAGGCTAGTTACGCCAATGAAATCCTGCAAACTGAATTAAATTGTGAATTAAAACCGAAATCTGGCCCCAATGCAAATTTCCTAAATTAGTGTTCACAAAAATCCTCAAATCAAATCAAATCAAACGGATTACTTTTTAATTGTTCAATTGATTCGATAGCGTCAAAAACAGCAGAATCGCTTCTATTCCAAATTGCATTATGGACACTGTAGCTTGCCATTTTCGGGGCCACTATCTCAAGGCAACTCATTTAACCAGTTCGATCGTTCGATTATTGCAGCCCTTTGAAGGAAAAAAACTTTTTTCATATCAACCCATCGACACGTTCGTCAAACGGCAGCTTCCTTCGAAACACCTCCTATATGGCTTTCAATTTTGCCTCCACAAAGGCACTCACCTTCGAATGCATCTGAAAAAAACTTTGCATTTGTTTCTGATTTTCCCATTCAATCGTCGGTTGGCGCGATTCATTGCGAGATTTACGTAACGTACCCTGCCAGGGTCTCTTTTCACTAGGAAACAAAATTTAATCAAAATTGAAACCTACCCATTCGGATGTGCTGAAACCCAGCTCGATATCCCTAGGTGAACTTTTCCACTGGTTTCCCCCATTCCATATCGACGAATGATTTTCCCATTCATCTCGGAAATGTTTTGAGTGCGTGAAGGGAAACCCTTTCCACCTCTACCTTCGCCGGTTATTCTCGGTCGAGCCGCAGTCTGATCCGATTGATGGATTTATTGGCGGTGATTGTGTGGATAGTGAAAGAAATGAAGGTCGATTGACGCCGAGTAAAACGGTCGGTGCTTTCAGTGTGATGTTGAAGATTTTATATTTTATTCATTCGTTTATTTGGTAGGCTCATTTGTAGCTGGCTTTTAAAAGATTGATGGGATGGTGATCTACAGAAGAATTGTCCATAGTTTAATTACATTTAATGGAGATATTTTTTGGCATTTTCAAACTTTTTAGATCAAATTATAATAAAATTCAATGAAATATATTCTAATCTTCCACTATTTATATTTTTGATAAATTAGTCACAAATGATTAAACACAGAACAATATCAAGCACTTCTGAACACCTGCGTGAACCTGAAAATCCCATTGTGGTCGGCGCTGCTCGGAACTCGCCCATTGATTAAACAAAGCGGTGTCCAAACCGGCAATTAACTTTCTGCAGCTCGAACTACATATCGCGTTGAAAACTCACCGTTTTCGGCTAATTTAAAGTTGCGCGCGCGGTGCTCGATGATGATTTAAAGAATATGGAAACACGGCAGTAGGTGAGAAAAATCATAGAGCTCCGGGTGCGCCGGGTGGGAGGAGCCTCTGTGGTAAACGCAGCCGGGTATGTCTGACCCCGTATCGACCGGTCCATCTAGCAACGTTAGGTAAATTCTTTTGATAAGAGTATATATTAGAATTAGGAAATGGGAAGCACTTTACAAGAATATTCGAAAGCATTGAATTGTTAGCAGGCTACTTGCAGTGAGCGATGCTTCAAGATAGCTCATTTTTTCTAACAGTTCAGCCTTCAAACGATGCGATGGATTATGCAAACTGCGTTTCATGGTTGAACGATGCACAAATAACGATGCTTCTCACAGCTTTATCCAGGATTTATCTTAACGAAAGACCAAGATTAATGCACAAAAAGATCGCAGTGTGTCAGTTTTCAACATTTATTTCAAACTACTGTTCCTTAATGAGATGCCAACTTCCAGCACGCATATCCGAGCTTCAACGGCAACCCTGGTTTCAGGGTGGTACCACGCAGCGCGACAATTATCCTCTGTCTTCAGAAACTAACATCAACTTCTGCAGCCAAACAAGCTCCATCCATATGAAGTGGCTGCAACATGCGTTGATGTTGTTTGTCAGAACTCCAACACATAACCCCGCCTCGGCAGATTCGAAAACGAAACCGAAACGCATCGTTCTGGTAAAAGATTTCTCGTGTTTTGCTACGCGAGATTCATCTTTGCCGATGTCATTTGGGTACCGCACCACCCAGTTGAAGATCCTCTTGCATTCAGTCAGAGTCGACAGTCCGCGTCAGTAGTCGCGAGTTGCTATGGTACGGTTGCTAAGGGTGTACGATATGTAGAATGCCGTAAGAAAAAACTCTTAGAATTTGTAGTTTTAGACAAACAGTATTTCTTGAAGGTTTCTTGTGAAATTTTTGAATTTCAATGTCAGTGATTACTTTTCTCCTGCAGTTTAATTTACTTAACTAATGAGCTAATATTTAGATAACTGAGGCAAATATCAAATCTCTGTTCAAAAGAAAGCAATGTCATCGGAGCCTGTAGTGATGAATCAACAACCTACCTTAGTTTTCAAGAAAATGGTAGAACATCCACAATGACGGGCTTGGTTACAGTTAAATATTATGATGTCGCGTGATGTTTGTGAGATGATTTCATCTAATTGTCAATTTCCGGAAAAAAAATATAAATAGCTTCAAAGTTGTAAAGGCAAAAATCAATCGGATTTCCAGGAACGATTCAAAAGCGTTTATAACGCTACTAAGTTTCCATTTTTGAATGAAGACTAAAATAAAATCGTAAAACTTCAATCATTTTACAGATTTCAGATATTTAGACCAACGCCAGAGTCGCCCGTTACCAACCACGCAGTCTACGGAGGGTCCAAATCGTCTTCCACATTTTCCACAACTTTTTCGCTGTTGAAAGCTTTTTTTATCAGGTTTGTCCAACATTCTGATCCATCTGATTTATACTTATTTATAATTATATTTTTTCTTTTCATAAATATTTAGCTTTGTGTATCTGCTTTTCTTGGTACTCTGGTGGTAGTATTTCACTGTTGACATCATCTGAATAAGAATCAATCTCATAGGTGTCGGATTTTTTATAAATTAAAACTTAACACAAAGATATTTCCACAATTAATTTTTATTATTTTTTTGATTTTTTTCGTTTGTTGTACACATCAGTCCCCAACATCGTCGCGTCGCAACTGATTTACGCTCAATTTCATTCCTTCGCTCGTGTAGCTCGTCGCAATTGAATATCTCTCGATGATATTCTAATAATTTGTCTGATAGAATAGACAAATCGTACGAAATGTGTTCTCTTCAACGACTGAATTAGTAATTAACATTTTCGATATTATCTTACTTTCTGATGCAATGGTATCAATTATGTGTATATTATTTACTATTTCTTACATCCGTCTATTATTAGCTTTACAGGCTCTAGAATGTCAGTCTTGCATCAAAATAAAAAAATCATCAGATTGATTTCCTCTCAACTAGTCTACGACTGAACGTCATCGCCTTAAGCAGTCGGATGTACCAACCCTCAAGGATTGGATTCAATCGCAACAACCTTGTCAGGTTCATGATCAACTGAATCAAATTTCTATTGTTTCCGTACACTAGCGCCGACAACTGCAAATCTTAAACCAACATTTCTCCAATACCACGTTTCCATCCTCGAGTAACTTGCATAGATGGTAATCCTTCTAAAATCTCATCAACTTTTCAATTTTAAGGTTGAATTTCAACCGATCTTATTCCGATACATTTTCAACGACGATTGTATTAAAAATCTCCCGAAATGTAATTATTGATTACCAAAACGCTCATTAATAATTTCTCCAATAATCAAATTTGCTTGCTGTTTCTCAGAGAACGAAAGATTTAATTGAAGAAATACTTTTAGCTGTTTTACTTACTTAGGTAAAAATTCAACAAGGAGAGAAACTAAGTGCTTCAATGCAATTTGATCCCTTGCACCAAATCTATAGTATACTTCATTTTGCTTACTGTGAGTATGCGCCCTTGTGAAGTAGCTCAGTAAGATGACAACGTCACTTCAAATGAGCTACTTAGACGTTGGGCAACACGCGATCGTAGCAAATCTGTCCACGAGCTTGACAGATGTCCTCTTACAACGCTAATCAACTCGAGGAAGCAGGCACACAGGACCGATACCACGTGCTGAGTGATTTCTGCTTACAGTCCAGTGCTCAACATTTTTCAATCCTGCCAGAAAATTTAGTTTTGATATCTGGTATAGAAACCAGCAGTAAAGTCAGGTCGTTTCAGGAACGTTTGAGTGTTAACATGCTGGATTATTCGAACGAAGCAGAATGAAGAGTTAAATGACTATGGGACCGTTTCTCCTGAGTCGAGATATCGCAGTTTTCATTGAATTGCTGGATAGGTCAAGACTAAAATTAATCTAGAAAAGGCATGATAAAAGTGGACGTTTTCACTTTTAGTACTGCATACTGCTTAAATGAATTTCAACAAGAGATGACTGTTTTCACTCTTGTCAGCGAACTGGAGGTTGTCATAAAGTTTTTGAATAGCAATTTCAAAGGGTCTTTACTACGAAATAACTATTCTTCATTTTGTCAAAAGCTGACATTTTTTAATGATATGGAAATGCTGATATCATCTTCCAAACTCTAGACGTACATGTTCTGTAGAATTAGAGCGAAAGTATAGAATTGATAGTTCGGGAGCGTGGTGCTGTGAAGGCGCGTTTTTATGAAGTCGATTTGAAACGAAGCGGAGGCAATATTTGTGATGGCACATTTTTGTTCTGTGATACGAAATTTCCCTGGTCCACTGTGTTATGTGTCCGTCCGTTGTCTTATAGAGTTATGTGACTTGTACGACCTGTGGTCAAAAACGGTGTTCTGTCTTATTTTTTTAATTATTGACTCGAGAGACAGGAACGTCGTTGGTGGAACGACTGATCACTAAAACGAGAGATTACGAAGGTCATGCTAAACTCCATCTCGATACTGGTTGCCTCAGCAAACGAGCTGCATACATATGGTTTTAGGCATCCAATTACCATCAATGTATATCTAAACTCCAGATTTGTGTTCTGGAACGCAGACGCGCATTGAAAAACATTCATCGCGAAGAAAGTGGAGCCGTTACTTCGAGATCAGCGGCAAGCGATATGGGCTATCTTCATGTAGGAACTACTATCAACAGCGAAACACGATGGATAAACAGAGTTCCGTCGCCAGGAACAAGATTAAATTAGTGCGCTAAGAAGGTTGGTCCTGTCAAGAACGTATACTATAATGTACACCCAACCAAGATGTTGATTTTAACAATTCTGTATAAGAATATGAATCTAACAAACCTGGGAATAAAGAGAATTGTTAGATTCTTAGTAAGTGTTGTATAAGAATCTAAATAAATTTTGTAAGGTTTTCTAGCAATATTTGTTTGAGATTACATTTTGTATAAGAATCTAACAATTTCGATATGCCCAATTCCTATACAGGTTTTGACTTATACAGAGTTGTTAGAAAATTCAACAAATCGCCGGTTAGTGTACTGGCTGTTTATCAGATCGACTACTGATGGAAAGCCGTGGAATAATAGAACGAGTACAAAAGCGTCTGCATCGTGGTCCAGCGCCAAGATGATTTTCGATTATGTCAATATGAGGATCTAATAAAGCGATCAACCGGGAGTACTAGTCAACGCCGCTATTCGAAGAAGTATAGGTCAAACTTCATGAGGCACATTATTTCGAAGCCGATGTACACTAACTTTTCTATTTCTGAGCTCGCAAATTGGGTACCGCTGTAGCTCAGTAAATTTCAAACATAGCTTCGGCAGAAAATTTCCTCATTACTGATTCTCAGCAAAATACGCTCATCCAACAACCAAGTCACTTTTACTGAGATGTCAAAAATCATGTTTGCTGAAATTCTGGCGGGAAATTAAAAAAAAAGATGAGATCCCGGCGAAAAAAATAATGTGTAAGAGCCATATTTTTAAATTCTTTCCTTTACGGGGAGGAAGAAGATGAGTATGCGCCCTTGGTTGAAGTAAGCTCAGTAAGACGAACCGTCACTTCGAAATGAGCTACTTGCACGTCGGGTAACATCGGATCGAAGCAACCCGTCCACGAGCTTTGATAGATTGTCCTCTTTCAACGGCTAACCAACCTCGAGGTAACACGTGGCACATGGCCAGATACCACGTGCCAAGACGAAAGCTCACTGCCTAAAATCATTTCTCCAGTTATTGGTTCATTGTTCCAATAGTAGCGGATTTCATAAGCTCATGTTCTCATTATATTTCCAGGAATTTCTAAAATCCTCCGAAATTATTCAGAGATTATTCCAGAAATTTTCGGAAACCCTCAAAGAAATTCATTTGAAAATTCAAAGAAAATTTTAAGAAAATTTGTTCAGAAATTCGTAACGAATTCTTTAGAATTTCTTCAAAGTTCTTTTAGAATTCCTTTATAAATTCTTTGAAATTCTTTTGAAAATTTCTTCAATAGGTAAAAAATGTTGAAGATACCAACAGAAATTGTATAGAATAGCTTCCGGAGTCTTTGGAAATTCTTCGAAATTCTTATTGAAATTTCGTAAATTTTTTAGCAGTTGGTCTGAAAAATTTAAGAATTTCTTCGGATATGTTTAGGAAATTCATCAGAAATGCTTTTGGGAACTCCTCCAGAATCTCACCAGGAAAATACTGCAGGAATCCTTTTCAAATTTGTCCAGTGTTTTTTTGGGAAAATTCCTCAAGGCTTTTCTTCAAATTAACTGAAATTCCGTAAACAGTTCCACAGTTCCACCAGTTCCTCCAACATCTTCCATTTCTATTTCCCGAGAATTATCGATACCCAAAGAATTCAAGAATGTCGAAGTTCCTTCAGAAGTTTTTTGGAATTCATTTCTAGTTCCAGAGGAATTACGCAATATACTATATTAACAATATGATTCACTACGAAATTTTGGCGACACCGCATGTGGCGCCATCCAGCTCAAAAAGATCGATACACGCTGAAAGCGAAACTACCCAAAATGAGGATCGGTAAACACACACTTCAAAATGTCATCACAAAAAATAGGGATGAAATCTTATATTTTTGTACATAATCGATTAAAGGAATCGACCATGAAAATCAAATGTTGTAGCAAAAAATGCGTAGACATTTTTTACTAATATACAACAAATTAGATGCGAATCCGCTGAAACTATCGATACACGGTGAAAATTTGGGAAGCTAGGTTGCTGTTGAAGTTAATAAATTCTGCATTCAATCTCGTTTCTTCTACTCACTTGTTCTCACACTTTTTGCTGCATCTTTTACCGGCCCATTCTGAAGCCATATTTTAATTTTTGTTGTTTTAATTTTAAAATATTTTGAGCATCAAATAATACGGTTCTTTAGGAAATTTGACAAAAAAAAATCAGAATCTTGGAGAGAAAAAAATGTTGTTATACTCAGACAAATCTTCGTTTCCCACAACCAGAAGTTCAGATTTACTTAAAATTACTCTAACTGAACTAATTGGTTCACTATGGTTCCATCAAGTTCCAAGCATCCTTAACGGAACTTTAAAGTTCACTTTTACGCTCCCACCGTACAAAAAATACTTATAAATGAGAGCTGATTAAGCCAAATAGCCCTTCTTATCCGAACTTCGTTGGCGGGTTTACTATCGTTATGACGTTTTGATCCGACGTTCTCGACAATGCAGGCACGAATATCTCGCAGCATGCGTCAAACTTCCATACCAAATTATCCACCCGATCCTTTTAGAAAATGTCTGAATTAAAATCGTTAACGGATATGAAATCATAGACAGAATATCTTGTTTTGCAGAAGTATAAAAAAATCTGGAGATTTCATTGAGACGTGATTCCGAAGCGCTGTTCAGGGTTGTATCAATGGGCGTTGCTACAACAAAACAGGAAAAATGTTTCTCCATGGCGAACATTGCACTTTTGCTTACGAGCAGTAGATAACTAAGATCGATATTCCCTCGATATCATCAGTATCTTTGCATCAGAATTTTTTCTTTTTTTTTTGTTGGCATGCCATGTAGCAACTAGCCCTCGCAACGTGAAAGTCCCGAACACGGCTACTGTCCATTAATACCTGATTCTCCGTGTATGGATAATATTTCATAAACAAATAAACGCATGATATTGCAGCTGTTTAACTGAACGTAGAAAATAATTCAATTCGACTACTGGAAGAATCGTTACTGGATCAAATTGATTTTTAAGAGGTAATTGTGCCAGTTTTGCCACCTTTAATACCTAACATGTAATCCTGAAAAGCATTTTTCAAAAAAAAAACGACTCGTTTGACACGGTTAAAATTAAAGCAAATTGTTTTAATTGGGTAAATTATGCAATATGTAAATGAAATTAAGTTTGGCCACCGAGTCCTATATGATTTCTTTTTAAGGCCGATACAATATTTAAAGGAATATTTCGATCTCCCCCTCATTGTTTTTTGCCAGAAAATATAATATTTTAGGCAAGGGGCAACAAAATAAAATTGATAATTTTGAGGTTTTTAAAACATTCTTTACAATCCAAGAGTTTTTGATTTTTTCATGATTATTATTTATTTTGTCATCATCCTTCCCCCTTTGACAATATGTAAATGAACCAGACCAGTAGGACAAGATGTGTTCAATATTTGTAATGCCTAATTTGTTCACCACGTCAAAATATAAACGCTATAACATTCTGTTGTGGTATGCTATTGTGGACCTGATCTCACATCAATATGCTATCATTATCTGTAAAAAATCTGCACTTTTATTATGATCATACAAAACTTGAACAAAAGGGGTGAGTAACACTTTATCAACATTCAAATGACCATGTTCTGTGAAATATCAATAGATTTCTTTGGTTCTGCTAGGGTTCGAAAAGAAAACTCACCTTGTTTTGGAAAATGTATGTTCAAAGCTAATTGAATACCGGCATGATCCTGAATAAAAATTTATAGTAATTTGAATGATATAACTGCTTAAAATACAATAGATTGTGGTGGTAAACAATAAAACTACGTACGCTTATTAAAATGTCTACGGTTGTAAAAATATCTTTTATTGTACTTACATTAACATAACAACATATTTAATGTTACCAATAATATTCTATTATATTTTATTGTTCGCTTATGTTTGGTATTGCAGCCATCCAAAATCAACAAATTATGAAAGTTTTCGGTTTGATGATTTGGAAATTCTGTCTAATGTAATTGAATTAATATAATTTTGGAATATTTCATGGATTTATTATATTGTTGAAATAACAATTGAAAACAATAAAATTACAATAGATTTTCTTATAAATGAATAAAATGTTATACTTTGATTCCTTGGCAAAATATTTTCACATTAAAAGTCTAGAAATGTTATAATAAAATTGGAATTCAAAAATTAAAGGGAATAAAAACTTTTGCTTATTATTTCCACTTCCGAGAATGGCTGGATTCATTTGATATGCGTACAGTTTTGTTTATAATTAGTGAAAGATGAAATTATAAACTGTATGGTGCAGAAAGTGTCTTTTCATTACAGTTTCTGTGTTGGGCAACGATAGATCACTTGTACCGTGGTAAGGCATCCAAAGTGTTAGAGTGCGTTAGTGCATCATTATCAGTCAGCCTGAGCGCATTTTTTGACTGGCACCGTGCTGTCATCAGATTATCAAACTTCTTTCGCATCGGTTGCTTCATTTTCGAGCCTGCATTCCGTACCGGTAACGTTTGGCATTTTGGTAGTTCATCAAATAGCAGTGCGGGTGTTATCGCGCTACCAAATTTGGTCTAGCGCGTTTAGTAGCGACCGGTAAAGTGTCAAGTAATGATACTGGTCATAAACGGCTTATAATTACCAATTGCAATCGTAATCTACAATACTACAAAGTTCAATGTACATAATGGACGGCGGGTTCATCCTGAACAAAAAATAAATAAAAATTATCGTCATAATACCCGATGACATACCTGTTTACATGTATCCTTGTTCCTTTACAGAAATGAAGTTTCTATGATGAAATACTGATGCTTGGGCCAATCTCACCAACGGGACTAATAAGAACTGATGCAGGTATTTTTTGTTTTCTTCGACGTACTTTTTCTAATAAAAAACTAACATTCTTTATAATTTACATTTTTCACAGGTTTATAACTATACATGTATTATTCATCCGGAACAAAGAGTACGCTTTTTTAATGAAGTTGAATTTTCTCCAGATACAGGCAACTACCCAACTTTGAAAGTAGTGCTGATTCGCCAAAGATGCGCTAAACAACACATAAATTAGTTTGACAGGATAAAACTTTGAAGAAGTTCGGTTCAAAGTCCTGACAGCAATGCGATAAAATGAGGAAAATGAAGCTAAACTGATTTAAAATAAAATAATTTGTAAAGCAAATAATTGTATTGTATTTTTATTGTAATGTTGGAGTATAATGTATCTAAATCCTGTTGTATTTCTATTGTAAAACAATAGAATAGTAATTGAAAACATTTAAACACAATGTTTTCTATTATTTTGTCGCTCGAAATCTCATCCTCATTGAAGAACCGTAAAATCAATTGTTTTGTTCAAAATTTTGTATGGAAAATTTCGATTTTTTTATTGTAAAGATACATAACAACCTCTTTTTATTGTAAAAGTCCCATTTACTATTCATTTTATCGTGGAAAACTATTATTTCTCATGGATTTTATTGTCGAAATCTACTATATTCAATGGTAAAAATTATGTCTTAAATGGTGTTGTAACAATAAAATTTATGATATTTTAATGATATTTTATCTGATGTTATCGATCATTTAGTAGATTTGAATATCATTTTAGTTGGTCAATAACTCATCTAAAGGCAATTTCAAATGTGTTGTATGGTGGACTCATTGGAAGGTTTTCTCAACACTCATAAGTCGATGTTTGAATTTACTAATAATCAATATTAACTAAGTGTGCAGTAACTCACACCAAAATGATAAAAAATATCCAAGATTTTAAATTCATTTAGTAAGGGTTACTGCTACTAGAGCTATAGCTCCTTATTAGTGAAATTAATTGAATGAATTGGTTGGGCAGAGTTGTAGATAAACCTTTGCTCTAGAAGTCGACCATTTAAATATATACGAAACAATCTCTGAATGAATTAATAATAAACTACTAAATGATCAAATGCATATAACTAAATGATCGATAACATCCTTGGATACCGAAGAAGATCAAGATTTTAGTCACATTCTTGTTGATCTACTGCTAATTGATGATTGGGAAGCCGCTAGGCTTGTGATAAAATTGAAAAGTCTTAAAATCCGTTAAATCATCACAGAGGATGGTGAGAAAAGTTCTCGACTAATTTTATTAATTTGCTTCGGTGGAAAGCAGGCGGATACAAACCCATCCATAGATATTTACATTTAAATGAAGGCACTAGAAACATTAGTTTTGGAATCATTACGATAACATATATTGATTATATTTATTAATATGAAGCAATTTGAAGAAAAATATTTGGCAGAAGAAGTTGCGAATACTCTTCCTGCTTAACTCCAATACATTTTTCGAGAAAAGTAAGAACTATTGAACACCCGTATGTGATGCAAATTTGGTGGTTTACTAAAACTAAACATTGCTTCACGTACAGCGTTAGCACCTGACGCTGGCAACTATGGATAAAAAATCTGCGGAAAACTATTAATGCTTGTACAATTTTCGACCCAAAAGAAATTGAATCAATATTTTCTAACGCGCCGCAAGCATTTCTTGTATGCGGAACAGCTTCTATTGGAGCAGCTTGATCACAATTTATTTTTCTGTATTATCGAAAGGGTAAGAAAAATCGATCTGTTGAAGATCGACGATTCAGTATGACATCCCTGCACTGTCGTATGAATACTTTCAACAGTATGACTGTCACTGTAAATTGGCAGGAAAGATTAGCTAGAATAAACAAGAAGAAACACGTTTAGATCTCTTTGTCAGTTAGATGATGTTGTTATCACTGGCAAATGGTTCGCTACTTCGTTGTATGGAAAAAGCTCGATGAACCATATATTATATTGCTAATATATTTGGAATTACGGAAGCTTTTGAAGTGATTTGATCGAATGCCTGATAAGATTTCTGAAAGTATTGCTAAGGGAATTTTAATGATAGGAAATTGTTTGAAGTACTCGAATGAATTCTACATTTCTTTTGATTCTCTGAGAATTTTTTAATGATATTCCTTGAGAAATGTTGTAATTACTGGAGGAATTTCCAATGGATTACTTAGAGAAATTTATGATGGAGTTCCTGGGAAATTTATAAGGTGCTTAAAGGAATTTCAGAATGGCCAACTGCATTAATTCCTGGGGTTATTTTTACGAAAATTTTTGGAAGATTTTCTTCAGAACGAACTTTTGGATAAATTCATAAAATAGCACCTGAATGAATCTGTGTAAAAATTTTCGAAGCAACTTGGATTAATTTCCAAGGAATTTGGAGAATATTTTAATAGTATAATGGATCAATTGACTGCGATCTCGAAATTTTGTTTTTTTTAAGCAAGGCGTAAGCCTTAATTCCAGACTCAAAACAGGTTTTTTAATATTGTCCGAATTTTGAAAGAATTCTAATAAACTCCTGAAGAATTCTTGAAGGAACTCCTTCAGATGTTCCTGAAAGAATTATTTCGGACTTCCTAAAGTAATTTCCGAAGTCTAGAAATTTATATGAAACTTCTAATTGAATTTGTTTGAAAGTACACAAAATTTTTCATAATTTTTAGGAAATTTTAAATAATTCCTTCGTAAATTTATTATTTTAGATTTTTTCGAAGAGCTTTTCAGGTTTTCTTCGAAAATTCCTTCAAATTCATTCTGAAATTCTCCAGAATACATTTGGAAATTCCTCCAGGAATTTCTTTTTAAAATCTCCAAAAATTCTTTTCGGTAACGCCTACAAGAATAATTTATATGTATAATGCCCATAGCAGTTCCTTTTCGAATATTCTATCGGGATTCATTCGAAAACCTGCAAAGATTCCTCTACTGAAACAATATTGAATTCTCCCAAATTGCCTGAAAGAATTTTTCAAAGGATTTTCAAAGAGAGATTCTCGAAGGAGCAAAAATTTGAGGATACCTAGAAGAACTTCTGGATGTAATTCCTGAAGGAATGCTCAAACGAAATTTCAAATACGAATATTCGAAAATCTGACATTTCTGGGAAGAGTTTCAAAAAACCTCCGGATTAATGACCGCGAATTTGCAAAAGAATTAAAAATAAAACTGCTAGAGGAAGCTCTGAAGAAATTGTTGGGGGAAATTTCGAAGGAATTCAAAGAATTTCTTCCACAGTTTCTCGAAATAAGAAGGAGAGGATTGGAAGCATCTGAAGAAATTCCTAAATAATTTCAGAAGAATTTTGCTGAATTTCTGATGGATCTTCATAAAAGAAATTGTTGAGGAAATTTTCTACACCTTCTTTAAGTTTTTAAAGAAATGTCTTCGAAATGTCTTGAGGAAATTTTAATGAAATTCTATGTTTATTCCCCAAATAACGATGGAGAATTTATTGACGAAATCCCTGGAGGACATTCCGAAAAACTATGGAGGAATGTCTGAAGAAATTCTTGCAGAAATGTAAGAGTGTCGCAAATTCCTCAAGGTTTAGTTTGAAGATCCAATCGGAAATTCCTTTACAAATTTTCTAGGAATTCCTTTGATTTTTTTCCGAAATATCTATGAATATCCTTCGAAATTTCCGGTTTAGGAATATTCGAAATACTTTCAGGAGAAATCTCTCGAACTTATTTTTATGAAATCCTTCGATAAATCCATTTTCCGGAAATTCCTGTCGGATTTTTTGACCATTCACGAATTAGCTTAGGAATTCTTTTGTGGAAATTTATCATCAATACCCACGCAAATTGTATCAGGAAACTTACCAAAATTTATTTAGTAGAATTCCTATGGAAACTTCTTTAGAGTTCCTTTAGGACATTTCTCCGAATTTATTTAAAGAAATTCTTGAGATTTCTTCGATATTCCTTCAGAAATTCTTTCGTTAACTTCCGGTAGTTCTTTTAGGAATTATTAATCCGGAATTTAAGAAGGAATTTCAGTCGAATATTCAGACTGAATTTCCAAAGAATTCCTTACGTTCTCAAAAAAATCTTAGTAACAACTCAAGAATTCCTCGACAGTTTTTCACGATTAATCAAACGCAAGGAAATCATTTTAGAACAATTTTGGCGTAAGTAATTGGAAATTTTAGGTATTCGATATAATGAGTCACGTGCCCCTGAGTCACAAAGTTCAGAGACAATTTGCAAGCATTCGTAACGCAAAAGGTGTCGGTATTATTATAATGTTTATTAAACTATGCATTAAGGTTGATGAAAGATCAACTAAATTAAACGCAGATCTCTAATACAGGAAATTATGGTACATCTGCACTCACTAAGAACAGTTTGATCAATATTACTGTTGAATCAGCTCTAGTAGGCTGTGCTTTGATACTTTGCAGTCCGTTTTTGATTAAATTGAGCCTTCCTCGATGGAAATTCAGAACAATATTTGACATGCATAATGATTCATCATCTGTAAATTATTCGATTAAAACCTTCCGAAAAGAAAATTCCAGCTTCGAGATTATAACACGCTTATCTATGAGAGTGGATTTTTAAAACATCTTCAGATAATCACAAAGTGAGAAGTTAGATTGAACATTGATGATGATTTGGGATTGAAATTATGAGACACGTGAAACTCAAAGGAAGTTGGTAATACAAAAATGTATACAAAAAATCACTCTGAAGTGTTACAGAAAGAATGTTTTATTAGAATGGTGAACGATTGAAATGAATTGATTTGAAAATTTATTTTGTTCTTATTTCAGGGTGACATATTCATGGGCCGTGGGTCACTTATTAATCGTTTTGTGAGAATGGAAAAACAATATTGTTTTTAATTATTTTAACCGTGTATTTATGATATGGAAAGTTGTCTACTGTTCGTCGTCAAGCCTGTGGATAAGATGTTTACTATGATTGTAGTTTTGCTTATCAGCCGTACCACATTGGTTTTTCATTTTTCTAAACACTTAATTTCCTCTAGAACTGGAACCGATAAGTGCAGCCACTGAATCGACCAGTTTTTCTTGTCAAAAGACTTTGCAGAGTTGTGCCCTTGTTTGATGGTCTATTACAAGGGTTATTATTTGCATATCCTACATGTGGGATTTGAAATCGACTGCTTGATAGCGATAGTAAGTGAAATGGTGGATTTCGATTTCCATAAAATCTCTTATGATTACTATAATCCACGATAAAGATGGGATGTCTTTTGAGGAATGAAATCTTCGAAACGAGCAAGCGTCCTCATGCTTGATATTGAAGATTTTCAGTGATTTCAATCACCAAATCTTTATACCATTCCCAATAGGCTTCTTAAGGTAAACAAAGAGCTTATTTAGTAAAGATTGTTGGTTAAGCACATAATACAAGTTTTTGTTACTCAAATATTCTGTACATAGACTGATAATTAGTCTGAAATCGATCAAAGTTTTTAAGATTGTTTCTGTGCTTCTGTAGTATTGAATATTATTCTTGCAATCAAACTTTACACAGCCAAATTTATTTCACCACTGCATTTTGATTTCGATTTCTCTATACGTGTGCTCTCGAGAGGGTGGTAACAGTCCACGCTACAACAACGGCACAAATCCAAAAACAAGGAATTATGATTTTTTGACAGCAAAATTGGAACAACACTCATTGCAATATGTATACCAACCTGAACCTGGTTGTCGTCGTAGACGTTTTAGGCAGCGCGGTAGTCTGGCTCCGGTAGCATAGAAGAGTGCTTTATTTATACCGATTTCTGTCGGTTGCTACTTGACTTGATGTTCGTCGTCGTTGCCGTCAGCGTGGTTCCCATTTGGCTGTGCACGGCACTAATTCTTCGATTCGGCTCCGAAATTGGGCAGAGGGAAGAATCACGAAGAAAATTCCATCCGATCAGTGGATTTGCACTGCCGGGGCCCGGTGATCCGAAAGCGAGTCCGAGCTCGGGGTTTGGGGAAAAGAAGAGGGCTGTATCTCTGGTTGACAGAGCGGTAATTGATTCCAATTCCAAATGATGAGAAGCTGCCGTTGGAACGAGTTAGATCACAGAGAGAAAGGCGGTTGCTGGTACGGTTCAATACCGGAAGACTGCCGTGCGGTTGGAAAATTAGGACCAATGAAAAGTGGGGCCGATGATTAGTCACCGATTTGGTTAGAACAGTTATGGCGAACGAATGACGGAAGACAGCCCAGGGTTGGCGAACGGAGCACGCCGAGTCAGGCGATCGAAATTAGGTAATGGAAAGAATCGGTGTATCGATTTGTTGGTGGGACCGCGCGCTTGCCGAAAATTTGAACATGTGCCTACCACCGAAATATGAGTAAGAGCTCCATCAACACACTGTCAATCAAACGGGAAGGAGCGTTTTCCCGCTGCAGTTTGAAACAGGGCCGCACACTTGAGTTTGAGTTTTATCAAGTTTCGCCCTAGGGTAGGTCATTCGACAAACTACGGTGGCGGCGACGACGACGGCGGCGACGACTACGATAACGACCGTCGTTGCACATGACTACCGCCGAGCCGTTTTCGTTTTATTGACAGGCTGGAGTCGGTGGCGCGGGTGAACCGCAATGCCGTCCAGACGAAGTGGGATTGTTTAATCGAAATTTTAAAAATAAAGCATCAGCAAACCCGCTTCGAATGGCAATAAAACACAACAACCCGAGCCTATTCACTTTGAACAACGGGAAAATTTGCAACACAGCGACTCTTAAACAGTGAGTCGCGAGCCACTACTCTGATGGATCAAGTGCTGTACGACTGGAAGACTGCTCATGGTTCGCAATACAAACTTGAGATAACTAAATTATACGGTCGATTGATTCATGTCAAAGTATTTTGGACATACAGGAAATATTTGGTCGGAGAATCAAATTAAAAGCTCTTGGTTTGGTGTGGAGGAAGCTCAAACAAAATTTATGGAAGGTTCAATATGAAAATTAAATACCATTCGCCCTCAGACAAAATTTGATATAAAATGGAAAACTGCTACCAGGAAATTATCAAAAATAGTTTAATCCATCGAATTTTCCATCGAATGGCCAAACAGTACATGAACTTGTGTCCAATACGGTTCAAATGTTGCTACACACAATAAAAATCGAATTTCAAGTTGTTGAGCAAAAATTGACTTCGACGGATCCACACTCGAAAAAAAAAACAACAAAAGAAATCGCTTTCATCTGGTTACATGCGAACTTAAACTTTAGTTTTTTTTTTTCGCTACCTCTTACGCCGGTCTCAAGTGATGCGAGAAAACGCAACCGCAGCCTCCGTACGACGAAAGATGGCAAAAAGTTAATCTTCTCTCCAAATGTTTTGATGCTTCGCAATAATTGTTTGGGCTCCCAGTCCGCCTGCACCGCCTTCATCACCATAAAAGGATTACCCTTTCTCAGGATCTCCTGCTGGCGGGGAGGAAGAGTTACAAAATCAAAAAACTTTATCGTCATCCATACGGGATTTGTCCTTCGAGGTTGGCTGCGAGGATGAGACACATCGCCTATGATACCTACATGAACATTCAACTTGCCGACGACGACTACGGAAGGAAGGATCCGCTTTGCTACGCGCTGGTCTGAAGTTTATCATCCTCCAACCAAAGAGTCGTCGCATCACATCGTATGATGCGTTGCGATGGGAGTAGCTGCCAGGAAAAGGATGCGTGCTGCGCGACATCGACGAAAGACCGAAAAGTTCTCCTATCGTGTCGGCGGGAAGGTCGAGAATGTGTTTGATGATGTGGTGCAACCGAAGTCATTAAAAGGAGACTTCCGCAACGTTTTTCATGTGTATGAGAGCAAAAAAAAAAACTGCCCCGGTAGGGTTGGGGTCAGAGGATTTGTGAAGTTTCCTGTGCGCGATAATTTTAGGAATCTGTTAGCAAATTTTCGAGTTCGGTGAAATATGCAGGACTTTTTGTTTTTGATTGTAGTGTGTTGAATTTCCATTGGAAGAATTTCCTTGAAACCGATGAAAGAAAGCTTGGAAACAAATGAATTCAACTGATGGTTATTGCTTGTCAAAAGGAATTCATTCGAGTAAGAAACTCATCCGACGAGGAAATTTATCCCAATTTTCTGGAAAAGCTTATTCGAGCTTCCATGCGAGATTCATTCGAACTGGCAGAGGAAACTCATTAGAATTTCCAGAAGAAACTCATTCAAATTTCCAGAAGAAACTCATTCAAATTTCCAAAGGAAATTCATTCGAATTTCCAGAGGAAATTCATTCGAATTTCCAGAGGAAATTCATTCGAATTTCCAGAGGAAATTCATTCGAATTTCCAGAGGAAATTCATTCGAATTTCCAGAGGAAATTCATTCGAATTTCCAGAGGAAATTCATTCGAATTTCCAGAGGAAATTCATTCGAATTTCCAGAGGAAATTCATTCGAATTTCCAGAGGAAATTCATTCGAATTTCCAGAGGAAAATCATTCGAATTTCCAGAGGAAATTCATTCGAATTTCCAGAGGAAATTCATTCGAATTTCCAGAGGAAATTCATTCGAATTTCCAGAGGAAATTCATTCGAATTTCCAGAGGAAATTCATTCAAATTTCCAGAGGAAATTCATTCGAATTTCTAGAGGAAATTCATTCGAATTTCCAGAGGAAATTCATTCAAATTTCCAGAGGAAATTCATTCAATTTCCAGAGGAAATTCATTCAATTTCCAGAGGAAATTCATTTCAATTTCCAGAGGAAATTCATTCAATTTCAGAGGAAATTCATTCAATTTCCAGAGGAAATTCATTCGAATTTCCAGAGGAAATTCATTCGAATTTCCAGAGGAAATTCATTCAATTTCCAGAGGAAATTCATTCGAATTTCCAGAGGAAATTCATTCGAATTTCCAGAGGAAATTCATCTGAATTTCCAGAGGAAATTCATTCAATTTCAGAGGAAATTCATTCGAATTTCAGAGGAAATTCATTCGAATTTCCAGAGGAAATTCATTCGAATTTCCAGAGGAAATTCATTCAATTTCCAGAGGAAATTCATTCGAATTTCCAGAGGAAATTCATTCGAATTTCCAGAGGAAATTCATTCGAATTTCCAGAGGAAATTCATTCGAATTTCCAGAGGAAATTCATTCGAATTTCCAGAGGAAATTCATTCGAATTTCCAGAGGAAATTCATTCGAATTTCCAGAGGAAATTCATTCGTATTTCCAGAGGAAATTCATTCGAATTTCTAGAGGAAATTCATTCGAATTTCTAGAGGAAATTCGTTCGAATTTCCAGAGGAAAATCGTTCGAATTTCCAGAGGAAATTCGTTCGAATTTCCAGAGGAAATTCGTTCGAATTTCCAGAGGAAATTCGTTCGAATTTCCAGAGGAAATTGATTCGAATTTCCAGAGGAAATTCATTCGAATTTCCAGAGGAAATTCATTCGAATTTCCAGGGGAAATTCATTCGAATTCCAGGGAAATTCATTTCCAATTCAGGAAATTCATTCGAATTCAGGGAAATTCATTCGAATTCAGGAAATTCATTCGAATTCCAGGAAATTCATTCCAATTCAGGAAATTCATTCGAATTCCAGGAAATTCATTCGAATTCAGGGAAATTCATTCAATTCCAGGGAAATTCATTCGATTTCAGGGAAATTCATTCGATTTCAGGGAAATTCATTCGAATTCCAGGAAATTCATTCAATTCAGGAAATTCATTCGATTTCCAGGAAATTCATTCGAATTCCCAGGGAAATTCATTCGAATTCCAGGAAATTCATTCGAATTCAGGAAATTCATTCAATTCAGGAAATTCATTCGAATTCAGGGAAATTCATTCCAATTTCCAGGGAAATTCATTCGAATTTCAGGGAAATTCATTCGAATTCAGGAAATTCATTCGATTTCCAGGAAATTCATTCCAATTCAGGAAATTCATTCGAATTTCCAGGAAATTCATCTGAATTCAGGGAAATTCATCTGATTTCCAGGAAATTCATTCGATTTCCAGGAAATTCATTCGATTTCCAGGAAATTCATTCGAATTTCCAGGAAATTCATTCGAATTTCCAGGAAATTCATTCGATTTCCAGGGAAATTCATCTGATTTCCAGGGAAATTCATTCGATTTCCAGGAAATTCATTCGATTTCCAGGAAATTCATTCGAATTTCCAGGGAAATTCATCTGAATTTCCAGGAAATTCATTCGATTCCAGGGAAATTCATTCGAATTCCAGGAAATTCATCCGATTTCCAGGAAATTCATTCGAATTCCAGGGAAATTCATTCGATTTCCAGGAAATTCATCTGAATTTCCAGAGGAAATTCGTTCGTATTGCCAAGGGAAATTCGTTCGGATTGCCAGGGGAAATTCGTTCGAATTTCCAGGGGAAATTCGTTCGAATTTCCAGGGGAAATTCGTTCGAATTTCCAGGGGAAATTCGTTCGAGTTTCCAGGGGAAATTCGTTCGAGTTTCCAGGGGAAATTCGTTCGAGTTTCCAGGGGAAATTCGTTCGAGTTTCCAGGGGAAATTCGTTCGAGTTTCCAGGGGAAATTCGTTCGTTTTCCAGGGGAAATTCATTCGAATTTCCAGAGGAAATTCATGCGAATTTCCAGGGGAAATTCATTCGAATTTCCAGAGGAAATTCATTCGAATTTCCAGAGGAAATTCATCTGATTTCCAGAGGAAATTCATTCGAATTTCCAGAGGAAATTCATTCGATTTCCAGAGGAAATTCATTCGAATTTCAAGAGGAAATTAATTCGACTTTCCAGAGGCAATTCATTCGAGTTTCCAGAGGACATTCATTCGAATTTCCAAGGGAAATCTATTCGAATTTCCAAGGGAAATCTATTCGAATTTCCAGGGGAAATTCATTCGAATTTCCAGGGAACATTCATTCGATTTCCAGGGAAATTCATTCGATTTCCAGGGAAATTCATTCGATTTCCAGGAAATTCATCTGATTTCCAGGGAAATTCATTCGATTTCCAGAAATTCATTCGAATTCAGGGAAATTCATTCGAATTTCCAGGGAAATTCATTCGATTTCCAGGAAATTCATTCGATTTCCAGGGGAAATTCGTTCGATTTCCAGAGGAAATTCGTTCGATTTCCATAGGAAATTCGTTCGTTTTCCAGAGGAAATTCATTCGAATTTCCAGGAGGAAATTGATTCGAATTTCCAGGAGGAAATTGATTCGAATTTCCAGGAGGAAATTGATTCGAATTTCCAGGAGGAAATTGATTCGAATTTCCAGGAGGAAATTGATTCGAATTTCCAGGAGGAAATTGATTCGAATTTCCAGGAGGAAATTGATTCGAATTTCCAGAGGAAATTCATTCGAATTTCAGAAAGAAATTCATTCGAATTTCCAGGGGAAATTCATTCGAATTTCCAGGGGAAATTCATTCGAATTTCCAGGGGAAATTCATTCGAATTTCCAGGGGAAATTCATTCGAATTTCCAGGGGAAATTCATTCGAATTTCCTGGAAATTCATTCGAATTTCCTGGAAATTCATTCGAATTTCCAGGGAAATTCATTCGAATTTCAGGGAAATTCATTCCAATTTCCAGGGAAATTCATTCGAATTTCCAGGGAAATTCATTCGACTTCCAGGAAATTCATTCGAATTTCCAGAGGAAGTTCATTCGAATTTCCAGAGGAAATTCATTCGAATTTCCAGAGGAAATTCATTCGAATTTCCAGAGGAAATTCATTCGAATTTCCAGAGGAAATTCATTCGAATTTCCAGAGGAAATTCATTCGAATTTCCAGAGGAAATTCATTCGAATTTCCAGAGGAAATTGATTCGAATTTCCAGAGGAAATTGATTCGAATTTCCAGAGGAAATTGATTCGAATTTCCAGAGGAAATTCATTCGAATTTCCAGGGGAAATTCATTCGAATTTCCAGGGGAAATTCATTCGAATTTCCAGGGGAAATTCATTCGAATTTCCAGAGGAAATTCATTCGAATTTCCAGAGGAAATTCATTCGAATTTCCAGGGGAAATTCATTCGAATTTCCAGGGGAAATTCATTCGAATTTCCAGGGGAAATTCATTCGAATTTCCAGGGGAAATTCATTCGAATTTCCAGGGGAAATTCATTCGAATTTCCAGAGGAAATTCATTCGAATTTCCAGAGGAAATTCATTCGAATTTCCAGAGGAAATTCATTCGAATTTCCAGAGGAAATTCATTCGAATTTCCAGAGGAAATTCATTCGAATTTCCAGAGGAAATTCATCTGATTTCCAGGAAATTCATTCGAATTTCCAGGGAAATTCATTCGATTTCCAGAGGAAATTCATTCGAATTTCCAGGAAATTCATTCGATTTCCAGGGAAATTCATCTGATTTCCAGGAAATTCATTCGAATTCCAGGGAAATTCATTCCAATTTCCAGGAAATTCATCTGAATTTCCAGGGAAATTCATTCGAATTTCCAGGAAATTCATTCGATTTCCAGGGAAATTCATTCGAATTTCCAGGGAAATTCATCTGAATTTCCAGAGGAAATTCATTCGAATTTCCAGGGAAATTCATTCGATTTCCAGGGGAAATTCATTCGATTTCCAGGAAATTCATTCGAATTTCCAGAGGAAATTCATTCAATTTCCAGAGGAAATTCATTCGATTTCCAGAGGAAATTCATTCGATTTCAGAGGAAATTCATTCGAATTTCCAGAGGAAATTCATTCGAATTTCCAGAGGAAATTCATTCGAATTTCCAGAGGAAATTCATTCGATTTCCAGAGGAAATTCATTCGATTTCCAGAGGAAATTCATTCGAATTCCAGAGGAAATTCATTCGAATTTCCAGAGGAAATTCATTCGAATTTCCAGAGGAAATTCATTCGAATTTCCAGAGGAAATTCATTCAATTTCCAGAGGAAATTCATTCGAATTTCCAGAGGAAATTCATTCAATTTCCAGAGGAAATTCATTCGAATTTCCAGGGAAATTCATTTCAATTTCAGGGAAATTCATTCAATTTCCAGGGAAATTCATTCAATTCAGGAAATTCATTCAATTTCCAGGGAAATTCATTCCAATTCAGGGAAATTCATTCGAATTCCAGGGAAATTCATTCAATTTCCAGGGAAATTCATTCGAATTTCCAGGGAAATTCATTCGATTTCCAGGAAATTCATTCGAATTTCCAGGGAAATTCATCTGAATTTCCAGGGAAATTCATTCCAATTCAGGAAATTCATTCGAATTTCCAGGAAATTCATTCGAATTTCCAGGGAAATTCATTCGAATTTCCAGGGAAATTCATTCGAATTTCCAGGAAATTCATTCCAATTTCCAGGGAAATTCATTCGAATTTCCAGGAAATTCATTCCAATTTCCAGGAAATTCATTCGAATTTCCAGGGAAATTCATTCAATTTCCAGGGAAATTCATCTGAATTCCAGGGAAATTCATTCGAATTTCCAGGGAAATTCATTCGAATTCAGGGAAATTCATTCGAATTTCCAGGAAATTCATCTGAATTTCCAGGAAATTCATTCGAATTTCCAGGGAAATTCATTCGAATTTCCAGGGAAATTCATTCGAATTTCCAGAAATTCATTCGAATTTCCAGGGAAATTCATTCGAATTTCCAGGAAATTCATTCGAATTTCCAGAAATTCATTCGAATTTCCAGGAAATTCATTCGAATTTCCAGGAAATTCATCTGAATTTCCAGGAAATTCATTCGAATTTCCAGGGAAATTCATTCGAATTTCCAGGGGAAATTCATTCGAATTTCCAGGGGAAATTCATTCGAATTTCCAGGGGAAATTCATTCGAATTTCCAGGGGAAATTCATTCGAATTTCCAGGGGAAATTCATTCGATTTTTTTCGAATTCCCAGAGGAAATTCATTCGGATTTCCAGAGGAAATTCATCCGATTTTTCTGAGAAAGTTCATTCGAACTTCCATGAGAGTTTAATTCGGGCTTTAAAGGGAAATTCTAGGAGAAGTTCATCGAAATTTCAAGCGGAAATTCATTCGAACCTCTTGTGTAAAATTATTCGAATTTTCAGTGGAAATTCACCTGAATTTCCAGCGAAATTTCATCCGAACCTCCAGAGTAAATTCATTCAAGGGGAAATCATTCGAATTATCAATAAATTGCATTTCAACCAAATTTCTTCAAAAAGTTTATCGATTAAGGCTTCTTAATTTCAATTTCTTCACTGTCGTAACGCGTCCCATCGCACATTTTGTATTTGCTTCCGTTTGTCTCCAGCCTCTTATACTTCACTGCTTCAATTCTTTTTGTTTTCCTTCTTCAAATGCAGCGGACATTATTCCGCAAACCTAATAGAGACCGAATCGCACGAGAAAAGCCCCATCAAAGACCGAATAGAAATTTTTGGGAACTCGAACGCCTGCTGCTGTTGCTACTGCTGCAGCGGATACAGCGCCCGGGGGAGGCTCATGCCACCCGCCGGGGGTGTGGGAAAATCGTTGCAGTTTCGATGTTAAACTAGAAAATAACAACCGGTCGTTGCGCAAAAAAAAAAAGATCGAAACGAGCAAACAAACCCAGAAGAATCGTTAAAACGGCACTCGAGCTCTCCGCCTCCCATCACTAGCGGCAGTCTCGGCCCGCCGGTCTCGCAGACTGGGTCTGGTTGTCAAATTTGGATTTTTTATTTGAATTTTTTTCGGGAAGTGTGTCTGTCCGGCTCGCGGCAAGCTCATTCGAATTCGATTCGATAGAAATTGCTCAGAACCAATTGGCGTGTTTTGACAAATGTGCTGCTGGCCTCCATCTGGGCCTTTCGCAGGTTTCGCAATTGTCTTTCCACTGCTGAAGGCCCCGCGGAAGGTGTTGTTGTTTTTTTGCAATCTGGGTCAATTTGAACGCTCATTTATTGGGGAGACCTGTTCCCAGGCGAATGTGGTGGATGTTTGGAAAAGTCGCGAACCGGTTGAAAATTCAAATCACATAATTTCTATGCGCTTCCTCAATAGGGTGTCGCTCAATAACTCAATAGTGGAAAAATCGTAACATTTAACTTAACTAAGTTAAACGATTTTATTCAATTTTCAAAAATGTTCAGAAGCTCATACTTTTTGACAAATACTTACAAAAATTATTTGAATTTTGAAACAAAAATAACGCAAGGGTCTTCCAAATATTATGGCGTCCTAAAGTCTCTGTTTTTGATTAGGTACTCTACCCCGCGCGATGTCCAATGGAACTGTTTCAGGTGACGGAGCGAGAGATCTCTAAACAATGCGCATTCCTTCTTGCACTCAGCTCAGCCACCACAATGTATCAAAACGATCCAATTGCTCTGCCACTGCACTGACACCGGACCTGTTGAAGATGGGGGCAGAATTTCACAATTTCGCGTCCAACACGCGCGGTGCGGCAGGCAGGAAAATTCCCACGGCGATTCTTTCTCTATGTTACTGCGGTGGTCATCTTCTCACATGACCATCGAATGCCGCCAACTCGCGGTCACCTACCGACGACCAACAACCATGTCGTCATTCGTCGTCGTCGTCGTCGTCATGAATGATCGAGGAGGTAATTCAATTGCCCCGTGACCTGCGCGGCCTCCCTCCGCGGAGTCTTTTCTTCCGAAAGCGGAGTAAGGGACTTAGGCTGGTTCATGTGGTACAAGTCGACAGATTGATCACTATCGAGAATCCAGTTTAAACGATTTTGGGTCGGTCCAATGCAACCGAAGTACAGACAACGCGGAGGTACGACGAAGGGCCCAAGACTCAATCGTTCCGGCTGGATTCTCCCTTTTATTCGATTCGAATGGTTTGTCTCCCGACTCGAGTGCCAGCAGGTGGCAAGGTGAGGTGGCTTCAAAAGACGTGTGAAGAACGGCTCTGCACCGAGTTAAACCGAAAAGACTTCCACAGTTCAGACCGGAAGTACGATGCTGCTGCCGCCGCTGACACCACGCTAACCATCATCGATGACGACCTCGGCAGATCCGACGTGCACTTACCTCCGCTGCGATGTGTTGATTCTGGCGAGCGTCTCAATCGAGGGTCATTAGATCTGGTGTGAAGTGTATTTCATTTCGCGGTTGACGGATTGCTCGGCTGGCTTTCTGTCGCGCGATGCGTTGGACTGTGTGTTAGACTGCACGCAACAATGAGTCGGCAGAGCGAGCGGCGTGCGCAACGGGAAAGAAGGTAATCATGTGTGATTAGAGCGAATGGGACGCAATTTGGTGAAAACGAGAATGTGGGTGGGAATTTTTTCGGGGGTCCGAACAATGAGTCCCACGGGGTCGAGTAATTCGTTATGTTGGACATTATCCCGTAAATGATACTTTTTCGGAAACTGTCTTTAGTGCACCTGAGAGGCCTTTGACGTGCGAATTAAAAAAAAGAACATAATCAAGATTTTAACCCATTTACAATTATAAACGTCGAATTCTACTTGGGCTCAAGAATAGTCTAACGGCTGTTTTGTTGAAGTGCATTTCAGTTTATTGTGATAAAAACATTGAAGACAGAATAGCTTAAAATCACAATTTAATTTTAAATTGCTACGCCCAGAGAGTGTAAAAACAAATGCAAGGCGAGAGTTTTACGAGGCCAGCATTGAATTTGTTTCTAAAATCTTTTAATCTTATTTAAAAAAAATGATCAATTTAACTTTTCAGAACTATCACGAGACAAAATACGGAAATACTGGTTGAAAAACATTACTTCATCTTTCTTTTTTTTAATTTTTGAAATGACTTACATACATAGAAGAAATTTTCAAAAAAAAAAATCGGAAGATTGTTCATTCCGTAGTATAAGGTTCCAATATCCTGATAATAACATCTTGGCAGCACTCGTTTTTGCTTTATACATAAATTCGGAAGACAACCAATAGAGCATTGAAAAATTCAAACGAAACTTGCAAATCGGTACTGACGATTGAGCAAATTACAATATTTTCTGGTCATAATTTTGGAGTGATTCGCGTTTCAATAATTATGGAGTAGCGTAGCTCAGAAAGCACCACCGAACGCAATCAAGCCTTTGTTTCTAAAGCCTGTTGTCTTACGCTGAATGTTGTAAAGATGTATAAAAAATCTAACGGTTGGTGCTGCCAGCGATCGTGAACCCTTAAAAGGACGGGACGATACTCACCTAAGCCCCTAAAACGTGACGTCATTTGTGAACGACCCCCTAAGTGAGATTTTAGGCCGTAGGGCCAATGTAGTAACGGTCTCCAAAACGTTCATGGCTTCTGTCGAAAATCTTCTCAACAGATCCTTAGATGCCTGTCAAGACACGTGGTACCAAACTTGGTGCATTCCATAACACAAAAGGTGATCCAAAATGTACTTGAGATCAGGTCGGTAGATCTGAAATCATGTTTGGTGTATTTATAGGTGTATTTCAAACCAATCTTAGGTCATCCTGCTCGTCTCATAGATATCAGATGATTGAATGGAAAATTTAGGCCCCAATGTCCGAAAGTAATAAATTCTACAATTCGCGAATCGTTCTAAAATTCAGATCATAAGGTCGTTGCAGTAACGGCTTCCAAACAGTTCATATCTTCTGCAAACAATCTTCCCAACAGATCCTTAGATGACTGTCAAGATATCTAATACCCATCTTGCTGCATTATATCACACCGGAGGCCGTCAATGATTTGATTTATGTGGAATAAATTGGCATGCAATATGAGGCATGTTATTCTACAATTTGCAAAATGATGTTATTCTACAATTTGCAAAACGTTTTGAAGCTTAGGTTGGAAAGCCTATGGAGTAAAGGCATTCAATATGTTTTCGGAATCCTTCATAACTCTTCTCGACAGGCTCGATCATCAGATGGCTTTCAAAACAATTCTCTTTCGGAACCACTCGTGGTCTGAACTGACTGTGCAAAAGCTGGGCACGAACAATTGTCTTCCAGCTTTACAATCGATTTTAAAGTTTGAAAATTAGATTGGAAATTAAATGCATTATAAAGGAAAGCTAAAGGATGTCAAAACGAATTGGAAATCTGAGAAAATATTCAAACATTGAGCAATTGAGACAAACTTAAAATAAAATACTAAATACTAGCAAGGCTAAACTAAAAAATTCGAACATATTGAGGAAATTTTAAGAACAAAACAAATTTGAAAAGCGAAGATTGAAACATTAAGTCAAGTGAAGAAATCATTTAAGCATTACTTACTCGATACTTGATGGACTACAACTAATGGCTTCCAGTTGCCCAGAACGTTTAGCACCCTCATGTTTTCTTCTATGAGGAAAGGAATCATCAACGCGGCCTTCCACGGAGCCTACGGCCTCTTCCGCGTCTCTGCTGAATATTATCTTCGTTTGACACTCTTCCGACATATGAACAGCGTGCCAGATTTGGTCATTTGACTGAAAATGTTGTGACCTAAACTGTCATTTGGTGGAATAAAAATATAGAACCAAGAGAAAAATACGACCAAATATTTCGTTTGACAAAGTAGTTTGGTTCGAAAAATCATTTAGCCGATTATTCACTCCTTACTTCTGGAAAGTCGTTCATAGAATTCCGGGTGGGAAATTCAGACAATTCCGGCTAAAATGCTGTTCAGCCGAAATGGTTGTTTGGCAAAAAGGGGTCATTTACCTCAAAAAGTAATTTAATCGAAATGAACATACGGCCGAAAAGGTCGTTTGGACGAATATGTTTTTTGCCGAATAAGTCGTATGGCCGAATGAGTCGTTTGGCCGAATAAGACGCTTGGCCGAATAAGTCGTTTGGTCGAATAAGTCGTTTGGCCGAATGAATCGTCTGGTCGAATGAGTAGTTTGGTCGAATAAGTCGTTTGGCCGAAGAAGTCGTTTAGCTGAATAAGTCGTTTGGCTGAATAAGTTGTTTGGCCGAATAAGTCGTTTGGCCGAGTAAGTCGTTTGTCCGAATAAGTCGTTTGTCCGAATAAGTCGCTTGTCCGTATAAGTCGCTTGGCCGAATAAGTCACTTGGTCGAATAAGTCACTATGCCGAATAAGTCGTATGGCCGAATGAGTCGTTTGGCCGAATAAGTCGCTAGGCCGAATAAGTCGTTTGGCCAAATGGGTCGTTTGGCCGAATAAGTCGTTTAGCCGAATAAGTCGTTTGGTCGAATAAGTCGTTTGGCCCATGAGTCGTTGAATAAGTTGTTTGGCCGAGTAAGTCGTTTGTCCAAATAAGTCGCTTGGCCGAATTAGTCTCTTAGTCGAATAAGTCACTATGCCGAATAATTCGTATGGCCGAATGAGTCGTTTGGCCGAATAAGTCGCTTGGCCGAATAAGTCGTTTGGCCGAATAAGTTGTTTAGCTGAATAAGTCGCTTGACTGAGTAAGTCGTTTGGCCGAATAATTCTTTTGACAGAATAAGTCGTTTGGCCGAATAATTATTTTGGCCGATTTTTTCCGATAAGTCTTTAGGCAGAATAAGTCGTTTGGTCGAATAAGTCTTTTGGACGAAGAACTAGTTTTGCCGTGTTTGGGCGAATAAGTCGTTTGGTCTGATAAGACATTTAACAGAAAGAGCCGTTTGGTCATAAATGTCATTTGGTGGGACGGGTTGACATTTTCGGCCATGTTCAGCAACCCGTTAAGCAAATAGCATTATCAGCCAAACGGCCCCCTCTGTCGAAGGACCATTTCAGCCAAGCAGAAATGTGAAAGAATTTAAGCGGAGTTTCGAATAACTTCGCATTAAAGTGAAAAAATAACGTGAAAATTCCAAATAATTTCCTGTAAAACTTCCGCAGAATTTCCATACAAAATTCTGAGTATTTTCAAATAAACACTTGCGAATATTCCAAAGAGTTTCCCGTGCATATTCCGAAGAGTTTCCCGTGAAAACATTTTGCCGTAAGACTGTTGGAATCATAAAATACGAAAACTTTAAAGAATCTCCAATGGGAATTCCCGTCAATGTATTAAACATATCTCGAAAAAAGTCCAGAAAAAAACTATGAGAAACAACGCAATAAAAAATTTACTTAGCATAAAAATTTAAAAATTTAAAAATTTAAAAATTTAAAATTTGAAAATTTAAAAATTTAGAAATTTAGAAATTTAAAAATTTAACAGTTAAGAAATTTAAAAAAAATTAAAAAATTTAAAAATTTAAAAATTTAAAAATTTAAATTTTAAAAATTTGAACGTCTAAAAATTTTAAAAATTTAGAAATTTAAAAATTTAAGAATTTAGAAATTTAAAAATCTTAAGATTTAAAAATTTAAAAATTTAAAAATTTAAAAATTTGAAAATTTTATAATTTTAAAAGTTTAAAATTAAAAAAAAATCCAAAGGTTTAAAATTTTAAAAGCTCTAAAATCTTTTTGATGTAATAAAATAACAAAACTTTGATATTTTAAAATCTTAAAATTTTGAAATTTTAAATTTTTTTAATTTTAAAATATCAAAATTTTAAAATTTGAAAACATCAAAATTTTCAAATTTTGAAATTAAAAGAATGTTAATTTAAAAATTTTAAAATTTAAATATATAAAGGTTTAAAAAATTAAGATCTAAATTTAAAAAATTTTAAACTTTAAAATTTCAAAAAAAAATTTTGCCCTAAAATTTAAAAAAATTAAGGGTTAAAAACCTTTATTTAAGGTGCAAAAATATGAAAATTTTAAAATTGAAATGAATTTAAACTTTAAGATTTGAAAATTATAAAGGCCGAGTTGCCGAATAATATGCAATTAATTGATAAAAAAATAATTAGGTGATCGGTTCGGCACTTCATCTCATAGCTCCCACATTCATTCCATCCAAAAGAAAGCAGCAAGAAGGAACCTCAAATTTAAAAATTTTGAAATTTTAATTTTTTTTTCAATTTAAAAAAAATAAAAATTAAAAAATTGAAAAAATTTAATGTTGAAAAATTTAAAAATTTGAAAATTTGAAAATTTGAAAATTTTAAAATTTAAGAATTCAAAAATCTAAAAATTTTTAAATTTTAAAATTTAAAAATTTTAAAATTTTAAAATTTAAAAATTTAAAAATTTGAAAATTTAAGATTTAAAAATTTAAAAATTTAAAAATTTAAAAATTTAAAAATTTAAAAATTTAAAAATTTAAAAATTTAAAAATTTAAAAATTAAAAATTTAAAAATTTAAAAATTTAAAAACCTAAAAATTTTAAAATTTTAAAATTTTAAATTTTTTTAATTTTAAAATTAAAAAAATTAAAAATTTAAAAGTTTAAATGTTAAAAAAATAAAAATCAAAAATTTTATTATAAAAATATAAAAATATAAAAATTGAAACTTCAAAAAATGAAAAATAAAAAAAATTAAAAAAATCAAAGAAATGAAAAATTTAAAAATTTAAAAAAAATTGAAATTATAAAATTTAAAAGTCTGAAAATTTAAAATTTTAAAATTTAAAAACATAAAAATTTGAAACTTTAAATTTTAAAATTAAAAAAAAAATTAAATTTGTAATTTTATGGATTTGAAAATTTTAAATAGGCCGTTAAAAATATTTAATTAACTTTTTGTTGTTTTAACTTAAAAAATAGATATTAAAATGAAAAAAAAATTCCTCGGATTTGTTAAAGAATGTTTTGAAAATCCTCAAAATTATTCGAATTTAATTTCACTGCCTCCTCAAAATATTATTTTTTGGTAAAAAAAATCCGAGGGTGGGGAGACAAAATAGATTTTGAATATTTGTATATGCCAAAATTAAAAATTTAAAAACTTAAAAAATTTAAAAATTTAAAAATTCAAAAAATTGAAAATTTGAAAATTTAAAAATTTAAAATTTCAAAAATTTTAAAATTTTTAAATTTAAAAGTTTGAAAATTCAAAAATTTAAAAATTTAAAAATTTAAAAATTTAGAAATTTTAAAATTTAAAAATTTTAAAACTTCAAAACTTCAAAACTTAAAAATTCAAAAACTCAAAAATTGAAAAATTCAAACATTTTAAGGTTAAAAAAAATCAAAAATTTAATTTTTTTAAAATATAAAAATTAAAGCTTAAACAATTGAAAAATAAAAAAATTAAAAATAAAAAAAATAGAAACTTGGAAATTTTAAAAATTTTAAAATTTAAAGAAATTAAAACTTATAAATTTAAATATTTATAAATTTAAAAATCTTAAAATTTTAGGAAATTTGAAAATTTAAAGATTTAAAAATTTTAAATTTTAAAAACTTAAAAATTATAAAAATTTTAAAATACAAAAATTTTAAAAATAAAAACATTTAAAATTTGAAAATATTTTTTTTAAAAATTAAAAATTAAAAATTTAATAATTTTAAAATATAAAAGTTGAGAAATTAAAAAAATTAGAATTTCAAAAATTTATTAATTTGTACTTTAAGATTTTGAAAATTTTAGAGTTAGAAATTGAATTTCTCTAACCTGTTGCTTGGTTAGACTTTGGCCTTAAAATTAAACTTTTAGAGGATCTATTTTGTACATCTGATTTCGGAGTTTCTGGCGCCATTTGTTTCTGTGTAGAACATAATTGCACCAAAAGCAACTGTGTTTTAATTGCAACTTGCGAATCATAAATTAGGATAAGCGAAATACAAACCGAAGGTAGGTAGTCAATCAGTCTAATTAAATTTAAATATTGTATTATAATCCAAATATAATTGTTGAAAACTTCAAAAATAGAGGCCTCTTCGTGCGTCTGTATCAACGAAAATTTTCATTTGTCTTTAATTCCTATTTTCTAGAGAATTTTTCATATACTGAGGTGTTTAAAAGTACGAATGTTGATGCCCTACGGTATACAAATCCGCCCAGCCCGTTGCTGGCGGCATATTGTGTAAAGTTCTCGATAATAAACAAGGTGGGCTCGCTTGATGGTTAAAAAGCAACAGAAATCAAGCATCCGAAAGATATTCAACTTGCAAAAAAAAAAGAGCTAACCGTGGTGGAGGTTGGTACTCGGATTCTGATGGCTTTTCCGCAAACGTGACCTTTAAGGTCACTCCTCACGGAATCCAAGTTTCAAAGTGCTCGCGTTTTCGGGGGTACACCACTCGATACGGAGGCAACGCACAACTGTCATTTTTATTGATTCAGCTTTGCTGCGTGCGCAGTTGTGCGTTGCTTCCGTATCGAGTGGTGTACCCCCGAAAACGGGAGAGCTTTGAAACTTGGATTCCGTGAGGAGTGACCTTAAGTGATCTTGTTGTGTAGGGATAATCACGCCTTTTGACGCCTCTCTAGAGAGTAGAAGGTTGAGGGTTCGAGTCCCTCCAAGACACGTGGATTCTTTTTTGCATATTTCATATAAATGTGTTCATTTCTAAACATGTGCTGTTTTGAATTACATTAACAATATTTGCTATCGCAACTCTAAAGTTTTTTTTTTATTGAAGCTTCTTGGAAAGATTTTGAAGAATACCAGAAAAAAAATCCTTTATGTATAGGGAATTTGGAGCTGCTTGCGTCTGATTCAGTGCAGATTCTTTAATAAGAAAAATCCCAAATCGTGTGTTTTTGGAAGCTATTTCAATCTTATTATTCAATTTAATACATCATAAATAGTGGGCTACATTGTTGTGCGGTTGGCGTAAGCACGGTTAGCATGTACTATAGAGTGTGGGTTCGGTTCCCGCCTCGGTGAGGAAAAAACTTTTCGAGATACGAGAAATTCTCCACTGCGTATTGATGTATTGATGGCCTCCCAACAAACATTGGAAGTTAATCGAGCGTTTGTTCAATCGAAAATAGTCTTCTTCAGCTTAAACTTTGTTGGGCAGTCCGTTGTATCATGCTAGGAGTTAAGTGTTAAGTCTGTACAACCTCTTGTCGAAGACGGTGATTCTGCCTGTCTGCTGTCTGTCTAATACAAAGTAATCCAATTAAAAAGATACGATTTTGAAACAAAATAGAAATTCACAACGTGAAATTCTGTCATGCAATAAATAACAAGAAGCCCATGCTTCACGACAGTGAACGAAAATGCTCCTTTTATCACTGTCGTTAATGGTCACGACACCACCTTCCGCAATATCAGAACGTCTACCGACTGTGCAGCGTAGGCCTAGTCAATCAACTGGGGCGTGTGAATATTTCCTACGGCCAAGGACACCTGACATTCCTAGGCAAAGCGCGTAGAGACCACACACGTTCACCCGGCCCACCAAGTGCCATTCTTTGTTTTTCTCCACCGATACAGGAATTAGCATTCAATTTGACACAACGATGTTATCGCCCATCGGCACCATCGGATCGGTAAACACCGTCAGCGAAACAGGTTCCGCACTTTATTGTGGAATATCTCGATCATGGTGTCGCATTTGGTTGGTTATGCTCGCTCGCCCCAACGACACAAATCCAAATTCTCACAATCAATCTTGCTCAAACGTGAACCCGATAGGGATCACCGAAATGTCTTCCATTTTACGGCTTGAGGTGATGAAACTACGGGCCTGGACTATGGCGATGCGTTCCGAACATGGTTAGATGAATTCGATAAATTTTGGAGATGTGCCAAAAGATTGAAACGGACTGGCATATGAACAAGTAGGTTAGCATTTGAAGGCAGTAATATTCAAAATCATCGATGGGAAAATCGTTGAAATTGTTGCACATGGCAACCATGTCTAGTTATAAATAGACCACGCTGAAAAGAGAAAACGCCTCACAGTCTGCCACATCATATCCCAGTACAAAGCACCTTCTTCAATTTCATCAAATTCAAAAGCACCGCACCAGGATAGTTCGAATTCCACCCGCAAGCTGCAGGAACCTCACGATTTTCGGCTCTTTTGGGCTGATCGGGCCGCCGCCCGATGATCAATCTCACTTTACGTTTGGCACGTGATAGATTTTCGCACGAACCAATCACACTCCCTTTGCTGCCCTGCCGCCTCCGCATCGAACAACGCTGTTTGCTCGATCGTCATCGTAATCAAATACGAGCGTACAGATCCCGGCATCCCGATCAACGCGCCGCGGTACACCTCCCCCGACGCTGTTGGCCCATATGGTGGTATGCTTTTGGACTTTTGCCGACCGGCCCATCGCAACGTAGCGCAACGCGCCTACGTATTGCGATGGATGCGATGATGACGAATGTTATCTCTTTCACCGCGCATAACATGAACTGCCACCCAGCAGCCAGCCAGCCATTCGGCAGCGTGGTGCAGCCTCGATAGGAACAGCGCAAACGGCGAGGCCGCATGGGTGAGATGATTAATAATTTCCCACATTGTCATGTGAGCCCAGCGGGATCATTTATCTGCCCCATCCTTCCCGCGAGCTCCGGGGTCCGTTGTGTTTCGCGCGGCGTGCGTTAAAGTATAGGATTTGAATTTTTCCTCCTACTCCACTTGCAGTGTGGTTGAAATCATTTGATACATATTAAAGATTCGCTCCAGAGGGCACTGGCGCAGCTAGGAGTGGGGCTGGCTACATTGTAGTTCCTCTTTTAGTAGTGTAATGCAAGCAAACACGGTCGTAGCATCTTTTTCATTCGCTGTGCAGGAGTATTTCATCTCCAGGTTATTTAGCATTTTTGCTCTAACGTAATTAAAAGCTAGAATCTTTCTTCGACAGCAAAGTAACTCAAATTGTTCCAATCAACAGATTTTCCATAAAAAAAGGTCAACGAGAGATTGATTGAAATCACATTTTTGGTTAAATAACAAAGCATTATTTTATTTATGGCTAACTGTTCTAAAAATTTACCACCTATGTACATCATTGTGCCGGTGGTCTGAAACAGTTTTAATCGAGCATTTTATTGCTTCGAGAAGTTCGTCCTCGTCAAGTCAACCCAATTCTGCACTTCAACATATGAACTTCGGAGGAAGCTTTCGATGGGGGGATGTTTGTTTTTTAACTTCGTCATCGCCGCTCCCGTCGTCATCCCCTTTACCAGCGGTTTCCATCATGGGGCCATCACCATCGACTTCGAAGCGAAAAATCGTTCATCATCGTTTTCATGGTTGTGGTCTCGACATTTTTTTTTTATTTCGGGATGACTTTGAAGCCGATTTCGAAGCCGGGGCAACGCTGGAAGGGTTTTCTCGCACGTCGTCGTCGCCGACGCTGGCATCATTTATGATCGTAATTCATGCCGCGGCGTGGTGGCAGTAGTGCCGTGTGCTAATCAGTTGGTGAAGAGCGCAGCGAGCAACAACCCGGTAGCGGTCGGTGGGTGAAGACGACCCGGGAAGAAGGAAAAGGCTCCGATGAACCGTAAAAGCGTGCGCGCGTGCAGATGGGGGTTATATGTCTTGATCAAGCCCCAGATAAAGCTCCGATATGAATAATTTTATCACACGACACCGGAGTGCAGTTCTGAAAAATGACGGTCTTAGGGTTTTTGAGTTTGTTTGGATGGAGTGCTGCTTGAGGAGCAGCTGTCGGGGTGATAAATGGATGTGAGTGCGATTGGCAATTATGATCGTTTAATGCGAAGATGAGTGATGTCATTAAATGATGCGATGTTTGCTAACTGAGATTCAATGTTTTATCACGCAAATGTTTTAAATACCAACTTGTTTTTAAGCACCTTCAAGCTTTCATAGAAACATAAAAAAATACAAGATAATAAACGAGTTTGTAGTGCCTATACATACCTCATATGCAATGCTTGAACAATGCTTTCTCTGCAATATTTGCAATAGGTATATAATATGAATCTCTATTCAATCATGAACGCACAATCGTGTTCACTCATCATACGCACTTCATTCAGCCAAATGTCCCGCACTAACCCAAAACACAGTAAGATGCTTCAACCGCTACCACGATAATAAATCGTCATTTTATTACTTTTTGATGTGATTTATCGTTTGATTGCCGATGCTGCTGCTTGCTTCTGGTGCTCTGCCGGTTGGATCACATGCCCTTGGCACACACGTCCGACGTAAAACAATAAAATCATGATGAAAAAAAAAACTTGACTCGAAGATCACCCATCGGAATCGCTGTGACAGTTTCGCTCCCGTGTGTCTTCGAACCTGATCCATAATCATCGGAGCCTGCAAGAGACAACCACCACCAGATTGCGGTCAGCCAGCACCCACCGAACCGCGCGCCGTGATTATGATACATGGTTTTGATTCAATGTGACAACTTGACTAATGGCACATATCTATTCGCCATAGTGGCCGAGCTGTGTGCGTGCTTCACACGCAATTGATCAACCGCGTCTTGAGAAGGCTTCTTAAGAAGTCGTACGGGAACAGAGTAGGTATAAAAATCTTACCACTCGTGCTCGCTGCGTTGATGATGGTGTGAGCCTAAGCCAATCGCAACAAATCAGACTGCTTTCGATGGTTTAGTTCCATTTGGAGAACCTGCGCGGTTGATTTGTTCGCGGCTTCGGAGCGTTCTCGGTGTCATTGTCAAGTGAAAACGGACTGTTGCTACCGCTGTTGAAGGAGCGCTGCCGCAGGCATTTGAAGTGTGGAAGTGGGTGTAAAGGTCTCAAAACATAAATACGCTGCTTGTGGATATGCGACCGGCAAGCGACGCGGTGACACATTTTGGTCGATGTGGTTTTCTCGATTCTGTTGTCATCGATCGGTGTAAGGGTTATGGCAGGTTTATTCGACCGGGGTCCAATTTTCGTCTTAGGGGTTCTAACGATACTTCAGCCAATGATGGGACCAAAACACTTGCCGTCACCTTAGCTGCTGAAGCATTATCCGGTTCAGTAGGTACGCATGGTGCGCGACATGGAAAATCAATCATCTAGCGAGCGGCTGAAGGAATCAACCCATGGTCCAAGCAGGCGTGTGCTGATTGATGTGGCGGGCCGAGGCCAAGGGGTAACCACGGCGACAAACAACGCTTGCTTCGATGGCCTCTATAACAGAAGCACTGACCCGATCGTGGTTCAAGATGGTTTGATGTTTGCCATGAGAACTGCATGGATCAATTAATTATCGAAATAGGTCGGTTTTGCGAGAATAATAATCGATGCCACAAAATAAGACTATGCTGAGGATTGCTAGCTTTGATTGCCGGTCCGGTTTTTTGGTTGGAAATTGTCTTCACTTTCCTGAGCATAAAAGCATAATCGTAACTTGACTCAATCGGAAACAAATTCAAATGCAGATTAATTTTCAAATCTGAATTCGATTCCTGATTTCAATCAACATTTTTTGAACATTTTAAATTCAAATCCGAATTCATATAGAAATCTATTTTCAAAACCGATTGCAATTCCCAATTCAATTTCAATTTAAAATTCCAATCCGAATTCAATATTAAAGTCTAAGTTCCAATAAAAATTCAATTCCAAATTCATATGATCCAGGTTAATCAAAATTTATTTCTAATTCATGCCTAAAATCTAATCCTAATTTTAATCAAATCAAAATACAAACAATAATTCAAATTTTTATTGTTTCTCAGAACATTCTTTAATATTATTTTCATCCAAAAACGAATTTAAATTTAATTCCTAATTACACCAAAATTGAAATATGTACACATTCAAATTTAAATCAGGATTCAAATTCAAATCCAAATTGATATCCGAATGCAAATTCAAACACAATAATTCTGTTCCAAATCCAAAACCATTGAAATCCGAATTTAATTCATAATTGAATTTAAAACTCAAATCAAATCCCCATATTCATATTTAAAATTGAATACCAATATGATTTTAATCAAAATCAATATTCAAATTTAAATCCGAAATGAAAACTAAATTCGAATCCGTTTTTAAATCTCTATTCAAAACCAAATTCAAATCTGTTTAAAATCCATATTCAAAACAAAATTCAAATCCAAATACGAATTAATTTCGCATTTCCTATCCCAATTGAATAAAAGATCCCAATACAAAAATATTCAAAATTCTAAAAATTCCAATTGAAATCCAGAATTGAAAATAAATTCCCAATTTATTTCAAACTCCCTCCCCTCGGATATGTTATCTTGATGCGATGGGTGAGCTCACGCCATTAGGACTGAGATGGCAACCAAAGACATCTCCTGTCATGATGGTATCACATGTTGACTATTTTTGTTTGGTGCCGCGTCACATATCTGGCATTACAGCACTGATTCTTTTCTGATGCGTTCCCTGTGACGATGAGTCGTAGCTACGTTTAAAACTAGCTAGATAGGTTGATTAGAAATGTGTTCAAGTTTAACGACATTCATAGGGAACGAACTGTTGGGTTCACTGAGAAGAAGTTTTATCAAAACTAGGAACGTGGCGCCATCCTAATTTATTATGATTCAATTTGAAGAATCATAATCCATTATAATGATGTTATAAGAACAACCTTATGACGGCTGCATACTAGATAATGTTTACTAATAGTTAGGGGATAGGCATGATAAAGCTTTATTTTGCCACCGAAAAGTGAATCCTATAGCTGACTCATAAATAATCGAACTAATGATTATAGATAACAACAATTAGCTTCTAAACGATTAAGCTACTTGGTAGCACAAACAGTTAACAAAGAAATGACTATAAAATAGACTAAATCCATGAACAATGTCCACTTTCTTTAAGGCATAACTTACATTGAGTTTGATATTAATGACATAGAATAAAAACCATGAAGAACCAATAACTTAGGCAAACAAAGTAATTCAACGAACGCATACCCCATACCTTCGGAACATAAAGACAAGATTGACATCGTACAGATCCATTCTTGATGAAGACAAATCTGTAAACAGACACCTGATATTATCACTCGGGGAGTTCCATCTGTATGATTAAGAATGGGATAAGGGGAAAGAATATCTATCAAAATTGTAAATACCGTTGCAAAAGCGTTTTTCTTGGATGACATGTTCCGTGTAGGCCGGAAAACTACTTCGAAAGGAATTATGCAACGGTATCAGCAAAGAGGTTCTACCAGAGACATAAAAATCGACCATAAGACTTCCTAAGCCCATCATCAAATTGAAGCTCATGTAATGTTTGGAAACTTATCAACTGTTGAATGTTGTTTGGAGGAGATTCGGATGCTGTTAAGAATATGTAATGATTAAAACTATGGGTTGAATTTTTTTGATGATTGCTAGGTAAATGAGTCTGAACTTTGGCTTTGGCCTTTTGATTAAGTTTCAGAAGCTTTCACTAAATAATCTTCAAAATTTTAGGCTATATTATTGTTCAAGATACGTTTTAATCAGTTTTCTAATTCATCATCAACTGATAAAAAAACTGACTCATGTGACTGATGATTAACTCAATACCAATTTTTGAAAGTGCTCTGTTTTTGTGCGCGGGGATGCGAACGTCGATTAGATGAGTCCGATAGTACTTTAACGTGGACCAGAGTCATCAATACGTAGTAGAATGCTTCTGTTACCTGTTGATGATGTTGATCTGCGTGATCCTGCTGTTGGATTTCTCCGATCGACAGTTGAGTTTTTGCCGGCAGAAGCGGATGAGTTGTTTTTAAAAATTGATGTTGACCTATTAAAATTTAAAAACTATCTATCCTGATCTTCTTTTGTTTGATGGGAATTGGGAATAGGACTCAAACGCTAATAACGGGAAACTGCAAATTTTAAAAACTACCCCGGCACAAGATCCAACTACTGCACACGATGTTCACGTGGTCATCGTAAGCTAGTCCATTGTCGGTCTGTGTCCTAGTAGGGGGAACGTAGGACGGGTTCAGCCTTGCCAAACTAATGTACCACAGCGCCTACTGAATACCCAAAAAAAATTCAATTTAATTCAAATTCGTTTCAAAACACAAATTCAAACCAATTTGAAATCAAATCAAATTTAAATTCAAATCCAAATTCAGTCCCAAATAAAAATCGCAATTTAATCCAAATTCAAATGAATATTCAAATTTCAAATTGGAATTCAAATCCTAAATAAAATACAAATTTTAAACCGAATTCCAATCAAAATGAATATTCCCCGAGCAACACATGTTCACATAGGTCACAGTAACTTATTTTTGACCCGATTCAGTCACAATTGGGTCACTTTGAATGTCAAACCCGGATCTGAATAGAAAAAAAAATCAAATTCAAATTCATACCCTCAAACCCATTTGAAACGTTTGGTTGGACACCAAATTCAATTCTATGTTCAAATCTGAAATCTATTTCCAACCTAATGAAAATCCAAATTCAAATTCAAATTTAAATCCGAGAAAGCAAAATACCGTATTCTAATCCATACTGAAAACCAAATTGAAATACGAATCTGAATAAAAAAATCGTCCCAAAGTCAATCCCAAGACCCAAATTGATATTCGATTTAAAATTCAATTTTAAACTTGAATTCTCTTCCAAATTCATATCAAATCTGATCTTATTTCCGGAAAAAAATACTTTCAAATACAATTCCAAATGCAACAATAAATCAAATTCCAATATGATTCAAATCCAAATAAATTTTCAAATTTAAACCAAAAAAGAAGCAGTATTCGTATTCAAAACCACATTAAATAAAAATCAAATCCAAATTAGTTTTGCAGTCGAATTCCAATTGGATATAAATCCAAATCCCAAATCTAATCCGAATTGAAATCCAACTGCAAATCTGAATTCTATTTCAGCTTCAAACTAAAATCCCAATGAAATCAAAACCTGAATCAGAATACGAGGAAGGGTCTTTTAGTCGTGGGCCATTCGGATGCAAGTCGACGGCGGCTAGGCCGAATGTATTTTGACCGATTATGCAATTTGGTCATACAAACCTTCGCACCGAAAGTCACTTGGACGAAAATTGTAGGCCTAAAATGTCATTTTGACGAACAGATCATGTGCCTGAAATGTCATTCGTTCTAACGGGTCTTACAACCGTAAATGGGAACTGATTTGCGATATAGCGTGACTCATTTTGTAAACAAACCTTGTAAGCCAAATTCCTGTTGAAACAGTCAGTTCCCGAGAAAACCACGTTACGTATCAGACAGAATAAGCTTTCCTCTGTCAGATAATGGAATTACGTTTAGAGAAAAGCGCTGGCATTCTACGGAATTTACAAATCAAAGTTACGCCCGAATCGCAAATCGGTCTCGAAATATCGTCTGCTGTACGAGTCATATGGTCGAAAATGTCATTTGACCGAGCAATAAGGAATGTGAATAGTTCAAAATAATTAATGATAATTATAATTGAGCAGTGAGAAGTAAGTAATAAGAAGTGGAACAAAAGAAACGAAAAGTAAGAAGTTAGACGTCTTACCACTTGCTTCTCATTTCTCACTGATCACTTCTCACCGTGTAAATTTAATAGTTAGAAATGAAAATTGAGACGTGAGGTGTAAGAAAGAAAACATGAAAAGCTTCTCACAGTGAGACGTAAGAAATAAGAAATGAGAAGTAACAAGTGAGAAATGAAAGGTGACATCAAGAGGTCCCACATTTCAGTTCTCACTGCTCACTGCTCACGTAACATTATTAACGACTCAACATTCTGTTCATTAGCCATTGTTGATATTTTCGGTCATATGGCCTGTACAAAAAAACGACATTTTAGGTCGTATAACATTCAGCCAAATGACATTTCAGTCTATATGACCTGATCGACCAATTGAAATTTTTGGCTGCCACTTTCTGCCAAGCGATCATTTGAGCCAAGCGGCATTTACGGTCAAATAACATATATGGTTAAACCACTCTTTCGGCCAAATAACCAGATAACTGGACGAGTTTTTTTTTCGGAAATTGTCGTTGACGGCGTTTGCCACAATCTGCATAGTCTCACCGATATTTAGTTTAGCCTGCGGAGATGTCTCAATGCGACTCACCAATGTTAATGTGAGGTACACAAGCTTCGTGAGACTCGCGTGCGCTAAATTTTATGTGCGTACATGATGTCTGGTGAGAAGTAAGAAGTGGAAAGTGAAAGTGATGATTTAAAAGTGCGAAATGAGAAATTCTAAATGCGCTCTCCTCTTCCTTATTCCATCTGCCTTCTATTTTCTTTCTTTTTCCTTTTGCTGTACCTGTTCTTTTATTTCTTTTTATTTCTTCCCTCTTCCTTCCACTTCTAGTTTTTTTTCTCTTCTTCTTATTTCTAGTTTTTTTCTGTCCTGTTCTTATCACGTGTACAAGTTTTGATTATTTAAACTCTAAACTGGATGCTCTCGACTGTTTGGATTAAGCACCGGGGATTTTCCGGCTTTGTAGTCAATTTAGCAATGAAAACGAATGTTGGTTATTTGCCCGAAGGTTCAACGGGCTATGGCATCTTTTTCAAGGGCTCTACAATAAATATTATAACATAAAATAACCAGACAATGCACAAATCTTACAGAAGGGTGGTTTGTTCTTAACATTCAGAATCTTCAGAACAATACAGTTTTCCATCAATCCTACAGTGATTTACAATTACATAATTAGTTAGACAATGACAAATTCACACATACCAATACAAAAAATAATATTTACTATCTAAAAGCGTCGTTAAAAGTGGGTGGTGGGTCACTACTCTAGTCTTTCTGCGCTACACTTTGTATATTAAATTTATGTAATCAAGTGAAATTCAAATATTTCACACAAGTTATTGTCGTTGTCATTATCATGGTTATTGTGTATCTGTCTATCTACATGGTTAATGAAAAACTGTATTGTTCCGACGATTCGGATTGTAAAAATAAACCAACAGACGAAAAACGTTCCCTGCTGTAAGATTTATGCATTTTCAGTTATGTATTTATGTATGACATAGCCCATTGGAACGTCGAACAGAGAAAAAACTTCAAATTTCATTGCAAAAGCGTCTGCTAAGCCGAAAATTTAGAAATTATGAATGAAAAGCAAGAAATAAGAAGTGCGAATTGAGCAGTAAAAAGTGAAGTATATGAAGCGAGTGAGTATATGAGATCAAAGTGAGATTTCACACATCTCACCTTTTACAATAAGTGCAGTCCCTTTTCACTTCTTGAGGTAAGAAAAGAGAAACAAGAAATGCAAAATGAGGCGTCTCACATCTCATTTCATTTGTAACATCTCACTTCTCGTAATTCGCTTCTCACAGGGAGATATGGTAATGGGAAGTTAGGAAAAAGAAGACAAGTGAGGATGTATTCCTCATTCTTGTCTCACTTCTAGCGTCTCTCCTTCCACTCTTCATTTCTCACTTCACGCTTCTCAGTTTCACTCGCAGCGAGAAATGAGTACTGAGAAGTGTGAACGTCTTATTTCTCACATTTCATTTCTCATCCCTCTTTTCGAACTTCTCACTTTTCACAGTGGAAGTGAAAAATGAGTGGTTTGAAGTAAAAAGTGAGATGTCTCACTTTTTTGTCTCCTTTTTATCAGTTCTTACTTCTCACTTATCATCTTTTTTTCTCACTTCTCAATTATCATTTACCGCTTCACATTCTGAGGGCTTTCCCCTCTTTCTAAATCTTTATATACACTGTTGTTGGCCAAACGATATTTTCGGTCACATGAGCGAACGCCATTTGCGCTTCTAAATTTCTCCACAAAAAAGATCTTCGGGTGGAAAAATCAAACCGTTTCTGGTCTAATAAATGTTTCGGACAGACGTTCAATTCGACTAAATGGAATTCGACCTAGAGACTCGTTTTTTTAATATAAATTCATATTAAAACGCATTTCAAATTGGAAGTTTTGAAGCTTTGAAATTCAAATCCCAATTTGAATAGAATCTAAATTTTAAAACAGAAACTGAATAAAAAAAACAAATTCACATCCGACAAATCTACATCCGATAAAACTACAAATCCCAATTTGTTTTTAAACTGAAATCAGGTCACAAATATAAAAAAAAAGTTAGCAGTGATATCAATGTTAAACGTATAGCATAATGAATTACTGGAAAGGTTAACTCCTAGTGTGCCGCTGTAAGCACGCTCAAAGTAGGCGATTCATTGTTTTGAAAGCATCAAAGTAAGCTTTATATGAACAACAACGGAGAGCCACCAAAATATCAATCAAAGCAATCGTGGTACTTCGCCATCAGTCAAAGACATATATGGTCAACCATCACGCACTGGAGTGACAGGACAAGTTATCAGCAGACTCCCACTTGCCTAGCAGCTTGATAATCTCCACAATTCTCATCAGCATACGAGAAGGATTCTCATCAGAATCCGAAAGGAATTCCCATCAGAATCCGAGAAGAATTCTCATTGGAATCTCTAAAGAATTCCTTTCAGAATCATCGAAGTATTCCAACCGGAATCCAGAAAAAATCATACTGGATTCCTTTCAGTATCGTTGCGTCGAGGGATACCCCAAGATTTTTTAATGTATACAGGTTATCCGACTTGTCAATATCCCCAACTCAGCCATCTTGGATTTTTGTATGGAATTTATGCTCGTTTGTTTACGTTTTGCACTGAAAATGTATGTTTCCCCCCGCGCTGGTTATTCCCATCTACTGACGAAGTCGGATAACCTGTACATAAAATAATCTTGGGATACCCTTGGGAATCTGATGGAGAATTCACATCAAAATCTCTCGTTGATTTGCTTCGGAATTCCTCCGGTAGTTCAAAGATTTGTTTCGGAATCGTTCATAGATTTGCTCTGAAATTCCTCTACGATTTGTTTCAGAATACTTCAACGATTTGCTTCGGAACGCCTTGAATATTTAATTTCTAATCGACGATCGGAATTTATTTGAAGATTTGATTTCAAATCATTAGACGATTTGCTTCGGAATCATTCGACGATATGCTTTAAAATCATTCGACAATTTGCTTCAAAATCCTTCGATGATTTGCTTCACAATCCCTCAACGATTTGCTTCAATATCCCTGGAGGGGGGATTCCCTTCGGAATCACTGGAGGCTTTTTTACGGAATCCCTGGAGGAATTACTCGGAGTCCCTTGACAATTTGCATCGGCATCCTTCGACAGCTTGCTTCGGAATTCTTCGACGATGTGCTTCTACATACCTGGAACATTGCCTATGAAATCCCTGGAACATTCACGTTGAAATTCCTGGAGGATTTCCGACGGATTCTTTGGAACATTCCTAAATTCATCAGCACCCGAGAAGGACTCTCATCACAATCCTAGAAGAATTCCCATCGAAATCCGAGAAGAATTCCCATAGTAATTTCTAAAGAATTCCTTCCAGAATCATCGAAGTATTCCAACCGGAATCCAGAAAAATTCATACTGGATTCCTTTCGGTATCGTTGCGTCGAGGGATACCCTTGGGAATCTGTGGAGGATACCCTTCATAATCCATGGATAATTTACTTCAGAATCTCTCGTTGATTTGGTTCGGAATTCGTCTGGAGTAGTTCGAAGATTTGCTACAGAATCTCTCAACGATTTGCTTCAATATGCCTGGAGGATTTCATTCGGAATTTCTAAAAAAATCTCATTATAATCTCTGAAATATTTCCGTCGTAATATCTGGAATATTTCCGTTTGAATTCTCGAATCATTCCCGTCGGAATCTCTGGAGGATTCCCGTCGACATCCCGGAAAAATTTGGAATCCATGGAACATTCCCGTCGGAATCACTAAAGGATTCTTTTCGGAATGCTTGGAGGATTCCTGTCGGAATCCCTGGAGAAATGTTGCATTATTATTTTTTTTTTCATATGAGATAGATAGAATATTCATGAAATATGCAAAAATATCCACTGCCTATCGGTGGGAACCTGACGGCGATCCGTCACATATTGTCCTTTGAGTGTGCGGGACAAAGCCGAGCGCTACTACACTTGGACGCAATAGCCAAACGCTATCAATTTGTAGCAATCATCGGCTGGTAAACAAACACACTTCGATACTGTGATTGATCTGCAGCTACCTTTTAGGTGTTTGGACCGTATTTACCACATTACCACTAAGATAACTTAATGAGTTGATAAAATGTTCGAGAATTTTTGAAAAAAAGCTCCCCCTGAAACTCCCCCTAGGCATCGGGGCTAGTTACGCCAATGCAAATCCTCAAATCTGAATTAAATTGTGAAATTAAAACCGAAATCTGGCCCAAATGCAAATTCCTAAATGAGTGTGTACAAATAAATCCTCAAATCAAACAGATTTTTTAATTGTTTGAAGATTAGATTAGATAGCGTCAAAACTGCAAAATCGCTTCTAAATATTCCAAATTGCATCATGGACACAGCAGCTTCTGCCATTTTCGGGGCTGCACTTATCTCAAGTGCAACCATTTAACCAGTTCGATCGTTCGATTGATTGCGAGCAAAAAAGCACCTTTTGAAGGAAAAAAACCTTTTTTTTTCATATCAACCCATCGACACGTTTCGTCAAACGGCAGCTTCCTTCGATACACCTCCTATATGGCTTTCAATTTTTGCCTCCACACAAAGGCACTCACCTTCGAATGCATTCGAAAAAAAAAACTTTGCATTTGTTTCGATTTTCCCATTCAATCGTCGGTTGGCGCGATTCATTGCGAGATTTATCGTAACGTAGCTCCTGCTCAGAAAGGTTCTCTTTTCACTATAGGAAACAAAATTCTGAATTCCAAAATTGGTAAACCTACCCATTCGGATGTGCTGAAACGCCAGCTCGATATCCCCGGTAGGTGAACTTTTTCCACTGGGTTTCCCCCCTATTCCATATCGACGAATGATTTTCCCATTCATCTCGCGAAATGTTTTGAGTGCGCTGAAAGGGAAACCCTTTCCACCTTCCCTACCTTCGCCGGTTATTCGTCGAGTCGAGCCGCAGTCTGATCCGATTGATGGATTTATTGGCGGTGATTGTGTGTGGATATGTGGAAAGAAATGAAGGTCGATTGGACGCCGGGAGTAAACGGTCGGTGCTTTCAGTGTGATGTTGAAGAAGGTTTGAATTTTATTCATTCGTTTATTTGGTAGGCTCATTTGTTGCTGGCTTTTAAAAAGATTGATGGGATGGTGATCTACCGGGTGAAGAATTGTCCATAGAGTTTTAGATTTTCATTTAAATGGTGATATTTTTTGGCATTTTCAAATTTTTTAGATCTAAATTATAATAAAATTCAATGTAAATATATTCTTCGAATCATTCCACTATTTCATATTTTTGATAAATTAGTCACAAATGATTAAACAATTCAGAACACATATGCAAGCACTTCTGAACACCTGCTGAACCTGAAAAATCCCATTGTGCGTCGGCGCTGCTCGGAACTCGCCCATTGATTAAACAAAGCGGTGTCCAAACCGGCAATTAACTTTCTGCAGCTCGGAACTACTAATATCGCGTTTGAAAACTCACCGTTTTTCGGCTAATTTAAAGCCTAAGTGCGCGCGCGGTGCTCGATGATGAGATTTAAAGAATATGGGAAGCACGGCAGTAGGTGAGAAAAATCATATGAGCTCCGGGTGCAAGCCGGGTGCGGGAGGGAGCTTCCTGTGGTAAACGCAGCCGGGGTACTGTCTGACCCCGTATCGACCGGTCCATTGCAGCAACGTTAGGTAAATTCTTTGATAAGAGCATATATTAGATTAGGAAATGGGAAGCAATTTCGGCGATTACGGGAACTGCGGGTAATCGATAGCTTAGGCGAGGCTAATTCTTCTGTAACGGAACGAATCGATGCGAATAGTGCTTTGCATTTGAATCCTCTATGAAGACCACCCAAGGAAGTGGGCATTTCCCGTGGTTGAAAGCATTGAACTTGTGGGTATGTAGTTGCAGGTGTTTGAATTAGTCAAATTAATTTACAGGCTACTTCAGTGAGCTTGAGATGCTTCAAGATAGCTCATTTTTTCTAACAGTTCAGCCTTCAAAACGATGAATTAAGTGCAAACTGCGTTTCATGGTCGTTCTGAAAACGACGATCCAACAATAACGATGCTTCTTCATCAGCTTTATCCAGGATTTATCTTGAATCAAAGACCAAGATTAATGCACAAAAAGATCGTGACAGTGATGTCAGTTTTCAACATTTTATTGTCAAACTAGCTGTTTCCTTTCATCAATGAGAGTGCCAACTTCACAGCAACGCATATCCGAGCTTCAACGGCAACCCTGGTCTGGGCGGGTGGTACCACGCAGCGCGACAAATTATCCCTCTGCTTCGAGAAACTAACATCAACTTCTGCAGCCAAACAAGCTCCATCCATATGAAGTGGCTGCAACATGCGTTGATGTTGTTTGTCGAACTCCAACAACAAAACCCCCCGCCTCGGCAGCATTCGAAAACGAAACCGAAACGCATCGTTCTGGTAAAAGATTTCTCGTGTTTTGCTACGCGAGATTCATCTTTGCCGTGATGTCATTTGGGTACCGCACCACCCAGTTGAAGATCCTCTGAATTCAGTCGCATTCAGTCGAGAGTCGACCAGTCCGCGTCAGTGAGTCGGTATGCGAGTTGCTGCAGTGGTACGGTTGCTAAGGGTGTACGATATGTAGAATGCCGTAAGAAAAAAAAACTCTTAGAATTTGTAGTTTTAGACAAAACAAGCTATTTCGAAGGTTTCTTGTGAAATTTTTGAATTTCACTGTCAGGCCGATTACTTTTCTCTCCCGCAGTTTAATTTACTTAACTAATGAGCTAATATTTAGATAAACTGAGGCAAATATCAAATCTCTGTTCAAAAGAAAGCAATGTCATCGGAGCTGTAGTGATGAATCAACAAACTCAATTTAGTTTTCAAGAAAATGGTAGAAATCCACACAATGACGGGCTTGGTTACATTAAATATTATGATGTCAGCAAGTGTGATGTTTGTGAGATGATTTCATCTAATTTTCGTAATTTCCGGAAAAAAATATAAATAGCTTCAAAGTTGCAAAGCAAAAATCAATCGGATTTCCAGGAACGATTCAAAAGCGTTTATAACGCTACTAAGTTTCCATTTTTGAATGAAAGACTAAAATAAAATCGTAAAAACTTCAATCATTTTACAGATTTCGGTATATTTAGACCAACGCCAGAGTCGCCCGTTACCAACCACGCAGTCTACGGAGGGTCCGGAAATCGTCTTCCACATTTTCCACCAACTTTTTTCGCTGTTGAAAGCCATTTTTATCGGGTTACTGTCCAACATTCTGATCCATCTGATTTATAATTTTATTTATAATTATATTTTTTTTCTTTTTCATAAATATTTAGCTTTGTGTATCTGCTTTTCTTGGTACTCTGGTGGTAGTATTTCACTGTTGTACATCATCTGAATAAGAATCAATCTCATAGGTGTCGGATTTCTTTTTTTATAAATTAATAACTTAACACACAGATATTTCACAATTAATTTTTATTATTTTTTTGATTTCTTTTTCGTTTGGTTTACACACATCAGTCCCCAACATCGTTCGTCGCAAATTCGATTTACGCTCAATTTCATTCCTTCGCTCTCGTGTAGCTCGTCGCAATTGAATATCTCTCGATGATATTCTAATAATTTGTCTGATAGAATAGACAAATCGTACGATATGTGTTCTCTTCAAACGACTGAATTAGTAATCTAACATTTTCGATATTATCTTACTTTCTGAATGCAATGGTATCAATTAATTGTGTATATTATTCTACTATTCCTTACATCCGTCTATTATTAGCTTACCAGGCTCTAGAATGTCAGTCTTGCATCAAAATAAAAAAAAAATCATCAGATTGGATTTCCTTCAACTAGTCTACCCGGATCGAACGTCTACTCGCCTGTAAAAGACATCGGAGATGTACCAATCCACTCAAGGATTGGATTCAATCGTACCAACCTTGTCGAAGGTTGCACTGATTCAACTGAATCAAAATTTCTCTATTGTTTCCGTACACACTAGCGCCGACAACTGGCTAAATCTTAAACCAACATTTCTCCAATACCACGTTTCCATCCTTCCGAGTAACTTCGTTATAGATATCAACTTTCAAAATCTCATCAATTTTGCCACCGAGTGGCTGAATTTCAACCCGATCTTATCTCCGATACTACGTTTTCAACGACGATTGTATTAAAATCTCCCGAAATTGTAATTTCTTGATTACCAAACTCGATTAATAATTTCTCCAACTAATCAAATTTATGCTATTGTTTTCTCAGAGATTACGAAGATTTAATTGAAGAAAATACTTTAGCTGTTTTTACTACTTAGGGTAAAAAATTCAACAAGGGAGAAACTAAGCGCCTTCCAACGCAATTTGATCCCTTGCACCAAATCTATATATACTTCATTTTGCTTACTGTGAGTATGCGCCCCTTGGTTGAAGTAGCTCAGTAAGACGATAACCGTCACTTCTCAAAATGAGCTACTTAGCACGTTGGGCAACACGCGATCGTAGCAACCTGTCCACGAGCTTTGACAGATCGTCCTCTTTCAACGGCTAACTAACCTCGAGGTATGTGCACAAGGACCAGATACCACGTGCTGAGTGATTCCTGCTTACAGTCCAGTGCTCACATTTTGGCGATCCTGCCAGAATTTTAGTTTTGGATATCTGAGTTATAGAAACCAGCAGTAAAGTCACAGGTCGTTTCAGGAACGTTTGAGTGTTAACATTCCTGGATTATTCAGAATGACTGCAGAATGAAGCAGTTAAATGACTAAGTGGACCGTTTCTACTTGAGTCGATGATCTGCTAAGTTTGTCATTGAATTGCTGGATTGGTCGGAAGGACTCCAGAAAAAGGCAATTTGAGAACAATAAGTGGACCGTTTTCACTCTTTAGCATACTGCGGTTATTGCTAATAAAATGAATTTGCAAACAAGAGATGGACTGTTTTCACTCTTGTCAGCGAACCACGGAGGTTGTCATAAAGTTTTTTGAATAGTACCTCTAAAGTGGTCTTTACTGCATTCGAAATAACCTATTCTTCATTAGTCAAAAGCTGACATTTTTACAATGATATGGAAATGCTGATATCATCTTCCAAACTTAGACGTACATGTTCATGTAGAATTAGAGGCGAAAGTATAGAATTGATAGTTCCGTTAGGATACGGCAGGCATGAAGAATGTTTTTATAGAAGTCGATTTGAAAGCGAGCGGAGGGCAATATTTGTGATGGCACATTTTTGTTCTTGTGATACGAAATTCTCCGCTGGTCCACTGGGTGTTATGTGTCCTGTCCGTTGTCTTATGCTAGGTGTTATGTGACTTGTACGACCTGTGGTCGAAAACGGTGTTCCTGTCTTATTTTTTTTTAATTATTGACTCGGGAGCAGATGTGAACGTCGTTGGTGGGAACGACTGGATGCGACTAAAACGAGAGAATTCCATGAAGGTCATGCTAAACTCCATCCGATACTGGTGCCCTTAGCAAACGAGCTGCATACATATGGTTTTAGGCATCCAATTACCATCAATGTAGCATTCAAACCCGAGATATGTGTTCCTGGAACGCAGAGACCGGCCGATTGAAACAACATTCTACGTCGCGAATAAAGGTAGACGCTCGTTACTCGGCAGATCAGCGGCAAGCGATATGGGCTTGCTTCATGTTGGAATCAATATCAACTGTGGAAACACGATGGACAAACTAGAATTCCCCAAAGTCCCAGGGATCAAGAATAAATTCAGTGTCAATAAGAAGATTGGTCCTGTCAAGAACGTCTACTATAATGTACACCCAACCAGCGGATGTTAGATTTTCTAACAATTCTGTATAAGAATTACGAATCTACCAAAACCTGTATAAGAACTGGGCATATGCAAAATTGTTAGATTCTTATACAAGTGTTGTATAAGAATCTAACAATTTTGTAAGCTTTTCTGAAAATATTTGCTTGAGAGATTACATTTTTTGTATAAGAATCTAACAATTTCGCATATGCCCAATTCTTATACAGGTTTTGTCTTATACAGAGTTGTTAGAAAATCTAACAACCGCCGGTTGGGTGTACCGGCTGCTTTCATAGATCGACTACTGGATATGGAAAGCCGTGGTATAATGGAACGAGTTACAAAAGCGTCTCGGCATGTCCGCGGTCGCTAAAGGCAAATATGATTTTCAATTAGTCGTCAGTATGAGAGGATCTAATAAAGCGATCAACCGGGAGTACTATCGCCTGCCGCTATTCGAAGAAGTATAGGTCAAACTTCATGGGGCACATTATTTCTCGAAGCTGGATGTACACACTAACTTTTTCTATTTCGAGCTCGGCAAAATTGGGTACCGCTGTAGCTCAGTAAATTTCAAAACATAGCTTCGGCAGAAAATTTCTCTCATTACTGATTCTCAGCAAAATATTTGCTCCATCTCAACAACCGAAACGTCACTTTTACTGAGATGTCGGCAAAAATCATGTTTGCTGAAACTTGGCGGGAAATTAAAAAAAAAAGATGAGATCCCGGCGAAAAAAATAAGTGTGTAAGTAACGCATATTTTTTTAAATTTTTTTTTCTTTTACGGAGAGGAAGGAAGATGTGAGTATGCGCCCCTTGGTTGAAGTAGCTCAGTAAGACGATAACTGTCACTGCTCGAAATGAGCTACTAAGCACGTCGGGCAACACGCGATCGCAGCAACCTGTCCACGAGCTTTGACAGATCGTCCTCTTTCAACGGCTAACTAACCTCGAGGTAAGACGTGTGTGCACATGGACCAGATACCACGTGCTAAGATTGATAAGCCTTACTGCCTAAAACCATTTCTCCAATTATTGGTTCATTGTTCCAATAGTAGCGGTATTTCATAACTCATGTTCCCGTATTATATTTCCTCCAGGAATTTCCCAGAAAATCCTCCGGAAATTACTTCAGAGATTATTCCAGAAATTTCTTTGGAAACTCCTCAAGAAATTCATTTGAAAATTCAAAGAAAAAATTTTAAGAAAATTTGTTCAGAAATTCCGTAACGAATTCTTTTAGGAATTTCTTCAAAAGTTCTTTTTAGAAATTCCTTTATAAATTTCTTTGAAATTCTTTTGAAAATTTCTTCGGAAATAGGTAAAAAAAATGTTGAGGATACCTACAGAAATTGTATTAGGAATAGCTTCCGAAAGTCCTTTGAGAGAAATTATTTGGAAATTCCATTAGAAATTTCGTTGGATATTTCTTTAGGAGTTGGTTCGGAAATAAATTTAAGAATTTCTTCGGGATGTTTTAGGAAATTCATCAGAAATGCTTTTGGGAACTCCTCCAGGAACTCACTCAGGAAAATTACTGCAGGAATTCCTTTTCAAATTTGTCCAGTGTTTCATTGGGAAAACTCTCCGGTAAGGCTTTTCTTCAAATTTACCCTGGAAATTCCGTATAAACAGTTCCACCAGTTCTTCCAACATCTTCCATTTCTAATTTCCTGAGAATTATCGACGGAAAAATTGCATAAAGAAATTCAAGAATGCCGGGAGTTCCTTCAGAAATTCCTTTTGGAATTCATTTCGTAGTTCCAGAGGAATTACGCAAATATACTATATTAACAATATGATTCACTCTCACGAAATTTTGGCGACACCGCATGTGGCGCCATCCGTGCCCAAAAGGATCGATACACGCTGAAACGAAACTACCCAAAATATGAGGATCGGTAAACACACACACTTCAAAATGTCATCACAAAAAAAATAGGGATGTCTTATGTTTTTTGTGCACATAATCGATTAAAGTTAATCGAATACCAACGGAAAATCAAATGTTGTAGCAAAATTTGGTAGACATTTTTTTTACTAATATGTATAACAAATTAGATGCTGCGCGTTGAACCGCCGGTGCACCATATCGATACACGGTGAAACATTTGGGAAGCTAGGAGGTTGCTGTTGAAGTTAATACTTAATATTCTGCATTCACATCTCGTTTCATACTCGCTCTCTGTTCTCACACTTTTTTGCTGGTTTTCATCTTACACTGGCCCAATTCTGAAGCTATATTTTTAATTTTTTGTTGTTTTAATTTTAAAAATATTTAGAGGCATCAAATAATACGGTTCTTTGGGAAATTTGACAAAAAAAAAAATCAAAGAATCGACTGAGAGAAAAAAACAAGGTTATACTCAAGGACGCAAATCTTCGTTTCCCAAGCAACCAGAAGTTCAGATTTTACTTAAATTTACTCTTAACCGAACTAATTGGTTCACTATGGTTCACATCAAGTTCCAAGCATCCTTAACGGAACTTTAAAGTTCACTTTTACGCTCCCACCGTACAAAAAATTACTTAAAATGAGAGCTGATTAAGCCAAAATAGCCCTTCTTATCCGAACTTCTGGTTGCTTGGGTTTACTATCAGTTACATAGACGTTTTGATCCGACGCTCGACAATGCAGGCACGAATATCTCGCAGCATGCTGTCAAACTTCCATACCAAATTATCCACCCGATCCTTTACAGAAAATTGATAATCGAACTTAAAAAATGAATATCTACCGGGATCAGGCATTGCAATATCATCTGAGCACAGGATATTATCTTTGTTTATGCAAAGATATTATCCCTAATCAAAGAGCACTCTGGAAAGATATTATCATTTGAGCATTCAATGATGATCCAGATAGCCAGCGTGTTTCGGGGTTTGTTCACGTTGCGAGGGCGTTGCTACAACAAAAACAGTGAAAAAATGTTTCTCCATGGCGAACATTGCACTTTGTTTACTGAGCAGATAGATAACTAAGATCGATATCCCTCGATATCATCAGTATCTTTGCTCAGAAGATCTTTTTTTTTCTTTTTTTTTTTTTTGTTGTAGCATGCCATGTTGTAGCAACGCCCTCGCAACGTGAACAAACCCCGAAACACGCTGGCTATCTGGATCATCATTGAATGCTCAAATGATAATATCTTTCCAGAGTGCTCTTTGATTAGGGATAATATCTTTGCATAAACAAAGATAATATCCTGTGCTCAGATGATATTGCAATGCCTGGTTTAAACATATACGAACGTAGAAAATAATTCAAGTACTTCTGGAGAGAATTCGTTAATGGATCAAATTGATTTTTATAGAGGGTAATTGTGCCGGTTTTGGCCACCTTAGTGCCTAACATGACCAATCCTGAAAAAGCATTTTTTCAAAAAAAAAAAAAACGATCAGTTTGAACAGTTAAGAAGCAAAGCCAAATTGTTTTAATTGCGGTAAATTATGCAATATGTAAATGAAATAAAGTTTGGCCACCGAGTCCATATGATTTCTTTTAAGGCCGATACAAATATTTAAGGACTATTTTGTCTCCCCCCCCCTCGGATTTTTTTTTTGCCAAAAAATAATATTTTTAGGGGGCAACAAAATAAAATTCGGATAATTTTGAGGTTTTTAAAACATTCTTTAGCAAATCCAAGGAGTTTTTTGATTTTTTTCATTTTAATATTTATTTTTTATTATCCCCCCGCCTTGACAATATGTAAATGAACCAGACCAGTAGGACAAAATGTTAGTTCAATATTTGTAACGGCCTAATTTGTTCACCACGTCAAAATATAAAGCTATAACATTCTTTTGTTGTGGTATGCTATATTGTGGACCTGATCTCATTATCAATATGGCTATCTTATCTGCAAAAAAATCTGCACTTTATTATGTCATACAAAAGTTGAACAAAAAGGGGGGGTGGAGGCAACACTTTATCAACATTCAAATGACCATAACTCTGTGAAATATCAATAGATTTCTTTGGTTCTGCTAGGGTTCGAAAAGAAAACTCACCTTGTTTTGGAAAATGTATGTTCAAAGCACTGAATACCGGCAAGGATCCCGGATAAAAATTTACAGTAACTTGAATGACATAACTCATTGAAATACAATAGATTGTCTGGTAAACAATATAAACTATTGTACGCTTATTGTAAAATGTTCACGGTTGTAAAAGATCTTTATTGTACTTACATTAACATAACAATATATTTAAATGTTACCAAAACATTCTATTATATTTTTATTGTTCGCTTATGTTTGGTATTGCACATCCAAAAACTAAACAAATTATGAAAGTTTTCGGTTTGGATGATCTGGAAATTCGTCTAATGTAATTGAATTAATATAATTTTGGAATATTTCATGGATTTATTATATTGTTGAAATAACAATTGAAAACAATAAAATTACAATAGATTTTCTTATAAAATGAATAAAAATGTTATACCGATTCTCAAGTAATATATTTTCATATTGCAAGTCTAGAAATGTTATGCAATAAAAATTGGAATTCAAAAAAATTAAAGGGAACAAAAACTTTTGCTTATCATTTTACTCGGAGAATGGCTGGATTCATTTGAGCGTGTACAGTTTTGTTTATAATTAGTGAAAAGATGAAATTAATAAAACTGTATGGTGCAGAAAGTGTCTTTTTCATTACAGTTTCTGGTGTTGGGCAACGATAGATCACTTCTGTACCGTGGTAAGTATCCAAAGTGTTAGAGTGCGTTAGTGCATCATTACTGGGCCTGAGCGCGAGTATTTTGATCACACTCGCCGTGCTGTCATTTTAGATTAGTCAAACTTTTTCGCATCGGTTACTATTTTTGGAGCCTGCATTCCGTACCGGTAACGTTTGGCATTTTTGGTAGTTCATCAAATAGCAGCGGTGTTATCGCGCTACCAAATTTGGTCTAGCGCGTTTAGTAGCGACCGGTAAAGTGTCAAGTAATGATACTGGGCTGGCAAACGGCTTATACTCACCACCGGTAATCGTAATCTACAATACTACAAAAGTTCAATGTACATAATGGACGCAGTGGTTCATCCCGAACAAAAAATAAATAAAAAAATTATCGTCATAATACCTGATGACATACCTGGTTACATGTATCCTTGTTCCTTTACAGAAATGAAGCTTATGATGAAATACTGATGCTTGGCCAATCTCACCAACGGGATCTAATAAGAACTGATGCAGGTATTTTTTTTGTTTTCTTCTCGACGTACTTTTTCTAATAAAACTAACATTCTTTTATAATTTACATTTTTCACAGGTTTATAACTACATGTATTATTCATCCGGAACAAAGTTAGTACGCTTTTTATACCGAAGTTGAATTTTTCTCCAGATACAGGCAACTTACCCAACTTCGAAAGTAGTGCGCTGGATTCGCCTAAAGATGCGCTAAACAACACATCAATTAGTTTGACAGATAAAACTTTGGAAGGAAGTTCGGTTCGGAATTCCCGACAGCAATGCGAGGTAAAATGAGTGAACATGAAGTTTAAACTGATTTAAAATAAAATAATTTGTAAAGCAAATAATTGTATTGTATTTTTATTGTAATGTTGGAGTATAATGTATTCTAAATCCTGTTGTATTTCTATTGTAAAACAATAGAAACAGTAATTGAAAACATTTAAAACACAATGTTTTCTATTATTTTGTCGCTCGAAATCATCCCATTGAAGAACCGTAAAATCAATTGTTTTGCTCAAAATTTTGTATGGAAAATTTTCGATTTTTTTATTGTAAAGATACATAACAACCCCCCTTTTTTATTGTAAAAGTCCCATTTACCATTCATTTTATCGTGGAAAACCATTATTTCTCATGTGATTTTATTGTCGAAATTCCATTATATTCAATGGTAAAAATTATGTCTTAAATGGTGTTGTAACAATAAAATTTATGATATTTTAATGATATTTTTTATCCGGGATGTTATCGATCATTTAGTAATCTGCGTTCGATCACTTATTAGTTTGTCAATAACTCATTCCAAAGGCTAAATTTCAAAATGTGTTGTATGGTGGACTTCTATTGCGAAGGTTTTTCTACAACTAACAAGTCGATGTTTGAATTTAACTTATAACGGAGCTATAGCGCTAGTAGCAGTAACTTATACTAAATGATAAAAAAAATATCCAAAATTTTAATCATTTAGTATAAGTTACTGCTACTAGAGCTATAGCTCCCTTATTAGTGAAATTAATTGAACGAATTGTTAGGCAGAGTTGTAGATAAACCTTTGCTCTAGAAGTCGACCATTTAACATATATTGAAATTTGACCTCTGGAATGAATTATTGACAAACTACTAAATGATCAAATGCATATAACTAAATGATCGATAACATCCTTGGATACCGAAGAAGATCAAGATTTTTAGTCACATTCTTGTTGGATTCACTGCTAATTGATGATTGGGAAGCCGCTAGGCTTGTGACAAATTGATCGCGAAAAGTCTTGCAAATCCGTTAAATCACTACAGAGGATGCAGAGAAAAGCTCGACTAATTTTTATTAATTTTGCCTTCGGTGAAAGCATGGATACAAACCCATCCATAGATATTTAAGCATTTAAATGAAAGGCACTAGAAACATTAGTTTTGGAATCAATATTACGATAACATATATTGATTATATTATTAAAATGAAACAAATTTAGCAAAAAATATTTGGCAGAAGAAGTTGCGAATACCTTCCTGCTTAACTAACATCCAATACATTTTTCGAGAAAAGTAAGAACTGTTGAGAACACCCGCATGTGATGCAAATTTCTGGTGGTTTACTGAAAACTAAACATTGCTTTCCACGCATATATGTTAGCACTTGGATGCTGGCAACTATGGATATAAAATCTTGCGGAAAACTAGCTAATGCTTGCAATAATTTTCGACCCAAAAGAAATTGAATCAATATTTTCTAACGCGCCGCAAGCATTTTCTTGTATGCGGAACAGCTTCTATTGGAGCAGTCGGATCACAATTTATTTTTCTGTATTATCGAAAGTGTAAAAGAAAAAAAATCGATCTGTTGAAGATCGATTTATTCAGAAAAGTATGGACATCCCTGCACTGTCGTATGAATACTTTTCAACAGTATGACTGTCACTGTAAATTGGCAGGAAGATTAGCTAGAATAAACAAGAAGAAAACACGTTTAGATTCCTCTTTGCTCGCTAGATGATGTTGTTATCACCGGCAAATGGTTCGCCATTTCGTTGTATGGAAAAGCTCGAAGTGAACCATATTGTTAATATAATATATTTGAATTACGGAAGCCATGGAAGTGGGATTTCCGATCGAATGCCTGACATGATTTCTGAAAGTATTGCTAAGGGAATTCTTGAAGGATAGAAAATTGTTTGAAGTAATTCTCGAATGAATTCCCTAAGTATTTTTGATTCTCTTGAGAATTTTTTTAATGATATTCCTTGAGAAATGTTGTAACTACTGGAGGAATTTCCAATGGATTACTTAGAGAAATTTACGATGGAGTTCCTGGGAAAATTTATAAGGTATGCTTGAAGGAATTTCAGAATGGCCAACTGCATTAATTCCTGGGGTTATTTTTTACGAAAAAATTTTTGGAAGATTTTCAGAACGAACTTTTGGATAAATTCATAAAATGAATGAATTGTATAAAAATTTTCGAAGCAACTTCTGGATTAATTTCCCAAGGAATTCTTAAGAATATTTGAAGAAGTATAATGATCGATTGACTGCGATCTCGAAATTTTGTTTTTTTTTAAGCAAGGCGTAAAGCCTTAATTCCAGACTCAAAACAGGGTTTTTTTTTACTATTGTCCGAATTTTTGAAAGAATTCCCAAATAAACTCCTGGAAGAATTCCCGAAGGAACTCCTTCAGATGTTCCTGAAAGAATTATTTCTGGACTTCCTAAAGTAATTTCCGAAGTCTAGAAATTTATATGAAACTTCTAATTGGAATTTGTTTGAAAAGTACATTAAAAATTCTTTCATAATTCTTTAGGAAATTCTTTAAATAATTCCTTCGTAAATTTATTTAGATTTTTTTTTCGAAAATCTTTTCAGGTTGTTCTTCGAAAATTCCTTCAAGAATTCATTCTGAAATTTCTCCAGAAATACATTTGGAAATTCCTCCAGGAATTTCTTTTAAAATCCTCCAAAAATTCTTTCGGTAACGCCTACAAGAATAATTTATATGTATAATGCTCATAGCAGTTCCTTCGAATATTCTTATCGGGATTCATTCGAAAATCCTGCAAAGATTCCTCTACTGAAACAATATTGAATTCCTCCCAAATTGCCTGAAAGAATTTTTCAAAGGATTTTCTAAAGAGATTCTCGAAGGAGTGTGCAAAATTTCCGAGGGATACCTAGAAGAACTTCTGATGTAATTCCCGAAGGAATGCTCAAACGAAATTTCAACACGAATATTCGAAAATCTATAGACATTTCTGGAAGAGTTTCAAAAAAAAACCTCCGGATTAATGACCGAAGGAATTTCCAAAAGAATTAAAATAAAAACTGCTAGAGGAAGCTCTGAAGAAATTGCTGAGGGAAATTTCGAAGGAATTCAAAGAATTTCTTCCTACAGTTTCTCGAAATAAGGAGAGAATTGGAAGCATTCCGAAGAAATTCCTAAATAAATTTCAGAAGAAATTCCTAAAGGAATTTCTGATGATCTTCATAAAAGAAATTGTTGAGGAAATTTTCTCATAATTCCTTCTTTAAGTTTTTAAAGAAATGTCTTCGGAAATGTCTTGAGGAAATTTTAAATGAAATTCTATGTTTATCTCCAAATTAATTCACGGAGAATTTATTGACGAAATCCCTGGAGGACATTCCGAAAAAAAAATCATGGAGGAATGTCTGAAGAAATTCTTGCAGAAATGTAAGAGTGTCGCAAATTCCTCAAGTATTTAGTTTGGAAGATCCAATCGGAAATTCCTTTACAAATTCTTCTAGGAATTCCTTTGATTTTTTTTCCGAAATACCTATGTTTCAGGAATATCTTCGGTTTCAGGAATATCTTCGAAAATACTTCAGGAGAAATCTCTCGAACTTATTTTAAGGAAATCCTTCGATAAGTCCATTTTTCCGGAAATTCCTGTCGGGATTTTTGACCATTCCTTTACGAATTAGCTTAGGAATTTCTTTGGAAAATTATTCATCAATACCTACGCAAATTGTATCAGGAAAAACTATCAAAATTTATTTAGTAGAATTCCTATGGAAACTTCTTTAGGAGTTCCTTAGGACATTTCTCCGGGAATTTATTTAAAGAAATTCTTGAGACTTTCAGATATTCCTTCAGAAATTTTTCGTTAATCTCCCTAGTAGTTCTTTTAGGAATTATTAATCCGGAATTTAAGAAGGAATTTTCATTTGAATATCCAGACTGGAATTTCCAAAGAATTTCCTACATGTCTTCAAAAATTCTTTAGAAAATAACTCCAAGAATTCCTTTGACAGTTTTTTCACGATTAATCAAAATGCAAGGAAAATCATTTTTAGAACAATTTTGGCGTAAGTAATTGAAATTTTAGGGAAAATATTCGATATAATGAGTCACGTGCCCCTGAGTCACAGTTCAGAGACAATTTGCAAGCATTCGTGGCAACGCAAAGTAGGTGTCGAAAATATTACAATGTTTATTAAACTATGCATTAAGGTTGATGAAAGATCAACTAAATTAAACGCAGATCTCTAATAGGAAATTATGGCACATCTTAACTCACTGGAAGAACAGTTTGATCAATATTATCTTGAACTGGCTCTAGTAGATGCTTTGCTACTTTGCAGTCCGTTTTTGATTAAATTGGAGCCTTCCCGATGAAATTCAGAATGAATATTTCGACATGCAGAATGATTCATCATCTCGTAAATTATTCGATTAAAAAACCTTTTCCGAAACAGCGACCCAGCTTTGGAGATTATAATACCATTTGCTTATCTATGCGAGAGTGGATTTTCGAAACATCTTCAGATAACTACCAAAGTGAGAAATAGATTGAACATTGATGATGATTTGGGATTGGAATTATGAGACACGAAAACTCGTATAGCGAAGTTGGTATCACAAAAACAAGTACAAAAATCACTCTGGAAGTGTTACAGAAAGAATGTCATATGTCATATTAGAATGGTGAACGATTGAAATGAATTGATTTGAAAATTTATTTTTGTTCTTGATTTCAGGGTGACATATTCAAGGGGCCGTGGGTCACTTGGCTAATCGTTTTGTGAGAATGGAAAACAATATTGCTTTAATTATTTTAACCGTGTATTTATGATATGGAAAGTTGTCTACTGTTCAAGTCGTCAAGCCTGTGATAAGATGCCTACTATGATTGTGTTTTGCTTATCAGCCGTACCACATTGGTTTTTCATTTTTCTAAACACTTAATTTCCTCGAACTGGAACCGATAAGTGCAGTTTAATCGAATCGACCATTTTTCCTGTCATTCAAAAGACTTGCTGAGTTGTGGCCCTTGTTTAAACCTTTATCATCGACGTCAACTCATTATCGCATACCCTGATCGCTACCTTTGTGTAGGGAGTCAGTTCTGACTCGATGTTGCAAGCAAACAACACGACGACGATGGGCGCTCACCAACCAAGCAGCCAGCGCGCGTTCCCTGTGAGCTAACGGCCGAACCGGACCGGTAACTGTCGTGGTGCGGTAGTTCTCCATAACAACACGTGAACTCCGTGAGTCTGCGGCGATGATGCTCCACCGTGCCGTGTTTGGTTGCTGGCTGCTGGTGCTGCTGCTGCTCCGCAAGAGAGCCAAAAGTCGTGACTCGAACAAACTTTTCAATTGTTTGGGGGTGGAACCGGAGTGATTTTTTATCTTCTCACTCCCCCCCCCCCCCTTCGCCTGGCTTCTCGGTCCGCATTCGCGTCAGCGTTCGTCATTCGTTTGAATGGTGGAATGCCTTTTATCTTCCTTGTTTCGGGCCGATTTGGATGTTTTTTCGAGCGAGACTGCTGTGGTTGTTGTTGCTGTTGCCATTGTGCTGGTGGTGGAACACGCGGCGGAGACCATTCGAAAGAAAGTAGTCAAATTGTCCAATTAGGCTGAACAAGCATCGAATTAGACGATCGTATTAATTATCTTGTGGCAGTGAGCCGGGTCCAGTCGCCGCAGCAGCAGCAGCCCATTTGCGAGAATGGGGTGGAATCCTTGGAGTCTCCGCCGGACTGCGGATGATAATAATAATTTGTGCGACTGGGTGGGAACCGCCGTGCGCAGTGGGAACCCATCGCGCACCGGCAGAACCCAGTAGATCACAGATCATAGTGAGTTATGATTTCTCCGATGATCGGACGACCTTTCTCGGGAGTGAGAGGGAAGGGTCATTAATTTCAGATTTTGCGGAATGAGATACTTGTAATTGAACGCTTTCTATCGATGATGGTTTGGTCCTTTGCATATGATAAGTTACGAGACGAATTTGCATTCACTTCTCGACGATCAAGAAACAATTTAAACGGTTCATAATTATGATAAACTTTTGATATTTTGAATCGGAGTTAAATGAGAAGAGAGAGAAACGGTTGATAGCGTGACAAAAATAATGGACGTTCTTTATAATATTTAATTTTTTTTTCATTAAACTTACTTCTTTCTACACCACAAATCTAACCACCCACTTCACCCTCTTCTACTTCCAGTGAATCGACCGAAGGGACAGCATTCGGCACCCCGCGGAGGCCCACCCCGGTCCTGGACCAACGCCGAACTGACCGAAGCGCTGCAGCACGTGTGGAACAAAAAGATGACCACCAGCCAGGCGTCGCGGATATTCGGCATCCCGTACAACTCCCTGCTCATGTACGTCCGGGGAAAGTACGGCAAAAGTCTCAAGCTGGAACAGCTGCGAAAGGACTGCATCAGTGGACCCCCGATCGAGCTGCTCCAGATGGGAATGAACAACAACAACAAGGACAAAAAGGACGGCCAGGACAAGGACATGCCGCTGCATCACCCGGGCGGTAATCCGAACGGAAGTGGTAACGGAAGCGGGTCGGACCAACGGGGCCCCCGATCGGCGTCCTCCGAACCGGAACTGCTGTCCAGTCCCAATGCCCTGTTTAATCCGTTCCCGCCCGGGTTCTATCCGGACTTTCCCGGTGGCTTTCCGGGACTGCCCCTCAGTATGCTGAATCTCCTGCCTCCGGATCGGCACCATCCCGGTGCGCACCAGCTTCCGATGAGCATCGACGAGGACTGCAAGAGCGACCGATCGAAGCAGTCCATGGACGATGACTTCCCACAACCGTTGGCACTGAATCGGTCCTCCGCCCTGAGTGGATCCGGGGCGGGTAGCGGCGGTTCGGATCGGGGGTTGGATGGACCCCCCACCGACAGTCGACGGGAGATATACCAACAGAACGGACAGGACTAATATATGTACTTTCTTGACCGACTCAAGGCAATGCCGCGGTATCCCAAGTGGGTAGGTTGAGAAAGGTAGCGAAAGGGAATCGAGAGGCGAAAGCGCGGGAGAAACAGAGTGAAGAGTGAGAAAAGCAACAAACAACTTTCGGCTGTGTGATACAAATTGATGACGCGATGAACGTCGACAAAGCTCCGAGCAAAGTGCGCGCCAGCCCCTACTTTATCGATGTGGTTGGTGTCCGGGGAGTGAGAAAGCTGACCGCCAGTACGGTTGACGATGACGGCTGGAGCGAATGAGCCGCTGCATGTCGACTAAGCTTCGGCGGCGGCGGCAGCAAAAGCTGCACAAATTAAACAGAGAGCAAAAACAACAAACGAAAACGTGATAGCGGTTAGGTTTTATGTTAGTTCGAATGATTCCTAATGATTTTATTTCTTTGTTTTATAATTGGTATATTAGTTCAATCATTATTTAAATGCAATGTTATAGTAGAACGAATGCAATATTTTATTTTTGTAATGAGAAACTGTAAAATATTTTATTTTATTACGATTAGTGAGCAAGCAAAAATATGCAAGTTAAATCCTTTGGGGCAATATTTATACTCGAAAAATTGTGCGAATAGAGCAAATTAGGTTTAGTTTCGTGTCTTTTATGATAAGTTCAGTGAGATGGTGCTTTATGGAATATAAGTTTTAGTTCTTACTTGCGAAAGCCAAACACACCGACCGATAACTAAAAGAGAAAAACAAATGCAGTGAAAGCAACACAATGACAGGTCTCTTTCAGCAAGCTGAAGAGAACATCCACAAACACGAAAAACAATAGAACTACTAAACGTAAGAAATGAACAAACGTGCTTCCTGAGTATATAAGTTAAAGTATAAGTTTTAAAATCCAATCTACAGTGAAACTATAGGCAGAGAAACGAATGCGTCACAGATCTAATTGAGATAAGTAGCTGGAAAATAGATGGTACAGGACAACCACACACAAACACACATAAACAAACGAAAGAAGGAATCTACTTAACTACGTATAACAATAGCTAATTTATTTATGAAATCATAACTAAGTAAACGCAAGCATCACACAACGCTGATGTCATAGTAGGAGCAGTATATTTTGGTTACGTTTAGTTTCCATTGTAGCATAATTTTTATTTTTGTTAAACAATTTGATAGTGGATATCATTTCGAGCTGCTATGATTTATGTATATTCTATTATTTACTCTTTTCCGCACCACCAGCGTACTTCCAAGAAGAAGCAAACGGGAAAAAACAACAAACGATACAGTATTAATCAAATAAATACAGCAATTTTACACAACTTCGATTTTTTGGTTTTGTTTTATTTCTTTATTTGAACGATCACCCCTACCCATGACAGCCACATATAATCAATAAAAGACTGATATTTCCCTTTTTTGTTTTGACTTTTGTTTGTTTTTGAAGAAACTTTTCCTCGGTTATTATCTTTTCGATATTTTTTTCTGAAATAGTAAACGAAATAGCCAAGCGTAAGTTGAAGGCCAACCAAAGCAAAAATACATTCGATTTATGTATCAGTGTTACACATGTAGGATAAACGTCATAATTAGGCATGGAAAACACGACTACATCATCAACTACAGCAAAACTACCAACAGATACTGAAATAAGAAAAATATCGCGGGAACGGGCCGTAGTCGCTACCATAGTATAGGGCAGTAGGAAACAAAAGAAAACAAACACAGTTGCAAAACTGGAAACTGAAATGGAACTAATTTTAACTCGCATTACATAGGTTATAACGAGAACGCGGCGTTGTGGACCGCGGTCCCCTCGCCCAAGTGAATGTCTTCAAACGCAGGTTTTGATTTTCGCTTTTTGGTTTTCGGTTACAGTTGAAATAGGAAATAGACAGTAATAAATGCAAATCTGTTCAATTACCTCAAACTACTCTACTAGCAGAAAATGGCATACAGAAAGTCGGTATCGGGGAAAAATACGGTAAGATGCCTCCGTTTTTTTGTTTCAGTAACAATAACAACCACAACTACAAACGCAATGCAATACAATAGACTATTTTTTTATTACCAAACAGAATAATTGTTGCCGTAACTCAAATCAAACCTTACTTAAACACACATACTCAAAGCAAATGGATCACAAACAAACAATAGTTCCTCAATCAGATTGAATGACGGCAGAGTTACAAAACAGGATTATACACATACAAGCTTGCGCAAAAGTTTTTTTTTGCGCAAAACAACAATAGCCAAAGCCGCCTGACGGCAAACAATAGCAACAAATCAAACAACACAAACAACCAAACCAATAGTCATAGTCGGGTCGCAGCAGTTGTATTGGATTTGTTAACAATTCATTGAACCAAAGTTTTTTTTTTCAACCAATGGTGCGTTCAAAGTTACATATTTGTGTATAGGTTTTCCATTTTCGAGTTTTTAGGCGATGTTATCAGAAGACATTACTACTGGGATGATGCAATGAACAAAACGAACAGTGGGTCTGATCATTTCTGATTATTATAATCGAAGTAATAACATGAAATATTTTATACGGGATCGTTTTACAACACAATTTTAAAGGGCGTCGAATTGGTTATCATTCAAGATTTGAATGAGATTTGCACTAAATATACTGCAAAAAATGAAAACTGTTCTAGATCACTCAATAGAACATTGATTATCACATGCAAAGGAGAAATTAAATTTTTCCTTGGTGGGTTTTTGAGAGTTATTGATTTTTTAAGAATAATATTATCACATGAAGACAACCCAGCCAACACAAAATCGCATATGCTAGCGAATAAGTGTACAAGGTGGAGGCGATATAGGCGCATTCCTCCATTTGACTGCGTGCAAAATGCACGTATTTGGCCTCCACTTTGTACACTTATTCGCTATGATATACGCTCTTGTGTTTGCTGGGAACGTGACTTAATGAGACGAGCTCGGTGGTATAGTGGCTACCGCTTCTGCCTTATAAGCAGGAGGTCGTGGGTTCAATTCCAGGCTCGTCTCTTTCCTACTTTGTATTTCTATCATAGTTCTTTCTGTGTTTCACGTTCTACCAAAACGATTCCTACTGTTATAACCTTCCACACTAACAGTTCAAAAAAATAAACCTTCCGTGGCACCTATGAGATGTCGTAGAGTTCTCTGCATCTTTCTTAAGTAGGTGTCCGACTAACCATCCTTCCCTTTCCCCAGCATTCGCAAGGACGTGGCCAGGACAGATCTGGACTATTGGAGAGTGCATTGCTTCCATCTAAGAGATAGTGATTAGTCCCAAATCAATATCTGTGGTAACGGATGAAACTGATGCTACTCTCATACAATAGTCTTGGCTTGTACCACCTATGAATTTGTGCGAATTGCTCAATGCTAATGCTAATGCTAATGAAGACAACGTGACTTAATAGAGCTATTAGTTATTTTGGTTACATCCAAGAATAATTTATTGCGGATGTCAGTCACTTATCTGTCTTTCGAAATCGTGAGTATTGCTGAAAAGAGTATAAGGTACATAGGGGCAAGTTTTTTAAGTTGAGCTTTGAAGTGCTGTAGAAAAATCCCTTTTATGGATGCTTTTTACACGGGAATTATTTGTTTATATGTTTCGAAGCGAGTTAATACACTGTGCTATGTCCAGATATAAGCTAATATTGCCGTATTAAAATACAAAATATATGTACTCAGTGAGGCTCAATATGCAAGAGGTTGTTACCATTGTTACGGTGACTATATACTGTCTAGATTCGCAAAAGAGTCCCACGTCAATTTTGATTTTCATTCAGAAATCAGCTTAAGGACACTTTTTAGCAAACCACAAACCATTTTCCGACGGTCTTCGAGACGCGTCTTGTGATTTAGCAAACCACAAACCATTTTCCGACGGTCTTCGAGACGCGTCTTGTGATTTAGCAAACCACAAACCATTTTATGACGGTCTTCGAGACGCGTCTTGTGATTTTGCAAACCACAAACCATTTTATGACGGTCTTCGAGACGCGTCTTGTGATTTTGCAAACCACAAACCATTTTATGACGGTCTTAGAGACGCGTCTTGTGGTTTAGCAAACCACAAACCATTTTCCTACGGTCTTCGAGACGCGTATTGTGATTTAGCAAACCACAAACCATTTTATGACGGTCTTCGAGACGCGTCTTGTGATTTTGCAAACCACAAACCATTTTATGACGGTCTTAGAGACGCGTCTTGTGATTTAGCAAACCACAAACCATTTTCCGACGGTCTTAGAGACGCGTCTTGTGGTTTAGCAAACCACAAACCATTTTCCGACGGTCTTCGAGACGCGTCTTGTGATTTAGCAAACCACAAACCATTTTCCGACGGTCTTAGAGACGCGTCTTGTGGTTTAGCAAACCACAAACCATTTGCCATCCTAAAGATTTTTTAAGTCGCGTTTGCCTAGTTTGCACAATAATTCTTCACGCCACCGGGGAAGGAGGGGGTCATTCAGTCATTCAGCATACATTAAAAAAAATGTTGTTTTCAATTTATTTCCAAGTGAGAAACATAACACGATAATAGATCGATAATAGAATTGAAGAGACGTAATTCATCCGAAGAACGCATAATTAGCCGGGTATAGCCGCTTGCCCGAATTAAGGCAATGGCAGATGAGATCCCTTCTTTATAAATATGCATTCGCCAGGATTAAAGCAATTGTGGATATGATCCCGCTCCCAATATGATATGGCGCTTTCCCGGATTAAGACAATGGTGGATGTAATTCTTTCTTTAAAAGTAGGCACTTGCTAGTATAAAATCAATGGTGGATGTAATTCCTTCTTTAAAAGTAGTTGCTTGCCCGGATTAAGGCAACGGTGGATGTGATCCCTTCTCTAGAAGTAGGTGTTTACCCGTCACCGTGTTTGAATATGGCCATTGTGACTTCCGATCTTCTTGAAAGAAGGCTTCCGTGCCACTTGAAGAAGGCTTACGAGCATCTTGGAAAAAGGCTTTCATACCTCTTGAAAGGTGGCTTCCAAGTCTATTGAAAGAAGACATTCAAGCCTCTTGATAGTAGGCTTCCAAGTCTCTTGATAGGAGGCGTCCGGGCCCCTTAAAACAAGGCTTCCGGGCCTCTTGAAAGGGGGCCCGAGCAGCGCAAGTCTGATAAAAATGGTTGCAGCAACTTGATCGCAACTAAATTTTCTAACATATGAGTTACAGTAACCTACATGGAACATGTGTGCTACTAGGGAGGCGTCTGGGCCTCTTGAAAGGAGACTTCCGGGCCTTTTTAAAGGAGGCTTCCGGGCCTCTTGAAAGGAGGCTTCCGGGCCTCTTGGAAGGAGGCTTCCGGGCCTCTTGGAAGGAGGCTTCCGGGCCTCTTGGAAGGAGGCTTCCGAGCCTTCTGAAAGGAGGCTTCCGGGCCTCTTGAAAGGAGGCTTCCGGGCCTCTTGAAAGGAGGCTTCCGGGCCTCTTGAAAGGAGGCTTCCGGGCCTCTTGAAAGGAGGCGGCTGGGCCTCTTGAAAGGAGGCTTCCGGGCCTCTTGAAAGGAGGCTTCCGGGCCTCTTGAAAGGAGGCTTCCGGGCCTCTTGAAAGGAGGCCTGGGCCTCTTGAAAGGAGGCTTCGGGCCTCTTGAAAGGAGGCTTCTGGCCTCTTGAAAGGAGGCTTCGGGCCTCTTGAAAGGAGGCTTCTGGGCCTCTTTAAAGGAGGTGTCTGGGCGTCGTGAAAGGGGGCTTCCGGGCCAGTTGAAAGGAGGCTTCTGGGCCTCTTGAAAGGAGGCGTCTGGGCCTCTTGAAAGGAGGCGTCCGGGCCTCTTGAAAGGAGGCTTCCGGGCCTCTTGAAAGGAAAACATTTTTCACTCACACCTTTTTTCGCTATAGCAGGAGGCTTCCGGGCCTCTTGAAAGGAGGCTTCCGGGCCTCTTGAAAGGAGGCTTCCGGGCCTCTTGAAAGGAGGCTTCCGGGCCTCTTGAAAGGAGGCTTCCGGGCCTCTTGAAAGGAGGCTTCTGGGCCTCTTGAAAGGAGGCCTGGGCCTCTTAAAAGGAGGCTTCCGGGCCTCTTGAAAGTAGGCTTCCGGGTCTCTTGAAAGAAGCCTTCGGGCCTCTTGAAAGGAGGCTTCCGGGCCTCTTGAAAGGAGGCTTCCGGGCCTCTTGAAAGGAGGCTTCCGGGCCTCTTGAAAGGAGGCTTCCGGGCCTCTTGAAAGGAGGCTTCCGGGCCTCTTGAAAGGAGGCTTCCGGGCCTCTTGAAAGGAGGCATCCGGGCCTCTTGAAAGGAGGCTTCCGGGCTTCTTGAAAGGATAATCTTAAAAGTAGGCTCACGAGCCTCTTAAAGGGAGGCTTCCGAGCTTGAAATTGAAATTGAAAATTGTGTGGATTTTACAATCCATCCATTCCACCCATCAAAAGATGACCAGTTGAACAAAAATCCGAAAGTTCTGGAAACTAAGCTGAGAGAAAATTCAGATGGAATATTCAGCCAAACAACTTAGGCTTAATGGTCTTCGGCCGAATAGGTCATTTGACTGGAAAGATCATTTGGACATGTTTTTTCGCGTCTCACATCTCAATCATAATTCTATTCTCACTGCGAAAAGTGAAAATTAAGAAGAAAGAAATGATAAGTGAGGAAGGAGGCATCTGAGAATTGAGAACTTAGGAACAAGGTTCTCCTTGGAGTGAGAAGTGAGTTTCTTACTCCTCATTTCTCACTTATCACTGTGAAATGTTGATACTGCGAAGTGAGAAGTGATACGTCTTACTTCTCACTTCTCACTTCGTACTACTCACTTTTTTACAGTGAGAAGTGATAAATAAGGAGTGAGCAGTGAGAAGTGATAAGTATCTCTTCTAACTCATAAATTCTCACTTCTCACTTCTCACTTCTTTTTCCGAACTTCTTATTTGTCACAGATGATGAGTGAAAAGTAAAGCGTCTCACTTGCCACTTCACTCTTATAACTTTTCCCACTCATCATTTCTCACTTCTCATTTCTAACTTCTTACTTCGCACTTCTCACTTTTTACAAAGAGAAGTAAGAAATGATGTGTGAAAAGTGAGAAGTGAGACGTCTCACTTCTCACTTTTAACTCCTCATTTCTCACTTCTTTCTGTAAAAATTGAGAAGTGCAAAGTAATTGGAGAGACGTCTCTCACTCGCTTTTTCTTTCTCACTTCTCACTTTTTACAGTGATCATTTTTGCCGAACGATCACTTAGGCCAAATTTTGTTTTCGGCCAAATTACCTGTTCGGTCAATCGACATTTTCGGCCAAATGACCCTTTCTGCTTAACGAACTTTTCGGGCAAATTATCTATTCGACCAAATGACCTTTCCGGCCAAATGACTTTCAGCCTAATGGTTTGTTGGACCAAATGGCAGCTTTCGGCCTAGTGGCATTCGGTAAAACGGTCCTTTCTTGATGGTGACAAACCCTACGGTTAGTGGCAGACAAGCCTCCTCGTTACTGTCAGGTAGCGAGTGCGGGACAACGGAAGCCTAGTAGATTAGGATTGTTGTGAGGTCCGACAGGTATTCCTCGCTCATACAACTGTCAGCCCGCTGCAGGACTCACCAAATAAAAACAGGCCATTAACCACCGTTCAAGCTTCCCTTGCCCTCAAGGTTTAATGCTCCTTACGGAATGATGTCATATTCAAATTCGTTTTAGAAATAATGAGAAGTGATCATAGAAAGCCAGATTTGTCTCCAGCAGTAATCAACAGTCATCGACGACTGTAACCCGTTGAATTTGTGTTCTACATTTTGTAACCCCTTATTCTAGGTGATGTTTTCCGGTTGAATGAATATTTTTGAGCGCTTGTGGTTATTATGTGATCTCTTGGACATCAGTTCTAAAATAGATCTATCATATGCTGCAGCTCAAAGCAATCTTCCTTTTCAGAAACATCAAACATTTTCGAGGAATGATTGTTTCTCCGGAAAGTCATTCGGCCGAAAGCCATTTGGTCAAATCCCACTTGACCGAATGACACGTTAGGTTGAAATTCATATAGCCGAATTCCATTAGGCCAAAGCGGTTATTATACCAAAACGGTTGAATCGAAAATGTCATTAGGGTAAAAGCGACACACGGCCGAAAGGGTAATTTGGTCGAACATGTATGGTTGAATTGGCGCAAGGGGCATGGCCCAAAATGTCGCTTGGCCGAAATGGCCGTTTGATAGAAAATGTCGTTTGATAGAATAGGCCATATGCCTATAACCTAAATAGGTCATTTGACTGAAAAAGTCGTTTGACCGAAAATGCGGATTGGCCTAATTGCCACTTTGGTGGAAAGTATGCCCAAAATGTCATTTGACTGAATAGGTCATATGGCGGGATTGTCGAAAATGTAAAAATGTGGCCAAAAATGTCGTTTAGCCGAACAATAGTGAATGCGGAAAGTATTAAGTGATTGAAGATAATAATTAAGATGTGAGGAGTAAGGAATAAGAAGTTAACAGTGATACGTCTCACTTCTCACTTTTCCCTCTATATTTCTTTCTCCCCATTTCTCACTTCTCAATTTGGTCTTATCTTACTGTGAAAAATGAGAAGTCAAATATGAAGAGTGTAATGTGAGAATTGATAAGTCTGACTTTTCACTTCTCCCTCCTCGATTCGTGCCTCCTATTTCTTACTTCCCCAAAGTCACTTCCCCATTCTCACTCCTCATTGTTAAAAGTGATAATTGCGAAGTGAGAAGCGAGAAGTGAGCAGTAAGATGACTCACTTCTTACTTTTTATTTCTCATTTCTTATTTTTCATTTTTCACTTTTCATTTCTTACTTCTCACTTCTCAATTATCATTTTCATTTCACACAAAAATCGACATTTTTAGCTTTATGAACCGTTCACTAAACAGCAATACGGCCGTACAATTTGTTCGGCTAAATAACAATTTAGGCAAATGACCCTATCTGCCAAACAACCCATCCGGTCAAATGGCACCTTCGGCTGCATGACCTGTTCGGCGGTATGAACCATTCGGTCAAACAACGTTTTCGGCATTATGACCTGTTCAGCCAAATGGCTCTTTTTTTTCAAACGACCATTTCGACCAAACGGCTTTTTCAGCCGAATGACATATTTTTACAAAACAATCGATGGTAAAGCGCCAGGACCAGGGACCGGTGAGGATTTCAAACTGATTCGTTTGTATCAGCCACTTCAGCATTCAGAAACACTGCGTTTGGTATATCTACTTTCTTTCTTTTGGAAGTCATGAACAGTCCGTTCGTATGGTGTGGCGGAAGTAGAGGGACTAGTGGCTAAGATACACTTTGATTCCAGATTTCTTAAGTTGGTGTAGTTTCGCACTGCTTTGAATCTGTTTCGTTTCAGATTGCGCAGACCATGACCTTTAAGGCACAGATGTAGAAATATGAGATCAAAATAGCTGACTGGAGAAGTAAGTCCTAATTTCCAGCAAGCGTCCTGCAAAACGCGGGACGCCTATCTGGATAGCATCACTGGCTTAAAAGTGAATCCTCCTAAAGTGCATTTCACATAGTTTTTGGCCCAAAAAAAATTGAAAAATATTTGTAAGGCTGTATGAATTGTAGTAAATTTGTAAAACGAAGTCTGGTCACATTATTTAAGATCCAACATAAATGTTAATGTAATCTAATCGATGTTTTTTGAGATCTAAAAATCGGCGATTCTTCAGAATACATGTTTCGGCGGCAATGTTTGCTATAATTGTGTTCGATAGTTGAGGCATGACTCGGCGCAGTGAAAATTCTGAATTGTGAAAAATAACTTCATACTTTCAGAAGAAAACTATTTTTCTAAAAGTTTACATGAATAAAGGAGGATATGAAATCCAAATACATATAAGTAACTTTGAACGCATCAGGGTACTCATCCATTATTTAATTTTAGTTCAATGTTTTGTATGTTTAAAAACTATTTTGCTAAAGGAATGCCTAAAATTTTTAGAAAGTAATTCACAAATCCATTTCACAAGCAATAGTCAACTAAACAATTAAATCGAAGTAAAATATGAAAACATAAAGAATGCTGCTTGCAGAGAAATTTTGAAGCAGTCAGTCACATAGCAGGACACTACCTATAGATAACTTATTATTACATTTGATGTTATTTATACAATTTCATACAAACAAACGCCGATGACTTACAGGATTTACAATAGAAACGGGATGCATTTTTCAATTTTCGTTATTACAAACCCCTCGCTCCCACGCCTGCCGTCGCTGTTCGACGGTCAGGTGGGGCGCCTCTACAACTATTATTACCGAACGAACAATATAGGAGCAACCGAACACACGAGACAGATAGAGACGAATGTTAATAGTCAGCGAACGTCACAGTGATATACTAAACTTACCAATAGAGCCAAAAACCGAATATATTTTTATTATTTACAGTGGAACTACAGAACAGAACACAATTGCAATACGACAGATTTAACGGAAGCGTGAAATCGGCGCAGCCGAACATGAGCGAAACAAAATGGCGAACTCTTACTTTGCTAATAAACCATTTCGAATATTTGCTGTAAAATTAGTTTGATCTCCCACCAGTCCAGTGTGCACCACAAAACGGTTTGAGGTATCAGTCTATTTTGTATCTTTTGGCAGCAAAACTCAATTTAGGAAGAAGCACGTTTAAAAGCAAAACCAAATACTAACATTTAAGGAATGTACAAAATCTACTGAGTGTTGTAAGGTCTTAAAGTCTTGAATTTAGGAGATATTTGTGCAAATTTAATATCGCGGTAAACGAAAAATAATCAGCGGATGCGACCACGTTTAGTTTTGTGTAGGAATTAGCCCACGAGCATACCACAAACAAAACGAACGAAAACAAAAGGACATTTTCGGATTAGTATACGACCTGGGATCTAGATGTCACACACTCTGTTTAAATTATGTCAAAATTGAAGGAGCAAGCAGCTTTGCTGGAAATATCGTGAGAAACATTCGAAGTGAGCACACTTTTTCAAAAACAGCAAACAACCTTCTGTCAGTCGCCATTTAATCTTCCCGAAAGAGGAGAACCCGGAATCTCAGTGCAGCGATGAAAGAGATGTAAACAAAGAAATCGTGATTAAACAGGTGTAAAAATATTGTCACATTCCAAATTGGAAGCTGAAGAATATATTAGGTTAAATATAATGTAATTCTGTAAACCACATGTACAAAATAACGTAGCTACAATAATACGGAGAACAAAATGACACAGAACAAACTTCAGTTGAACCGATTGAACATCTCCGAATTGGCAATGGAAATTATCCCCTCCAATGAACCTCAGCATGTATCCAGAAGACAAACATTCAGCAATAGACAATCTACTTTAAACCCAAAGATTCGATGGTTAAAAACTATGAAACCATTTTTCAGTTACCGCATATCAATGCATCCAAAAATCTACCCCGATCCGGATTGAAACAAAATTAAAAGGAAACTCTCAGTTCAACCAGACGCAAACAAGTTCAGCTGCTCACAATTGAAACAACAAATGAAAAACGGAAAGAATAAAACAGGGTAACTTAATGAATTTCATATACATTAAACAAAGCATACAAAACAAAAACAAAACAACACAATGATGAGCGCAGAAATAAAATAAATAGAATTTAAAAATACATTACGACAAACAATGGATTAACGACATACTGGTTCAGGTGGTTTTTAAGCAGAAGTGTAAAGCGTTCACGTGTGCGGTCGTTCGATTGCAGCAAAACCGTCGGGAATACGAGCCCAGAGAAATACAGTAAAAACATCTGAAATTTGTACTTTTTCGATATGTGATATCAATTTGTAATGTTAACGATTCTACGTTTGTCTTAGTTTTATGTCCAAATGAAAAAAAAGGAACACTTATTCAGTTTAACGGTTGTTTTGAAAGGAACAAAATTATTGCTGTCTGTAAATAAAGAGTACCAGAGATTTTGGTAAGCAACTATAGTCAGAGAAATGTTTTCGGCACTAAGCAGTAAGGAAAAATGTAAAATTTAAACAAAGTCTAAAAACGACACGTAAGAAAAGCAAATCCAGAGGTGACTTGGACGTAAACAAAAAAAACATAAATAATATTAAACTGTAATGGAATGCAATTTAGGCAAATGAAAGTAAAAATTTAACTGTTATTTAGGCACAATTATTTATAGAAGGAAAAATCGTAAGAAAAATGAACAAAATTGAAAATCAAAATTCAATTTGGCTGAAAAAGAGTGAACTAAAAATACACACAAAATTAATAAGTGTAGCAAACAAAAGAGAAAAAAAAATCGAGTAGGCGATAATTGTTCGAGAGCTATTGGAATTTTATGATCTTCTGTTTAAAAAATTCAATTTTCTGAATTTGTTCCACCTTTTTTTTATTCTTTCTATTGATCATTTGTTTAAGTAGTTAACAAACTTCTTCAAAATTGTAATATACTTAATTCGAAGAAAAAAAAACACGAGAAAATGCCGGGATGAGCAAATTAGCAAAGAGGAAAATTCTGGAATGAACGAAAACAACAGCAAAACGAAAAACTGAAAACTAATTTTAATATGTGAAAACAGAAAAAAATAAAACAAAAAACGAAAAATAGAAGCAAGTAAGGCGAATCTGTAAGAAACAAAATATTTGGCACTTATTGATATTTACTGTTATATGAACAAAATATGAAACTGAAATAAAACTAATTGATACAAAAATAATGCAAACTTGTTTTGACGAACGGCCATCCATTACGTCACGCTCTTTCTGCAAAAATTCAGACTTTCGGTACAAAACCGCGATAATGGGGAATATCACATGTCCCATTATAGCAAAAATGCTATCGATATAGGTGTTGGTGTGTAATTCGAGTATGTCCAATGCGTAAACGACTTATTGCCTTTTGTTTGATGATGATGATGATGTAATCGGCCAGGCCAAGGGAGAGTGTTTGGCATAATGACCAAAAGGAAGTTTTCACTGATTTGCCAGTCGTGTTTTGGGGATCTCCTGTCCCAGGTACGCCCTCCCATGCAAATTAGAGGAGCTATATCAGGTATGCTTTCACGTGTCAGTTCATTGTAGGCCAAACTTATTCTTCTAACTGAAGGGAAGCTGCTCAGGTTACGAACTCATGTTCTCATTTCCATCTGGTTAGATGAGCCCTCACCAAATAAAAGATTTACCCTTTCGATTAGGCGTATTATTTTACAAATATTCTGTTCGACCACCAGATATGCAAATGGTAATTGGCCCGATTCGGCCATTATTGAATCAACTGGGCTTGAACGGAAAGCTCTACTGGATTGTCTAATACCTGCGTTGTATAAGGGTTCCAGCATTCTCATATTGGTTCTGCTTCCACTGCTGATGACTAGTACACCATGTAGCATTTTTGGCACTAGAACAGCAAAAACAACAATTTTTTAAGTATGAATATGATTTTTCGTCGATCGGCAATGTCATATGATTAATAATTATTTTTCGAGCGTCTTAAATTAGTGGAAGTAAAAGGAAGATATTTTTTTAAAACCGAGTATCATATGCTTTGGCTATATCTAGTAGCAATACTTCACAGTGATCTCCATCGTCGAAAGGGTTGCGAATAGATCTTTCTAGTGCTGCGAGGTATGTATCGATGCAACGTCCTTTGCGGAAGGCAAACTGTTGCTTATTAAACAAATTGTGGTTTTCCAGAGTTCCAATCAACCTTCTGTTTACCATTCGTTCGACTGTTTTACTCACATAGCTTAGTAAAGTTATGGGGCGTTGATTTTCCATTACCTTTGATTCCTTTCCAGGTTTGTGTATGGGAGCTACGAGTCCTTCTTTCCAAGTTTTCTGGATATCTCCAGTTCGCCATACATTGTTTATGGTTTATTTAGGTTGATGCTTCCAACGAATGTATCCCAAGATTGCTTTTTAGCATTGCGTACAACTTTTCTGGACTTGTTCCTAGCTATTTGGAATTCTTCCAAGGCTAGCTACTTGCGAGGATCGCATCGATCCATTTTTTTAACTTGCGGAGTTTTTTCCTACGTAGTCGTATGGCAGTTTTGACGTCTTCGTTTCACCAAGGAACAGCTCGTTTGTAGGCGTTTCCATTAGACCTATTCCTGGAGGAACTTCCGGAGGAATTCCTGGAGGAACTTCCGGAGGAATTCCTGGAGGAACTTCCGGAGGAATTCCTGGAGGAACTTCCGGAGGAATTCCTGGAGGAACTTCCGGAGGAATTCCTGGAGGAACTTCCGGAGGAATTCCTGGAGGAACTTCCGGAGGAATTCCTGGAGGAACTTCGGAGGAATTCCTGGAGGAACTTCGGAGGAATTCCTGGAGGAACTTCCGGAGGAATTCCTGGAGGAACTTCCGGAGGAATTCCTGGAGGAACTTCCGGAGGAATTCCTGGAGGAACTTCGGAGGAATTCCTGGAGGAACTTCCGAAGGAATTCCTGGAGGAACTTCCGGAGGAATTCCTGGAGGAACTTCCGGAGGAATTCCTGGAGGAACTTCCGGAGGAATTCCTGGAGGAACTTCCGGAGGAATTCCTGGAGGAACTTCCGGAGGAATTCCTGGAGGAACTTCCGGAGGAATTCCTGGAGGAACTTCCGGAGGAATTCCTGGAGGAACTTCCGGAGGAATTCCTGGAGGAACTTCGGAGGAATTCCTGGAGGAACTTCCGGAGGAATTCCTGGAGGAACTTCCGGAGGAATTCCTGGAGGAACTTCCGGAGGAATTCCTGGAGGAACTTCCGGAGGAATTCCTGGAGGAACTTCCGGAGGAATTCCTGGAGGAACTTCCGGAGGAATTCCTGGAGGAACTTCCGGAGGAATTCCTGGAGGAACTTCCGGAGGAATCCCTGGAGGAACTTCCGGAGGAATTCCTGGAGGAACTTCCGGAGGAATTCCTGGAGGAACTTTCGGAGGAATTCCTGGAGGAACTTCCGGAGGAATTCCTGGAGGAACTTCCGGAGGAATTCCTGAAGGAACTTCCGGAGGAATTCCTGGAGGAACTTCCGGAGGAATTCCTGGAGGAACTTCCGGAGGAATTCCTGGAGGAACTTCCGGAGGAATTCCTGGAGGAACTTCCGGAGGAATTCCTGGAGGAACTTCGGGAGGAATTCCTGGAGGAACTTCCGGAGGAATTCCTGGAGGAACTTCCGGAGGAATTCCTGGAGGAACTTCCGGAGGAATTCCTGGAGGAACTTCCGGAGGAATTCCTGGAGGAACTTCCGGAGGAATTCCTGGAGGAACTTCCGGAGGAATTCCTGGAGGAACTTCCGGAGGAATTCCTGGAGGAACTTCCGGAGGAATTCCTGGAGGAACTTCGGAGGAATTCCTGGAGGAACTTCCGGAGGAATTCCTGGAGGAGCTTCGGAGGAATTCCTGGAGGAACTTCCGGAGGAATTCCTGGAGGAGCTTCGGAGGAATTCCTGGAGGAACTTCCGGAGGAATTCCTGGAGGAACTTCGGAGGAATTCCTGAAGAACTTCCGGATGAATTGCTGAAGGAACTTCCGGATCAATTCTTGAAGAAACTTCCGGAGGTATTCCTGGAGGAACTTCCGGAGGAATTCCTGGAGGAACTTCCGGAGGAATTCCTGGAGGAACTTCCGGAGGAATTCCTGGAGGAACTTCCGGAGGAATTCCTGGAGGAACTTCCGGAGGAATTCGTGGAGGAACTTCCGGAGGAATTCCTGGAGGAACTTCCGGAGGAATTCCTGGAGGAACTTCCGGAGGAATTCCTGGAGGAACTTCCTGGAGGAACTTCCGGAGGGACTTCCGGAGGAACTTCCGGAGGGACTTCCGGAGGAACTTCCTGGAGGAACTTCCGGAGGAATTTCTGGAGGAACTGTAATGTTGGAAATGTAATAAAAAAAAGTAGAAATTGCTGAGGCTAATGACATAAATAACAGCTGCAACAATCTGCTACCCTTGAAAGTATCTTCTTCTTCTTCTTCTTCTTCTTCTTCTTCTTATTGGCATTACATCCCCACACTGGGACAGAGTCGCCTCGCAGCTTAGTGTTCATTAAACACTTCCACAGTTATTAACTGCGAGGTTTCTAAGCAAGGTTACCATTTTTGCATTCGTATATCATGAGGCTAACACGATGATACTTTTATGCCCAGGGAAGTCGAGATAATTTCCAATCCGAAAATTGTCTAGACCGGCACCGGGAATCGAACCCAGCCACCCTCAGCATGGTCTTGCTTTGTAGCCGCGCGTCTTACCGCACGGCTAAGGAGGGCCCTTGAAATGTAGGCATGGAAAAATGCACTTTTTCGCGGCAATATGTTTTTCCAACGCACCTACAACTACGTAGAACACTGGAAAAGTGTAAAAATTAAAATTAAAAAGTTAGAAATGAGTTTTGAGGATTTAAAAACTTTTCACCCCTATAACACAGCAGAGATGGATATCTGGTGTCTTCGACAAGTGTCGAAAAATTGAAGCTCATGAATCATGCTCTGAGCCACAAACACACCATTTGCTAGTTTCGCTCCGAGTATGTATGCAGCACTTTTCGCTTGAAAACCAGAAAGCTCTCCGGTTCGCCTCTTCTAATGCCCATGCTTCAACATTAATGGTTAAGCCTATCCTCGCCGTTTCCCTCTTCAGTGGGACAAAAGCCTCCACTACTGCTCTGCGATCGATTCCAATGAGGTCGATATCATCCGCAAAGCCCAGGAGCATATGCGACCGTGTGATGATAGTGCCGTTCCTCTGCACGCCAGATCTCCTAATAGCGCCCTCGAGCAATCTTTAACAATAAATTCGAGTGCATCCTTCCTTCAATCCGTCTAAGGTCACAAACGAGGTTAACACTTCGCCTGCAATTCGATTATTTGATTTCAGGCCATCAAGCGTTCCACGTATTAGTCTAATCAGTTTCGCCGGAAAACCATGTTCGGACATTGTCTGCCACAGCTCATTTCTTTTCTCTGAATCGTACGCTGCTTTGAAATCAATTAACAGATTGTGAGTCTGCAATTTGTATTCCGAATTTATCAAGGATCATCCGCAGGCTAAACATCCGTCGTCGATCGGCCCTCACGAAATCCTGCCTGGTATTCGCCGACGAAGGACTCCTCAAGCGTTCACCGGACTTTACCATTCTACAAATCTTCGACGTGCTTCTTCCATCTGGCTGCCACCATAGTATTGTCTGTCAGCAAATTCCCTCGGCCAATGCATGGCGGGCACTGGTGCAGTCTTATGCCGCGTACTATTGATGTGTGCGTAAAACCTCCGCATATCGTTTCTATCCATGTTCTCCTGCTTCAGCTATCACGGTCTCTTTGTTTGCCTTTTTTTCTTTTTAATTGTACGACCACTTGCAAATGAAGGAATATGGGCAAACATATTAATCGAACACTGTTTAATCGCCATGATTCGTCGTTTTCGTCGTATTCGATATCGACTTTTATTCATAACATGGAGACAACACAGTCAAATAAAAAGGTGCAAATAAACAAATAAATAGATGGTCTCCGTGCCTTTTAAAAAGGTTTGTTTTGGAGCGAATTTTAGCCTGTTTACGAGAAGGCAAAAAAAATCGCCGGCGATATAAGCGTCCACTTGAACGATGTTCAAAACAAACGTTTGAGAGTCCTATGCGGCTTAAAATAAGGATTTGAACTTGTAATAAAACGAGTTGATACTATTCCATTGAACTTTGTGTCCACTACTTTTTACTTACTTACAGATACGTATTTCGATCCCAATCTATACCCTCTAGACTAGACTTATCTAAGAGAAACATCCACGAGAAACACGTTCTTTCGAGTGAGCACAATCAAAATTATAAAAATACGTGAGATAATGTGAGAATATTATGTTGCGGTTCCAAATCTTTAAATAAAAATGTGATGCGGTTTCACTACTTTTTGCCACTGGTGTACAAAATCGCAATCAAAACTTTCATAATAGTTTCGTTGCTTATCTCGCAGGTGCATCAAATATAATCATTGATTTATCCTTCCATGATATTATGAAGTCTTCCTTTACCAAGCATACGATGCGTGGCTACAGCAAGACCAACTTAAAATGCTCGGATTCGGTTGCTGATCTTGGTTTAGGAAATTATTTTGAAATTTTTCATTTTCCCTGGGCATAGAGTATTCATGTGACGATTGTTCACAAAAGTATGTTTATTAACTTGGCGAAACCTTGCGAGCCAACAATGTCCCAGTTGGATCAATGCCAACAAAAAGAAGAATACTATGCACTCCCCTGCGGCAATTACAATCAACTGTCGCTTTCAATAGCCATGTGTGCTTCGAACGTGTTGCTTGCAATCATTTTGCTTCGCCTCCTCGTGCCATCATCAATCGCCATACTTCTGGGCGGACCATGCGAATCGATTCAGGAGCAAACACCTGGTCCCACCGAGCTGCTTCACATGTGCTGCTGGTCAACCTGACTTTGCTTCCGGTGCAGTGCTGTCATGGTGGTTACTCAAGTTACTCACCAGTAACCAGCTCTGGGACCAAAAAAATTTTTTTTGCTTACTTTTCACCGAAACGAAAAATAATTTTCTTCTGAAAAATTTTCCGCTCTCTAATCGCTTTTACTGCTCCTACCATTCTGAAATCGCCCCCTTCCCCATTCTCCATGTATCCTATTCAGGATTCCCGGTCCCCTAGAACGTATTATTCGAACTTTTTGCACCCCTGTGGAAATATGTCCTCTGCAGGATCTCCGCCCTCCTATACGAATCCTCTAACTAATTTGCGCCTTCTTAGATTAAAAAAAGTCCTCTACGGGATCTAGAACTATTATTTGAACTTTTTGCGCCCCCGTAGAATTTATTTTTTAAATATCTCCGCCCTCTATACATTCCTCTAACTTTTCTGCACCCCCGTAGATTTCAAAATATGTCCTCTACAGGTTTCCGCTCAAAACGTATTACTCAAACTGTTAGCGCCCTGTAGATTTAGAAATATGTCCTCGGTAGGATCTCCGCCCTCCCATACGTGATCCTCTAACTTTTTTGCGACCCTGCAGATTTAAAAATATGTCCTCCACGGGATTTCCGCTCTCCTAGAACGTATTATTCGAACTTTTTTCGCCCCTGGATTTAGAAATATGTCCTCTGTAGGATCTCCACCCTATATGTATTCCTCTAACTTTTTGCGCCCTATAGATTTGAAAAATGTCCTTCAGAGATTTCGCTCCCTGGAAACTTCAAACTTTTTAGCGCCCCGTATTCCTTTAACTGTTTTGACCCTTAAATTAAAAAAGTACTCTACTATGGGATTCCGCCCCAAGAACGTATTATTTGAACTTTTTCCGTAAATTTATTTATTTATTTTATTTATTTATCTCCGCCCTACTATACGCTGTATTCCTTTAATTGTTTTGGGCACCTTAGATTTCAAAATATGTCCCCTGTTGTATCTCCGCCCTCCTATACCTATTCCTCTTGCGCCCTCTTAGATTCAAAATATGTCCTCTAGGGATTTCTCCCCAAAAACGTATTACTCGAACTGTTAGCGCCCTGTAGATTTAGAAATGTGTCCTCGGGATCTCCGCCCTCCCACGTGATCCTCTAACTGTTTGCCCCTGCAGATTTGAAAATATGCCCTCCACGGGATTTCCTCTCCTAGAACGTATTATTCGAACTTTTTCGCCCCGTGGATTTAGAAATATGTCCTCTGTAGGATCTCCACCCTATATGTATGCCTCTAACTTTTTGCCTTAGATTTCAAAATATGTCCTCTATGGGTTTCTGCTCTCTTAAAACGTATTTTTCGAACTGTTTGCGCCCCGTAGATTTAGAAATATGTCCTCTAGAGTCTCCCTCTCTATATGTATTCCTTGAACTTTTTGCGCCCTATAGATTTGAAAAAATGTCCTTCAGATTTCCGCCCCACTAGAAACTTCAAACTTTTTAGCGCCCCGTATTCCTTTAACTGTTTTGAGCCTCCTCAAATTTAAAAAAAAGTACTCTATGGGATTCCGCCCTTGAACGTATTATTTGAACTTTTTGCGCCCGTAGAATTTATTTATTTATTTATCTCCGCCCTACTATACGCCGTATTCCTTTAATTGTTTTGAGCACCCTTAGATTTCAAAATATGCCCCTGTTGTATCTCCGCCCTCCTATACCTATTCCTCTTGCGCCCTCTTAGATTTCAAAATATGTCCTCTACGGGATTTCCGCTCCCCTAAAACGTATTACTCGAACTGTTTGCGCCCTGTAGATTTAGAATATGTCCTCTGCAGGATCTCGCCCTCCCTATACGTATTGCTCTAATTGTTTTGCGCCCCTTAGATTTCAAAATATGTCCTCTACGAGTTTCTGCTCCTTAAAACGTATTATTCGAATTTTTGCGCCCCGTAGATTTAGGAAAATTGACCCTGATTTTTACCCCTAGAACGTATTATTCGAACTTTTTACGCCCCGTGCATTTAGAAATATGTCCTCTGCAGGATCTCCGCCCTCCTATACGAGTCATTCTATTTTGCCACCGTACATTTTGAAATATTTCCTCTACATGATCTCCCCCTATACGTGTTTCTCTAACTTTTTGCGGCCCTAGAAATCAAAATATGTTCTCGAATTTCCTCCCTAGAACGTATCATTCAAACTTTTTGCGCCCCGTGGATTTAGAAATATGTACTCTGAAGGATCTCCGCCCTCTTATATGTATTCTTCTAACTTTTTTGCGCCGCTGTAGATTGAAAACAAATCCTCTTCAGGGTTTCCGCCATCATAGAAGGTATCATTCAAACTTTTGCGCCCCTGGATTTAGAAATATGTCCTCTAGGGATCTCCGCCCTCTATACGTATTCCTCTAATTTTTGCGCCCCTAAGATTTCAAATATGTCATCTACGGATTTCCTCCCCTAGAACGTAATTTTCGAACCTTTCAAGCCCTCATAGAATTATAAATATGTCCTCCGAACTCCTACGTATTCCTCTAACTTTTTTTGCGCAACCGTTGATTTAAAAAACCGCTCTTTCCGTATTGTTCGAACTTTTTTGCCCGTAGATTTAGAAATATGTCCTCTGCAGGATCTCACACTCCTATAAGTGTTCCTCTAACTTTTTGAGCCGTAGAAATAAAAAAATGTCTGCTTCGGATTTCCGCCCCGAGAACGTATTATTCAAACTTTTTGCGCCCGTAGAATTAGAAATATGTCCTCTACATGATCTCTGCCCTCCTATAGCATTCCTCTTACTTTTTGCCCTGTAGATTTAAAAAAAATGTCTGCTGCGAGACGTATTATGCTGCCCCTAGAACTAAATAAAACGTCAGCTGGATCTCCGCCCTCTATATGTGTTCCTCTTACTTTTTTCGCCCTGTAGATTTTAAGAAAATTTTCCGCTTCGAGTTTCCGCCCTCTACGAATTTCTTCAACTTTTTTGCGCTCCGTAGATTTCAAAATATGTCCTCTAGGATTTCTGCTCCCTAGAAAGAATTATTAAAAAAAATTGCGCCCCATGGATTTAGAAATATGTCCTCTGTGGATCTCCGCCGTCCTACATATATGAATTCCTATTACTTTTTGCGCCTGAAGATTAAAAAAATGGTTCTCTGGAGGATTTCCGCTCCCTAAAACATATTATTCTAACTTTTATGCGCCCCGTGGATTAAGAAATATGTCCTCTGTAGGATCTCCGCCCTCCTATGAATTCTTCCATTTTGCGCCCCTCTGCAGGATCTCCGCCCTCCTATATGTATTCCTCTAACTTTTTGCCCCTTAGATTTCAAAATATGTCCTCTAAGGAGTTTCTGCTCCCTAGAAAAATTATTAAAAAAAATTGCGCCCCTTGGATTTAGAAATATGTCCTCGGGATCTCCGTCCTATATGAATTCCTGTTACTTTTTGCCCTGTAGATTAAAAAAATGGTTCTCTGGAGGATTTCCGCTCCCCTAAAACATATTATTCTACTTTTATCGCCCCTGGATTAAGAATATGTCCTCTATGGATCTCCGCCCTCCTAAAATTCTTCCATTTTGCGCCCCTCTGCAGGATCTCCGCCCTCCTATATGTCCTCTAACTTTTTGCCTTAGATTTCAAAATATGTCCTCTGGATTTCCGCTCCCCTAGAAAGAATTATTAAAAAAATTGCGCCCCATGGATTTAGAAATATGTCCTCTGTAGGATCTCCTCCTATATGAATTCCTGTTACTTTTTGCGCCCTGTAGATTAAAAAAATGGTTCTCTGGAAGTTTCCGCTCCCTAAAACATATTATTCTAACTTTTTTGCGCCCTTGGTTTAGAAATATTGCTCTGTAAGATCTCCTCCTCTATACGATTTCTTCTATTTTGCCCCCATAGATTTTGAAATATGTCCTCTGCAGGATCTCCGCCTTCCTATACACGCTCCTCTAACTTTTTGCGCCTGTAGATTAAAAAATTGTCCGCTTCAGTTTCCGCCCCTAGAACATATTATTCGAAGTTTTCTGCGCCCTCGTGGATTTAGAAATATGTCTTCTGCAGGATCTCCGCCCTCCGATACGAATTCCTCTATGTTGCGCTCCGAGATTTTGAAATATGTCCTCGCAGGATTCCTCTAAATTTTTGCGCCTGTAGATTTAAAAAATTGTCCTCTATGGTTCCACCCTAGAACGATTATTCTAACTTTTGCGCAATTAGATTTTGGAAGAAAATGTACTTTTACTGCCCTCATATGAATTCCTCTAACTTTGCTGCCCTGTAGATTTAAAAAAATCCTTAAGTTACCCTTTGCAAGATCTCCTATACGATGTTCTGGGCTGCGAGAATCAGCGAAAAATGCATCCGGAAGATTTTGACATCCGGAAATCAGCGAGAATGCTTCCGGACGCGTTCGTTTCATGATGGTACGCTTCGAATCAACAATCGCCTGATTCAGAGGCTGTTCAATGCGGAACCATGCGATGTGTATGTTCCGGGCTGCGAGATCAGCGAAAAATGCATCCGAAGATTTTGTTTACAAATTACGGAAACATCCGGAAAGCAGCGGAATGCTTCCGGACGCGTTCGTTTCATAATGGTTCGCTTCGAATCAACAATCCCCACATTCAGAGGCTGTTCCTGGGATCTAAGCGAAATGTTTGTTCCGGGCTGCGATAATCAGCGAAAAATGCATCCGGAAGATTTTGTTTACAAATTGAGGGAAACATCCGGAAAGCAGCGGGAATGCTTCGGACGCGTTCGTTCATGATGGTACGCTTCGAATCAACAATCCCCAGTATTGAAGGCCATTCCAATGCGGAACCATGCGATCTGTATGTTCCGGGCTGCGAGATTCAGCGAAAATGCATCCGGAAGATTTTGTTTACTGGGGAAACATCCGGAAAGCAGCGGAATGCTTCCGGACGCGTTCGTTCATGATGGTACGCTTCGAATCACAATCCCAGCATTCGAGAGCCATTCCAATGCAGGAACCATGCGATCTGATGTTCCGGGCTGCGAGATTCAGCGAAAATGCATCCGGAAGATTTTGTTTACAAATTGAGGAAACATCCGAAAGCAGCGGAATGCTTCCGGACGCGTTCGTTTCATGATGGTACGTTCGAATCAACAATCGCCTGCATTCAGAGGCTGTTCAATGCGGAACCATGCGATCTGTATGTTCGGGCTGCGAGATTCGCGAAAATGCATCCGGAAGATTTTGTTTACAAATTACGGAAACATCCGGAAAGCAGCAAGTGCTTCGACGCGTTCGTTCATGATGGTACGCTTCGAATCAACAATCCCAGCATTCAGAGGCCATTCAATGCGGAACCATGCGATCTGTATGTTCCGGGCTGCAGATTCAGCGAAAATGCATCCGGAAGATTTTGTTTACAAATTACGGGAAACATCCGGAAAGCAGCAGGAATGCTTCCGGACGCGTTCGTTCATGATGTAGCTTCGAATCAACAATCGCCTGCATTCAGAGGCTGTTCCAATGCGGGAACCATGCGATGTGTATGTTCGGGCTGCGAGAATCAGCGAAAATGCATCCGGAAGATTTTGTTTCAAATTACGGAAACATCCGGAAAGCAGCGAATGCTTCCGGACGCGTTCGTTTCATAATGGTTCGCTTCGAATCACAATCCCCAGCATTCAGAGGCTGTTCCATGGGATCTAAGCGAAATGTTTGTTCGGCTGCGAATCAGCGAAAAGCATCCGGAAGATTTTGTTTACAAATTGACGAAACATCCGAAAGCAGCGGAATGCTTCCGGACGCGTTCGTTTATGATGGTACGCTTCGAATCAGCAATCCCCAGCATTCAGAGGCCATTCCAATGCAGGAACCATGCGATCTGTGTTCCGGGCTGCGAGATTCAGCGAAAATACATCCGGAAGATTTTGTTTACAAATTACGGAAACATCCGGAAGCAGCGGGAATGCTTCCGGACACGTTCTTCATGATGTACGCTTCAGATCAACAATCCCCAGCATTCAAGGCCATTCAATGCAGGAACCATGCGATCTGTATGTTCCGGGCTGCGAGAATCAGCGAAAATGCATCCGGAAGATTTTGTTTACAAATTGAAACATCCGGAAAGCAGCAGAATGCTTCCGGACGCGTTCGTTTCATAATGGTTTGCTTCGAATCAACAATCCCCAGCATTCAGAGGCTGTTCCAGAGGGAACCATGCGATCTGTATGTTCCGGGCTGCGAGATTCAGCGAAAAATGCATCCGGAAGATTTTGTTTACAAATTGGAAACATCCGGAAAGCAGCGAATGCTTCCGGCATTCCGTTTCATGATGGTCCGCTTTGAATCAACAATCCCCAGCATTCAGAGGCCATTCCAATGCGGAACCATGCGATCTGTATGTTCCGGGCTGCGAGAATCGCGAAAAATGCATCCGAAGATTTTGTTTACAAGTGCGGAAACATCCGGAAAGCAGCAGGAATGCTTCCGGACGCGTTCGTTTCATGATGGTACGCTTCGAATCAACAATCGCCTGCATTCAGGGTGTTCAATGCGGAACCATGCGATCTGTATGTTCCGGGCTGCGAGAATCAGCGAAAATGCATCCGGAAGATTTTGTTTAATTACGGAAACATCCGGAAAGCAGCGGAATGCTTCCGGACGCGTTCGTTTCATGATGGTACGCTTCGAATCAACAATCGCCTGCATTCAGAGGCCATTCCAATGCAGGAACCATGCGATGTATGTTCCGGGCTGCGAGATTCAGCGAAAATGCATCCGGAAGATTTTGTTTACAAATTACGGAAACATCCGGAAAGCAGCGGGAATGCTTCCGGACACTTCGTTTCATGATGGTACGCTTCGAATCAATCAGCATTCAAAGGCCATTCAATGCGGAACCATGCGATCTGTATGTTCCGGGCTGCGAGAATCAGCGAAAAATGCATCCGGAAGATTTTGTTTACAAATTGGGGAAACATCCGGAAAGCAGCGGAATGCTTCCGGACGCGTTCATTTCATGATGGTACGCTTCGAATCAACAATCCCCAGCATTCAGAGGCCATTCCATGCGGGAACCATGCGATCTGTATGTTCCGGGCTGCGAGAATCAGCGAAAAATGCATCCGGAAGATTTTGTTTACAAATTGCGAAACATCCGAAAGCAGCGAATGCTTCCGGACGCGTTCGTTCATGATGGTACGCTTCGAATCACAATCGCCTGCATTCAGAGGCTGTTCCAATGCAGGAACCATCGATCTGTATGTTCCGCGAGAATCAGCGAAAAATGCATCTGGAAGATTTTGTTTACAAATTACGAAACATCCGGAAAGCAGCGGGAATGCTTCCGGACGCGTTCGTTTCATAATGTTTGCTTGAATCAACAATCCCCAGCATTCAGAGGCTGTTCAATACGGATCTAAGCGAAATGTTTGTTCCGGCGAGTCAGCGAAAAATGCATCCGGAAGATTTTGTTTACAAATTGCGGAAACATCCGAAAGCGAGGAATGCTTCCGGACGCGTTCGTTCATAATGGTTTGCTTCGAATCAACAATCCCAGCATTCAGAGGCTGTTCAATACGGGATCTAAGCGAAATGTTTGTTCCGGGCTGCGAGAATCAGCGAAAATGCATCCGGAAGATTTTGTTTACAAATTGCGGAAACATCCGAAAGCAGCAGGAATGCTTCCGGACGCGTTCGTTCATGATGGTACGCTTCGAATCAACAATCGCCTGCATTCAGAGGCTGTTCCAATGCAGAACCATGCGATCTGTATGTTCCGGCTGCAGAATCGGCGAAAATGCATCCGGAAGATTTTGTTTAAATTGAGGGAAACATCCGGAAAGCAGCGGGAATGCTTCCGGACGCGTTCGTTTCATGATGGTACGCTTCAGATCAACAATCGCCTGCATTCAGAGGCCATTCCAATGCGAACCATGCGATCTGTATGTTCCGGGCTGCGAGATTCAGCGAAAAATGCATCCGGAAGATTTTGTTTACAAATTACGGAAACATCCGGAAAGCAGCGGAATGCTTCCGGACGTTCTTCATGATGGTACGCTTCGAATCAACAATCCCCACTTCAAAGGCCATTCCAATGCGGAACCATGCGATCTGTATGTTCCGGGCTGCGAGAATCAGCGAAAAATGCATCCGGAAGATTTTGTTTACAAATTACGGAAACATCCGGAAAGCAGCGGAATGCTTCCGGACGCGTTCTTTCATAATGGTTTGCTTCGAATCAACAATCCCCAGCATTAGAGGCTGTTCCAACGGGATCTAAGCGAAATGTTTGTTCCGGCTGCGAGAATCAGCGAAAATGCATCCGGAAGATTTTGTTTACAAATTACGGGAAACATCCGGAAGCAGCAGGAATGCTTCCGGACGCGTTCGTTCATGATGGTACGCTTCGAATCACAATCGCCTGCATTCAGAGGCTGTTCCAATGCAGAACCATGCGATCTGTATTTCCGGGCTGCGAGAATCAGCGAAAATGCATCCGGAAGATTTTGTTTACAAATTACGGAAACATCCGGAAAGCAGCAATGCTTCCGGACGCGTTCGTTCATGATGGTACGCTTCGAATCAACAATCGCCTCCATTCAGAGGCCATTCCAATGCGAACCATGCGATCTGTATGTTCCGGGCTGCGAGATTCAGCGAAAAATGCATCCGGAAGATTTTGTTTACAAATTGAGGGAAACATCCGGAAAGCAGCGGTGCTTCCGGACACGTTCGTTTCATGATGGTACGCTTCAGATCAACAATCCCCAGCATTCAGAGGCCATTCCAATGCGGAACCATGCGATCTGTATGTTCCGGGCTGCGAGAATCAGCGAAAATGCATCCGGAAGATTTGTTTACAAATTGGCGAAACATTCGGAAGCAGCGGATGCTTCCGGACGCGTTCGTTTCATGATGGTACGCTTCGAATCACAATCGCCTGCATTCAGAGGCTGTTCCAATGCGGAACCATGCGATCTGTATGTTCCGGGCTGCGAGAATCAGCGAAAATGCTCTGAAGATTTTGTTTACAACGAAACATCCGGAAAGCGGCGGGAATGCTTCCGGACGCGTTCGTTCATAATGGTTTGCTTCAGATCACAATCCCCAGCATTCAGGCCTGTTCAATACGGATCTAAGCGAAATGTTTGTTCCGGGCTGCGAGAATCAGCGAAAATCATCCGGAAGATTTTGTTTACAAATTACGAGACATCCGGAAAGCAGCGGAATGCTTCCGGACACGTTCGTTCCATGATGGTACGCTTCGAATCAACAATCCCCAGCATTCAGAGGCCATTCAATGCAGGAACCATGCGATCTGTATGTTCCGGGCTGCGAGATTCAGCGAAAATGCATCCGGAAGATTTTGTTTACAAATTACGAAACATCCGGAAAGCGCGGAATGCTTCGGACGCGTTCGTTTCATAATGGTTTGCTTCGAATCAACAATCCCCAGCATTCAGAGGCTGTTCCAATGAGATCTAAGCGAAATATTTGTTCCGGGCTGCGAGAATCAGAAAAATGCATCCGGAAGATTTTGTTTACAAATTACGGGGAAACATCCGGAAAGCAGCGAATGCTTCCGGACACGTTCGTTTCATGATGGTACGCTTCGAATCAATCCCCAGCATTCAGAGGCCATTCAATGCAGGAACCATGCGATCTGTATGTTCGGGCTGCGAGAATCGAGCAAAAATGCATCCGGAAGATTTTGTTTACAAATTACGGGGAAACATCCGGAAAGCAGCGGAATGCTTCCGGACGCGTTCATTTCATGATGGTACGCTTCGAATCACAATCCCCAGCATTCAGGAGCCATTCCAATGCGGGAACCATGCGATCTGTATGTTCGGCTGCGAGAATCAGCGAAAAATGCATCCGGAAGATTTTGTTTACAAATTGAGAAACATCCGAAAGCAGCGGGAATGCTTCCGGACGCGTTCGTTCATGATGGTACGCTTCAGATCAACAATCGCCTGCATTCAGAGGCTGTTCAATGCAGAACCATGCGATCTTATGTTCCGGGCTGCGAGAATCAGCGAAAAATGCATCTGGAAGATTTTGTTTACAAATTACGGGAAACATCCGGAAGCGAGGAATGCTTCCGGACGCGTTCGTTTCATAATGGTTTGCTTCAGATCAACAATCCCCAGCATTCAGAGGCTGTTCCAATACGGGATCTAAGCGAAATGTTTGTTCCGGGCTGCGAAATCAGCGAAAATGCATCGGAAGATTTTGTTTACAAATTACGGATCCGGAAGCAGGCGGAATGCTTCCGGACGCTTCGTTCATAATGGTTTGCTTCGAATCAACAATCCCCAGCATTCAGAGGCTGTTCCAATACGGGATCTAAGCGAAATGTTTGTTCGGGCTGCGAGAATCAGCGAAAAATGCATCCGGAAGATTTTGTTTACAAATTACGGGAAACATCCGGAAAGCAGCGGAATGCTTCCGGACGCGTTCGTTTCTGATGGTACGCTTCGAATCAACAATCGCCTGCATTCAGAGGCTGTTCCAATGCGAACCATGCGATCTGTATGTTCCGGGCTGCAAGAATCAGCGAAAAATGCATCCGGAAGATTTTGTTTACAAATTACGAAACATCCGAAAGCAGCAGGGAATGCTTCCGGACGCGTTCGTTCATGATGGTACGCTTCGAATCAACAATCGCCTGCATTCAGAGGCCATTCCAGAGAACCATCGATCTGTATGTTCCGGGCTGCGAGATTCAGCGAAAATGCATCCGGAAGATTTTGTTTAAATTACGGAAACATCCGAGAAGCGGCAGGAATGCTTCCGGACACGTTCGTTCATGATGGTACGCTTGAATCAACAATCCCCAGCATTCAAGGCCATTCAATGCGGAACCATCGATCTGTATGTTCCGGGCTGCGAGAATCAGCGAAAATGCATCCGGAAGATTTTGTTTACAAATTACGAAACATCCGGAAAGCAGCGGAATGCTTCCGGACGCGTTCGTTCATAATGGTTTGCTTCGAATCAACAATCCCAGCATTCAGAGGCTGTTCCAATCAGGATCTAAGCGAAATGTTTGTTCCGGGCTGCGAGAATCAGCGAAAATGCATCCGGAAGATTTTGTTTACAAATTGAGAAACATCCGGAAAAGCGGAATGCTTCCGGACGCGTTCGTTTCATGATGACCGCTTCGAATCAACAATCGCCTGCATTCAGAGGCTGTTCCAATGCGAGAACCATGCGATCTGTATGTTCCGGGCTGCGAGAATCAGCGAAAATGCATCCGGAAGATTTTGTTTACAAGTGCGGAAACATCCGGAAAGCAGCGGAATGCTTCCGGACGCGTTCGTTTCATGATGGTACGCTTCGAATCAACAATCGCCTGCATTCAGAGCCATTCCAATGCGGAACCATCGATCTATAGTTCCGGCTGCGAGATTCAGCGAAAATGCATCCGGAAGATTTTGTTTACAAATTACGGAAACATCCGGAAAGCAGCGAGAATGCTTCCGGACACGTTCGTTTCATGATGGTACGCTTCAGATCAACAATCCCAGCATTCAGGCCATTCCAATGCGGGAACCATGCGATCTGTGTTCCGGGCTGCGAATCAGCGAAAATGCATCCGGAAGATTTTGTTTACAAATTGCGGAAACATTCGGAAACAGCGGAATGCTTCGGCGCGTTCGTTTCATGATGGTACGCTTCGAATCAACAATCGCCTGCATTCAGAGGCTGTTCCAATGCGGAACCATGCGATCTGTATGTTCCGGGCTGCGAGAATCAGCGAAAATGCATCTGGAAGATTTTTTACAAATTGGAAACATCCGGAAAGCAGCGGAATGCTTCCGGACGCGTTCGTTTCATAATGGTTTGCTTCAATCAACAATCCCCAGCATTCAGAGGCTGTTCCAATACGGGATCTAAGCGAAATGTTTGTTCCGGGCTGCGAGAATCAGCGAAAAATGCATCCGGAAGATTTTGTTTACAAATTACGGGGAAACATCCGGAAAGCAGCGGAATGCTTCCGGAACGTTCGTTCCATGATGGTACGCTTCAATAATCCCCAGCATTCAGAGGCATTCAATGGAACCATGCGACTTATGTTCCGGCTGCGAGATTCAGCGAAAATGCATCCGGAAGATTTTGTTTACAAATTACGGGAAACATCCGGAGAGCAGCGGAATGCTTCCGGACGCGTTCGCTATAATGGTTTGCTTCAATCACAATCCCCAGCATTCAGAGGCTGTTCCAATACGGGATCTAAGCGAAATATTTGTTCCGGGCTGCGAGAATCAGCGAAAATGCATCCGGAAGATTTTGTTTACAGGGGAAACATCCGGAAAGCAGCGGGAATGCTTCCGGACACGTTCGTTTCATGATGGTACGCTTCGAATCAACAATCCCCAGCATTCAGAGGCCATTCCAATGCGGAACCATCGTCTGTATGTTCGGCTGCGAGATTCAGCGAAAATGCATCCGGAAGGTTTTGTTTACAAATTGGGAAACATCCGAAAGCAGCGGAATGCTTCCGGGTTTTTTCATGATGGTACGCTTCGAAGAATGATCCCCAGCAATTAACGGCTGTTAAATGAGGAACCCTGCGTCATTATACAGATCGCTTGTTTGTTCGGATGCGAGAATCAGCGCAAAATGCATCCGGCAGATTTTGTTTACAAATTACGGGGAAACATCCGGAAAGCAGCAGGGAATGCTTCCGGACGCGTTCGTTCATGATGGTACGCTTCGAATCAAAAATCCCCAGCATTCAGAGGCTGTTCCAATACGGAACCAAGCGAAATGTTTGTTTCGGGATGCGAGAATCAGCGAAAATGCGTCCGGAAGATTTTGTTTAGAAATTACTTGAGAAATTACAGGAAACAAACGGAAAACAGCGGAATGCTTATTTTGGATTGAGCGCTTGTCGATTCCATAAGGGCGGTCACAGAATCATTTTGAGTTTAATTCGGTTGCTTCAGCACGATAGTAGAATGAGCGCTCGTCTGAGTCAGAAGGACGAGCGAAGTGTCATATGAGTTCAATATGGTAGCACTAATGTGATGATATAGTGGGTTGAGCGCTCGTCTGAGTTCGAAGGTGGGCGCAGTAGTATTCTGAGCTCAATTTGATTGATCTAACGAGATAGTAGAATGAGCGCTCGTCTGAGGACGGTGCAGTGTCGATATGAGTTCAATTTGGTTGAACTCATGTGATGATAGTGAATTGAGCGCTCGTTTGAGCCAATGAGGGCGGGTGCAGTATCGATATGAGTTCAATTTGGTTGCAATTATGATGATAGTGCATTGAGTGCTCGTCTGAGTCAATGAGGCGGGCCAGCATCGATATGAGTTCAATTTGGTTCAATTATGTGATGATAGTGGATTGAGTGCTCGTCTGAGTCAATGAGGGCCGGCGCAGCATCGATATGAGTTCAATTTGGTTGCAATTATGTGATGATAGTGGATTGAGGGTCGTCTGAGTCCGAGGGTGGGAGCAGAAGCATTCTGAGTTCAATTTGGTTTCTCTATGATTATAGAATAAGCGTTCGTTTTAATCCTTGGGGCGTCGATGTCGATATTAGATCAATTTGGTTGGATCAAGTGATTATAGTGGGTTGAGCGCTCGTCTGTGTCCATGGATTGAGCGCTCGTTTGAGTCGAAGGCGGGCGCAGTGTTGATATGAGTTCAATTTGGTTGCACTTATGTGATGATAGTGATTGAGCGCTCGTCTGAGTCAATGAGGGTGGGCGCAGTATCGATATGAGTTCAATTTGGTTTGCACTTATGGGATGATAGTGGATTGAGCGCTCGTTTGAGTCAATGAAGCGGGCGCAGTTTGATTGAGTTTAATTTGGTTGCACTTATGTGATGATGATTGGATTGGTGCTCGTCTGAGTCAATGAGGGCGGGTGCAGTATCGATATGAGTTCAATTTGGTTGCACTTATGTGATGATATTGGATTGAGTGCTCGTCTGAGTCAATGAGGGCGGCGCATTCGATATGAGTTCAATTTGTTTTGCAATTATGTGATGATAGTGGATTGAGTGCTCGTCTGAGTCAATGAGGGCGGCGCAGTATCGATATAAGTTCAATTTGGTTGCACTTGTGATGATAGTGGATTGAGTGCTCGTCTGAGTCAATGAGGGCAGGCGCAGTATCGATATGAGTTCAATTTGGTTGCACTTATGTGATGATGGATTGAGCGCTCGTCTGAGTCAATGAGAATGGGCGCAGTGTCGATAGGTTCAATTTGGTTTGCCCTTGTAATGATGGTGGATTGAGTGCTCGTCTGAGTCCATGAGGGCGCTGTGTCGATATGACTTCAATTTGGTTGCACTTATGTGATGATAGTGGATTGAGTGCTCGTCTGAGTCAATGAGGGCAGGCGCATATCGATATGAGTTCAATTTGGTTGCACTTATGTGATGATAGTGGATTAGTGCTCGTCTGAGTCAATGAGGCGGGCGCAGTGTTGATATGAGATCATTTGGTTGCACTTATTGATGATAGTGGATTGAGTGCTCGTCTGAGTCAATTGGGCGGGCGCGTATCGATATGAGTTCAATTTGGTTGCACTTATGTGTTGATAAGCAGTAAC